>NC_133656.1:170293661-170639527 GCF_009905375.1 Apium graveolens
TGTAACACCTTTCAAGTTTAATAAAAGTTTTATTTAACTTGAATTTTGTTTCACCTTTTTATTCCGCATTTTATTCGATTAAACGGTATTGTTTGCATTCAACCCCCCTTCTACAAACAAATTGGGACCTAACAGGGATGTTAGTGCTCAGATTGTCAAGGTTCAGGGAATTGAATCATTCTGTGAGGATGCCTGGAAGAAAAATAAGATGGAGTTAGAATTAATTGATGGATTGTCAACGAATGTGGAATCAACGGATGATGAAAGTTATCCGTTGAAGGAAGAAAAAGAGCATCCGTTGAAAGCTCATCAATTAAAACATGCAAGTGATTCTAAGAAGAATAATCTCAATAAAAAGGTTGGTTTAAATTTCAAGAACTTTGTCAAAGAAGGAGCTAGCACATCCAAAGATGCCAGTAAGGTGAATATAAGACATATGACTTTAGATCAGCTGAAAATAGGCTTAAATTGGTTGAGGATAAAAAGGAAACTAAAAGAAAATCTAATAGAAATGGGAAGGTAGGGATTAACTGTTGGATTTTAATCGCAGTGGAGGCATGGTAAAACACTTTTACACATATAAAATTCAAATAAAAGCATATAAATCGTGATTAAAATATATGAATCGATTACTAACCTTTAATAGCGATCCAAAAGCAACGATCGGAGATCCTTAGCAGCTGCTCCTCAAACGTGAAGCACTCCACCGGTATCCACCAAGAAAATAACGTTAAGGAGGAGGAGAAGGTGGAGAGAATTAGGTTTTTTTTAAAATTTTGGGTTAGAATAAAAATAGGGTTTATAATAGTATATTTATAGGAAAAAATTCCAGCTGAAATTTTCCCATAAAATATTATTATTATTAACCCATTTATTATTCTCATTAATAATTAAAACACCTTTTAATTATTAATCCTTTTTCTAAACACTTTAGAAATAATTCTCTCTCTTGATTTAATTTCCAAAATTAAATTCTTAATTAATAATATTAAGAAATTTTCTTAATTAATTTATAATCAATTAAATCTCATTTAATCAATTATTAAATTTTCCAATTAATTATTTATTTCATAAATAAATATTTATCAGCCATTATTAATTAATTCCTCCACCATTAAATCATTCTCTTTTTATGGTGTGACCCTGTAGGTTCAATATTAAGCCGGTAGTAGAAATAAATAATAATAAAACTATTTATCATTATTTATATAAATTCTCTAATTTATTAAATATGATTAATTAATTAATCATATTTATTCTACATCATGAGGGATACTTCTCAGCATATCGCGACTATCCGGATAATACGAATTTACTGCTTAGAATACCAAGAACCTATTCAGTGAATAGTTACCGTACAATAAACTCCTTCTACCCTACAATGTCCTGATTAAATACAAGGCATGGATCTTGTGTCAAGCCTATCTAATTTAATCACTTGCTTACCATTTACTATACTTAGTTCTATGCAAATTAGAAACTCCTTTCTAATTTCATTCATTCTGGCCAGAGATTCCTGAACTAACATAAGTGGATCAACCTTGAACATTCGCTTCCTTCACTGGAAGGGGTAGATCCTTTATTGATCATACACTATCTTCGTGTACAAATTCCTATACCCAGTAGAGCCCTAATAATTGTCCCTGGAGACTAGGAACTAAACCAAAGCATAGTTCAGTGTACACAAGATGACTATGATGACCTCAAGTCTAAGGATACTTGTACAACTATCACTCTGTGAACAACTGCTGACACGTGAGTGAACTCCATCAGTTGTTCAGCTGTGCGAGTCATGTTCAGTGAACTTATTCTATAATAAGCACCTACATACTAGCTATAGTGTCACCACACAAATGTCTATGAGAACAGACATCCTTCATAATGAAGCAAGTATAGTATGTACCGATCTTTACGGATTATTAGTTACCAGTTAGTAATCCTATGACCAGAAACTATTTAAGTTTAGAGTTATCATCTTTTAGGTCTCACTATTATGATCTCATCATAATCCATAAAAGCTTTACTCTAAACTATGGTATATCTTATTTAAACACTTAAATAGATAGAGCCCGTAATAAAAACAAAACAAGTCTTTTATTAATAGCAATGAAATCAAAACAGATTACATAAAAGTTATTCCTAAATCCTAATACATGATTGGACTTAGGACATATTCCTTTCATTAACAAACACAACAATTACACACCTGATAAATATGCTCCTAGAAAAAGCTGTGTGCATTGTAAAAGTGTTAATCATCTATCTGATAACTGCAAATCTGTTAAGAATGCTCCCATGCCTTTAACTCCCTCCATGCCTAACATGTCTATATCACCTCTGCATGCTATGCCTGTTACGTCTCATCAGAATCCTCATGCACATTTTGCAAACATGCCATATGTTAATAACCCTTATTTTACTGTATTCAGTATGCCTCAGATGCCATACAACATGCCTATGTGGAATAATATGTTTGCACAATCCCTGCCTTATCAAATTCAATCAAATGTGCTAAATGATTCTGTGACTAACCCTACACTTCAACCAACTACATCTGAGACCAAGGTTGACCCAAAGTTACCTAAGTCAAAAGATGCAGGAGGAATGAAGTCAAGGAAAAAGACTAACAAGGCTGGACCCAAGGAAACTTGGGTACCAAAATCAACTTGATTGATTTTGTTGTGTGCAGGGAAAAAGAAGGAATCTATGATACTTGGACAATGGTTGTTCAAGACACATGACAGGAGATTTCACCCTGCTCACGGAGTTCAAGGAGAGAGCTGGCCCTAGCATAACCTTTGGAGATGACAGCAAAGGATTCACTATAGGATATGGCTTGATTTCAAAAAAAAATGTCATCATTGATGAAGTTGCATTAGTTGATGGTCTCAAACACAATCTATTGAGCATCATTCAACTATGTGATAGAGGGAATACTGTTTCCTTCAATTCTGAAGCCTGTGTTGTCACAAGTAAGAAGGACAACAAAGTGGTTCTAACTGGAATTAGAAAAGGTAATGTGTACTTAGTTGACTTCAACTCTACAGATTCAGAATCAATTACTTGTTTTCTCAACAAAGCAAGTCTAGATGAAAGTTGGCTATGGCACAAGAAGCTGTCCCATTTGAATTTCAAGACAATGAATGATCTAGTCAAAAAGGACTTAGTTAGAGGAATCCCTCTAGTGGAATTCACAAGGGATGGACTGTGTGATGCTTGTCAGAAAGGAAAGCAAAAGAAAGCATCATTCAGTAAGAAGCTTGAATCTGCAATTGATGAACCATTACAACTGCTACACATGGATCTTTTTGGACCAGTCAATGTATTGTCAATTTCAAGGAAAAGATATTGCCTAGTGATTGTAGATGATTTCTCAAAGTTTTCATGGGTTTATTTCCTTGGATCAAAGGATGAAGCTAGTGAAATCATCATCAACCATATCAAGCAAGCCAATAATCATCCAGATTTCAAAGTAAGGAATATCAGGAGTGGCAATGGAACTGAGTTCAAGAATACAACCATGAAGTTGTTCTGTGAAGAAAATGGGATCATGCATGAGTTCTCAGCTCCAAGGACTCCACAACAAAATGGTGTGGTGGAAAGGAAGAACATATCACTAATTGAAGCTGCAAGAACAATGCTTGAAGAGTCAAAACTCCCAACATACTTTTGGGCTGAGGCTGTTAACTGTGCATGTTACACTCAGAATATTTCTCTAATTAATCAGGCAAAAGGAATGACTCCCTATCAATTGTTCAAGAGAAGAAAACCAACTTTAAACTTTCTGCATGTCTTTGGTTGCAAATGTTACATTCTAAGGAATCAACCTGATCACAAAGGGAAGTTTGATGCAAAGGCTGATGAGGGAATATTTGTTGGTTATTCTGCTGGAAAATCATATAGGGTCTATAATCTAAGAACCAACATTGTCATGGAATCTGTGCATGTTGTGTTTGATGATAAAAAGATTGATGGACTAACAGATGAGGGACATCATGAATGACTCAAATTTGACAACATTGAGATATATTGTAATGATAGTGAAAATGAGAATGATGAAGAAGGCACCTCAAAAAGAATTCAAAATTTGCCTTTGGATAATGCACAGAATGCTGCATCCGTTGAAAGTCATAATTCAGCTTCCGTTGATAGAAGCAATGCAGCATCCGTTGAAAGACAAAGTGCATCATCCGTTGAAGTTCATAATGAAGCATCCGTTGATCACAGTCTGTCAACGGATAATCATTTCACTTCATCAGTTGATAGAACTCCCAATTCCTTTCAAAGGATCAACAACTCAGGGGGAGTTTCAACCAATCAACACTCTATCTCACATCATGACAATACTGAGGCAACCTCATCTAGAGCTAATCTACCACCTCAAATGAAATAGACCAAGAATCACCCTTTTGAACTGATCATTGGTGATGCTACATCTAAAGTACAAACTAGAAGAGCTACTCAAGATGAATGTCTGTATAGTAGCTTTCTATCACATGAGGAACCTAAGAGAGTGGAAGAAGCTCTATTGGATCCAGATTGGATTTTAGCAATGCAAGAGGAGCTAAACCAATTTGAAAGGAACAAAGTATGGAAGCTGGTACCCAAGCCAAAGAACAAGAGTTCTATTGACACAAAATGGGTGTTTAGAAACAAGATGGATGAAAATGGCATTGTCATAAGGAATAAAGCCAGATTGGTTGCTAAAGGCTATTCTCAATAAGAGGGAATAGATTTTGATGAGACATTTGCTCCAGTTGCTAGACTTGAAGCCATCAGAATTTTTCTAGCCTATGCAGCCCATGCCTATTTCAAAGTCTATCAAATGGATGTCAAGAGTGCATTTCTGAATGGAGAATTGGAGGAAGAAGTTTATGTAAGCCAACCTCCAGGATTTGAAGATCCAAATTTTCCAGACTATGTGTATTATCTGTTGAAAGCACTCTATGGACTAAAGCAAGCACCTAGAGCCTGGTATGAGATTTTGTCAAAATTTCTTCTAGATAATCACTTCACAAGAGGTACTGTTGACAAAACTCTTTTCTTTAGAAATGTTAATGGCTCTACAATACTTGTTCAAATTTATGTAGATGATATTATATTTGGTTCTACAGATGATAAGCTTTGTAAAAAGTTTGCTAAGTTAATACAAAGTAAATATGAAATGAGCATGATGGGAGAGCTAACTTATTTTCTTGGTTTACAAGTTAAACAAGTTAGTGGTGGAATTTTCATTAGTCAAACTAAATATATTTATGATCTTTTAAAGAAGTTTGACTTAATGGATTGTTCATCTGCAAAAACTCTCATGGCCACTGCCACCAAGCTTGAATTGAACAAGGCTGAAAAGTCTGTAGACATTTCAAGTTATAGAGGCATGGTTGGCTCACTTTTATATTTAACTGCTAGTAGACCTGATATAATGTTTTCTACATGTCTCTGTGCTAGATTTCAAGCTGACCCTAAAGAGTTCACTTAGTGGCTATTAAAAGAATTTTCAGATATCTCAAAGGGACTCCAAATCTAGGAATTTGGTACCCTAGAGAGTCTGGTTTTGATCTAATTGGCTACTCAGATGCAGATTATGCAGATTGCAAAATAGACATGAAAAGCACAACTGACACCTGTCAATTTCTAGGGAATAAGCTTGTGTCATGGTTCAGCAAGAAGCAAAATTATATTTCAACATCAACAGCTGAAGCTGAGTACATTGCTGCTGGTAGTTGTTGTGCACAGATATTGTGGATGAGGAATCAACTATTTGACTATGGACTAACTGTTGACAAAATTCCTATATTCTGTGACAACACAAGTGCCATTGCCATTACTAAAAATCCAGTGCAGCACTCAAGAACCAAGCACATTGACATCAAGTACCACTTCATAAGGGAACATGTGATGAAAGGTACAGTGGAACTTCATTTTGTTCCAAGTGAAAAGCATATTGCAGAAATATTTACCAAGCCACTTGATGAATCAACATTCACAAGATTAGTAAGTGAGCTAGGTATGCTTAATTATTCATAAATTCATGTCCTCATTATAATCTGCTTTGAAGCCTGAAATGAATTTGTGGCAAGAACAAAGTTGGCTTTAAGTAAAGTTTATTCTATCAATGGATATTTCCTATCCGTTGAAAGCCAAAATTGTTCTATCAACGGATGTTAATTATCCGTTGAAAGATAAATACATTTCTGGTAATTTTATCCTTCAACGGATAAAACCGTGTCAATCTTCAACGGATAATTATTTACCTCATCCGTTGAAGTGTCACATCAGTTACTTTAAGTGAGTCACAGCCGTTGATCTGTTTACTTAACCGTTGATACAGATATACATTGTTGTATGTAGTTGTATTAAAGGCAGTTTTCAGAATTTCTACAGTTTTCTTTATTCTCAAAAGGTTGTAATTTATTTAAAAGTATCATTTAATCATTTTATTTAAGTTTTAATTTGAGAAAGCATAAAAGCCCATTAAATTTCTATTTTCACTTTACGCTTTCTTGCAATTTTTACTCTCTTTCTCTCCCAAAACTCTCAATCTTTTCTCTGCAACCTCTACTTACAACAATGGCACCAGTAGTCAAGATTATGTCACAGTCTGGCTTTGTTTATGAAAAGAACAATTTCGTAGCCTTGGTGGAAAAGAATGAAGCCCATTCAGATTATCACAAGATGATGGACTTCATCAAGAACTACAAACTAAGCTATGCAATGCTGGAAGCCCCAACTATCTATTGTGAGGTAATTGAGGAGATTTGGACAACTGCAGAGTTCAACTCCACAGATATGACCATTGCTTTCTCTCTCAAAGGTAAGGATTACTGTATTAACTGTGATGATATACAGTCATGCTTTAAGTTACCTGAGAATAATGTCATGACACCACACATTGATAATGATGTATCTGCTATGTTAGATTCCATAGGCTATTTTTTTGATTCTGCTAGTTTAGGGAGCATTAGAAGAAAGGGCCTTAGGAAAGAATGGAGTTTTCTTGGAGATGCCTTTATCAAGGTCTTCTCTGGGAAGATTAGCAATTTTGATGCCATAACTTCATCTCTTGTTAATATGCTCTATATGCTAGTGTCTGGTAGGTACTTTAATTTTAGCAGCTATGTCATGCTAGAATTAGGTTCCAGGTTAGGTAACAAAGCTAATAAACCTCATAACATCTACTATGCTAGATTCTTTATGTTATTGGCTAACCATGTTGCTGAAGGTTTGGTCATAACTAATGAGAGCAATAAACTCAAATACTGGGCACAAGAGAAAAGAGTCCTTGCAGACCTTTTGAGAATTAACCTCAACAGCCATGTGCCATTGGTATATTTACCAATAATGAATGCACCTCAGGTAAGTGATGTAAATACTTCTGCAACTCCTACATCTTTTACCCCCATTATTTCTTTGTCTTCTAGTGTGGCAATGGAATATGTGTCTTTGTCCCAACAGATTCCTACCAAAGCCACCAAACCAAAAATTCCAAAACACAAGTCAAAAAAACCACCTCTGTTGTTTCTCAAAAGACAACAGTTGTAACAACTACCAAAAACCCTGAAGGGGGTGAACAGGGTGTGAGTGATGAGGGGAGGGGTGAACATCAAGAAACCCCCCAGGATAAGGTGGGAGAGGTGAGTGGTACCCTAGCCAGCCAAGCCACAGTTTCTCAAAAGACTGTGGTGGTTCAAAAGGAGTCAAACACATCCCTAGTTGCATCCTCCCAAAAGGATGTAGCTATTGAAAATAGTCCCCAACCAGGGACACAGAACAAAAGAGGGAGGGACACTGAAGCCACACATTCACCTGTCAAAGCTTTTTCAAGAAGAAAGAAGGCTAAAACCTTAGTTTTCACACAGGGGGCACACATTGCACATATACATCCACCTGTATCTTTGCCTTCTCAAATTCAGCTTGATGTGGTCCGACAAATGTGCAGTCACAACCCCATTCTCTCATAATAGACACACAACAATCACCAAATTCTCCATCACCATCTCTGGATGTGGATATGATATTCACATCAATTCCTGATTCTCCCTCTTTAAAACTCAAGGAGGAGCCCCACTCAAATCCTGGTGATCATCATCTTTTAGATGATTTGTTGGATCATCAGCCAATTCTTTCAGACTTAGTTGAAGAATCTGTGTCACCTCACTTAAAATCAATTCACACAGATTCAACAATTATGTCACTTTCAAAATCTACATCTTTTCCTTTTTCAACGGATATCTCTCATCTGTTGACAAGTGGTTGTTCTTCGACGGATAAGCTTAATAGCAGTTATCCGTTGATATCATCAGTTTCCACTTCAACGGATACTCCCTATCCGTTGATGGTCTCTACACATATAATTGAATCAATTCCAAGTGTAGAAGACATGGTTACTGTACAATCACTTCTAGGATTGAGGGAAGGGAGTGATAATTTGAGTGAGAGGCTGGGTTGCTCCCAGGCAAAAGGAGAGGTTGAGAGTCAAAATATGCATGCTATTTCTTCCAGCATGGCAAAAGTAAGTGAGGGGAGTGCCACCTTAGTAGGTAAGGGTGAGGGTGTGAGGGTGTGTGTGAGCCAGGGGGAGCCCCTGATGCAAGAATATAGAGAAAATGAGAGAAAAGCAGGTACAGAAGCTATAAGGGTGGATCCAGCCATTGCTAGTGAGTCAATGATTGTGGATGATGCTGAAAAGGGAAGACAATTTCAGCAACTTTACAAAGCTGAAATTGATAACATTTCCTTGGATGCTGACACTTTTACTCATCCTGTTTCAGCCTATCAACCGTTGGCTGCTCAGGGCAATGTGGAGGCAGAGCAGACTTTGAACATAGTACACACTTCAGAATCTCTTCAAAGAGATAAAGCTGCTGTTAATAGGATGCCTTCTCAAGCTGGTGAGCCATCTGAAGAATATGAAGTAAATTCTAATGATGATGACTCTATTTCTTTGGATGGGAGCATGAACTTAGGGGGAGATGCAGGTCCAAGTTCTGTTCCAGATTTACCTGAATGGGCATGGACAAAGAAATCTACACCAGGACAGTTTGGTGTAGCTTTGGTCAATCAAGTTATGGCTATTCAAAAGGCCCTTCAGAAGACTACAGATGCTGGTACCAAGGCTATTCTTCAAGCTCATCTAGACTCTCTGCATCTCTTGCAGTTGCAGCACATCATACAGAATTTGAGTGTGGATGAACTCAAAAAGGATATTGCTGATTTGAAATCCTACAATTCTGAGAAGTTGGATTCAGTCATGCCTTATGGTACAATGCAAGATTTGTTGATAAGATTGAGGAGGGAATCTCATGCTGACAAGAGGCTGGCCAAGTTGGAAATAAGAGTTTAAGTCATTGAAGACTCTGTGGTCACCATTCTTCAAAATCAATAATCTCAGAAAAATCTACTCTTGTAGCTGGCAAAAGCACAAGGCTTGACCCCTATCCTTGATGATAACAAAAAGGGGGAGAATAAAAGGGAAGGGGAAGGAGAGCCATCAACAACAGTTCAAATATCTAAAGTGCTAGTTCCTGCCATCACCACTTCTCCAACACTTCAAATCAAAGGAAAGCTTGATGGAATTGATCTAATCCAGATAGTAGCAGCTGAGATGAAAGTAAAAGAGCAAAGGAGGAAAATTGATGAAAGGATGCAACAAATTTTTGGTTCTACAACTTCTAAATCACAATCTGTGAAGCATAGCACAAAGGTGGAGCCAATCATTATGGAGCTCAAGCCAGTAAGGAGGAATAAGGTTGGAGAGACTTCTTCCAAGAATCTGAAACCTATGGTTCTCAAGCCCAACAACAGATCCAATAAGGAATCTACAAAGAACCCTTTAATCCTTGCTCAGTTGAAAGAAGTGGAATTTCCTCTTCCAAAGCCTGATGAAGACAAGGTTGTGGGTGGTAATATCATGAAGCACAAGGAGACCAAGGATGTGGTTGAAAGAATGAACATGGCTAGTATCTTTAGAGAGGGAAAGAGTATCTGTGTGATACAAGGACATCCTAAATTCTCAATAGCCAAGAGGGAAGAAGCCAGAAGGTTAAAGGAAGAAGCTAAAAAGCTAAAGGCTTATAAAAGAGCACAAGCAAAGCTTGAAAAACAGCTAAAGTCAAGTCAAGCTGAAGAGAAGAAAGAAATTGAAGACAAGAGTGAAGATGTAGGTATGGGGGACATGATTAGTGATGATGTGGAAGAAAGAAGTAAGGAAAGAAAGGAATGGCAGAAAGGGAACAGAAAGAAGGCCAATGCAAAAAGGAAGATGGTAGATGAAACTGAAGAAACCCAATCAAAATCCAAACCACTACCTTCTATTCCTGAACCCATTGTGCCTAACCCCTTGATAAACATCCACAGTGAAACAATCACTCCTAAGGAGGAACCAATTGATTGGGACACCATCGAATTGCCCACCTTCTTAACCACTTCTCCACCATCAAAGAAACAGAAAAGAAAAATCAAATCAACACCTCCTCTAACCTCAATCAAATTCACTCAGAAGCCTAAGCCTAAGCCACAAGCCTCAAAGGATGATTATGTTCACATTTGTGACATAAAGGAATTTTCAGACATTGAACTCTATCTGGATGAGCTGGAGGAAGTAAGGGGAATAGATGCCTACAGACAGCTTCCAGAAAGACTAGTGTTCAAATATAAAGGAAGTGGGGAAAGGACTTGGCCTCATTACAGTATTCTGAATGAAGGCTATTCTACCTTGGTTAGAGTCTACTCAGTCATAAAAAGGGATTATGGCTTTACCAGGACTGCCAAAACTGAGATTCTCAACAAGATTGCCAGCATAAGGAAAACTTGGTGGGAGCCCAATGCCTTGCCTAGAACATTACTCATACCAGAGAGAGGAATTACAGTTCATAAATCACCTCATTGGTTGATGGAGTTCAGAGACAATAAAGGAGTCAGAAGATTCTTCAGACTTGAAGATCAGCTCAAGATTGCCAGTAATGAAACTCTCAAGGATATGCAATCTAAGTTGGACATTAATGAAGAAGATGAAGCTAAGTTCTACAAACAACTCCAACTCCAAATAGAGGAGAATGACAGGAGGCTAGGGAAGAAAACAAGGGATCAAAGGAAAAGAAATTAATCTGCTCAGGCTAAAGGAGCATCCTTGGAAACAATGTAATTCTTCAATTCTATCTCAGTATACACATTTTTGCAGCACTTTTGAATTTCTACTTTATTTCAGTTCTTATGTTTGATAAGTGTTTTGTTATCATCAAGTTAAACCCAAATTTATGCCTACAGTTCTAGTAGACATAAATAGGGGGAGATTGTTAGGAATATGTGTATGAGTTTGATGATAAGTTAAACAAAATACTTAAGTAGAAATCTAGTGTTTGTAGCCTCAACGGATAAGACCATTTTGGCTATCCGTTGAAGGAGTAGCTTTACTTAGAAATAAGTTTAGTATTGTAGCACATTTCATTCTCTGTATTTAAGTTGTAAGTCTTAGATGTTGTGGGAAATTATTAGTCATGTTGACTACTAGTGGATATGCAAATAGGAGGGCTAATTGTAAATATTTCATGCCTTGTAATTTTGTATAAATGAAGTAGTATCAACTGATATTAAAGGCCTTCAACGGATGAGAAACAAAGCTTCAACGAATATCTCTAAAGCTTCAACGGATGAGTGCTTCAACGGATAAAGCTTCAACTGCTAATGCATCAATGGATAAAGCTTCAACGGATAAAGCTTCAACGGATAAAGCATCAACGGATGAAAGCTTCAACAGATGCTTAGTTCAAATAGCAGTTGATAGTGACAATTCATAAGCTGACAGAGGCACATGGGTTGACAGAGACAAACTGGAATGTGGCAGCCTCTAGGAGGAATCAAGAAAATGCAGCATTTCCATTCTGGTGCAAACAAGGAAGTATTCAAAGATTCACAGCTAAACCTAAATTGCATTGGATAGAGAAATGAAGAAGAAACATGTGAAGAATCTTTTAATTGTATTTTACAGTTTTGTCTTCACTTGTAAACTTGGTGATATATAAACCAAGTAGCAGCTAGTAATTAGAGTGTGAATTTTCCAGAGCTGTTTAGAAAAATCCAGAGAGAAAATCATCTAGTTTGTACTAGGACGCAGCTGTGATTTAATTCTTTGAATCACAGATTTTCTGAAATAACACATCTCTGGTGGAACAACAAATCCACCAGAAAAGTTTTTAAGTTCTTTGTGTTCTTTACATTTGTGTTTGAATATATATCTGTCTGTATTAGCTTCAAGCAATTCACACACATTTGCTCACTAAAACACTTAGCCTTAGAAACTGCTCAAAACTTGAAAAAGTTTTGAGATTTACATTCAACCCCCCTTCTGTAAATCTCATTGTTAGTCCACTGAGAATAACAGTTAATATATGATGGACTCACACTCAAGATGCAACACCTTTGACACCGGGAAAGAGTCCAGTGGTTATACAACCCAAGTAAGCTTATCTTATTGCTATCAATATAGTAAGTTATATTTAATGAATCTGTTAAAAAAATAATTTTGCATTTTCATTGCGAGGGTATTTTTACTCGGATATCATATCACTATTCTTAATATATATATATAATACAGTTATTGTTTAAAAGCTATAAATGGTAGCAGGCTATTAGCTTCATGTAGTGTGTATTAATTTTAACTTATATATAGTTTATAATTTTCTAGATTGTTAATAAAAAAATCAATTTTCAGGTCTAATTATGTGGATTGTTTAAACATCAAAGAATAACTTGGTCGAGAGATATTTGGACACTTGATACTTAAACGACAAGAGAGAGGGGTGCCTGTTTCCGATAATGTGCAGAGAAATTTTTAAAGCACTCTGTTTTAGTTGGCATGTGATTACCTAAGGCAAATGTTTAAGGAAGATGTTGCCAATGCAGTCCTAGATGGTACTGGTTGTGTAATGCTTAGCGGGGAGACTGTTGTAAAAATCATGGCGTGAATTTCGATTGAAGCAGAGTCTTCGCTAGAATACATGACTATATTCATGGAGATGATAAGAGCAACTCCACTGCAAATGAGCCTACTGGAGAGTCTTGCATCTTCAGCTGTCTATACAACTAATAAATCACATGCAAAACTCATCGTTGTGCAGACTAATGGTGGGACTACATCGAAAGTAGTTGATAAGTACATGACAATAGTTCGAATCCTATCAGTTATAATTCCAGAGTTAACAACAGATTCATTCGAATAATTCTATAGTGCAGAAACTTCAGCAAGGAAAAACTTGATATACAGGGGCTTGATCCCCTTTCTTGCAGTAGGAACTTCAAAAGCTACTTATACGGAATCATATGATGTGATATTGCAAGCCACTTTAAATTCGGCAACAAAAAAAGAACTGTGCAAGCCTGGTAATGCTATTGTGGCACTTCATCATATTGGATCTGCTTGTGTCACTAAGATAATCCCGGTGAAGTAAACTTTGCAATAATGAAAGGATTGTGCAAGCCTGGTGACACCTAAATTATATCGTATTTGACCATGATCCCGAGAACATCGATTTGTATTTTGTTTTATAATCACTATTTGTATTTTATTCTATAATCGCTCTTTTTTTTACTAAATTTTATATATATTAGAGAGAAAGAAAAAAGAGGGTTTCACCCTAACTCTATAAAGCATAGAGAGATCTATCTAAACAAAATCTGCACACAAACAGATTTGGAAAAGAAAGCAAAAAAACCTCTGAACAATTGCTATTATTGATCCGAGATTTATTGATTGTCTCGGATAATGGGTAACACCCCATATCTTCAATTTTGCTTCATTTATAATCTTTTCAATAAATGTTGAACTTGGTGGTTTTAAATCTTTCATATGCAACTGTAATAAATATGCTTATTATTAGGAAAATGTTGTGATGTTCTTTAAATGTTGACAAATGGATGGTAGTAACTACAAAAAATTCTCTAGATGGTTAAATTTAGCCTCTTGTGTGATGAGCTCAAATATGAAGCTCAAATTTCAAGTTTGGATGGGACTTAAAATGGTTGATTTAATGATGGCATAAGCATGCTACAAGCCTACAATGCTTGAGAAATATAATGAACAATGGTCTTTAACACACAACACCACCACTTGTATTACTATTAAATTAATAAAATCAAATACACTATCTAAAATAAACAAGCTAAAATTACAACTAATCGTGACATTCAGTTAAGGGTAAAAAATGTCTAATGGCTTCTCTTCCATTAAATGCATGTTGATGATTAATTCCAACAACTATACAATCAACTACACATCAGATCGATTTATGGTCATCCCTCGGCATTAAGGACTGGCTTCAGCTTACATTAACAATTTAGGATAGACAGGAACCGTGCACATCCACGGAAAATAAAAAACATTGAATGATTTAAATGCTTAAACAAGTAGATTAGAAGTTTGGTCCAAAAATAATCACATCTCATGCAACCCATATATTTATACTTATGAGACTTCTTGAAGCGTAAGAATCAATTCATGTGTAGACTTGGCCATGGTTCCCCCTCTTCTGATAAAAATGAAAAAATAAAATAAATTCAGTCGAATTCAATTAAACACAATGCAAAATCGGATAGAAAGTAGAAAAACACACATGCTAAGGATGGGTATCTTAACCTCTTCAACTTCGAGATAAATAATATCACAGCGTTCAAGCCTTTGCTCTAACTAAAAGGTAAAAGCCCTGAATTAGAATAGTAACACAAGAAAAGTAGTTTAACATTCCAGTAGAACTTTCAATGAAGATATGACATTAAAATATACTACATATTCATATTATTAAATTATTAAACATAAATTGGTGACTAAAAACAACAAAACCAAATATATGCTTTCATTGTAGATTTGAAAACTACAAGCAAACAAATTTGCTTTTATAGTAGAACCAAAATTTTGATTCCATTATGTAATATTATTAACTTGAAAACAAATAGTTAGTCCTTATATATTTAACTTTAATTTTGATTATATTATTGAATATAGTTAACTTTTTTTGACTTTACCGTCCAAAAAATTGTAACAATTTTAATTCAAATATATAATGAAATTTAGTTAAAACTAATATTCAGATTTACAATAGTTAACTTCAATTTTCTTTCAATAATTGAACACAATAATAGAAATGATTACAAATTTAGATCTAGTGTATGGTTCTAATATAGGCAATAATTAACTCGAAATTACACGAGTGATGACTATAACTACATGTATTAAATTATATTCAATGAAACCAAAATTTGATTTTACTATAGAACATATATAATAATTGATTCAACTGCTTAACCGTATCACTTAATCACATATAAAAATATAAAATTATTATGTAATTCAACTACAAAACCTTAAATCTACGTATAAAATACAAATCCAAATAAAAAATAATATTTACTCAATTTCTTGATCTTCTTCATCAGATATATTAAAAATATATATATAAGATTCCACCACAAGAACCATAACACTATTCAAAATTTTAAAAAATACCTATAAATAAAGCTTGTATTGTATAACACATACAAGCTCACAAATATGATTCTATGGTAGAATATAAACAATGATAATCAGAAAATACACATGAAATGAGATTTTCTCTAGTGTAGAAGATATGTTGATCTAGAAAATAAATATATTCTTTTATAATGGAATCAAAAAAATGTAAACACAAAAATCTAATTCTACAGTACACGCAATAATAACAAAATAAATATACTTTAATTTTATTGTAGAATCAATATCCTTACCTATTCGGTGAAATATCGTCTAATATCAATTGCAAACTGTAATGTTCCTGAAAAATACGAATCAAAGAGTAAGAACACTGATATTTACTTGAAAAACAAATTAAAGACAAAAACGAATCTAATTTAGAAAAAACCCTAAATATACGAATAAAATGATCAAATAACGAAGATTATGAATCTTCTTAGGATGAGTTTTTCGAATCTGAAGCCGTAAGAGGCGAATTTAATCTCCAAATTTTTGATATCTCTCTCTCCAATTCTTCTCTTTCTCTCTCTTTCATCTCTCCAAGTGCAGCTGTGTGTATAGTGATGTGGCCTGTATATATATGTTTGTGTATAATAGGGCTAGAATCGTGAAGCGCGTGTTTTGTTTGAGATTTAAAAATAGTCTTAAACTTTACTATTATTACAATCATGCCATTAATGATTGAAACAATCCTCGTCGTTAGAAAAATGAATGGTTAAGATGATGGTTCTCTATGGACCTCTGTATAAAAAGTTCTCCCTGGATGGGGACTCTCTCTCTTTCTCTCTCTCTCTCTCTCTATATATATATATATATAGGGTATTATTCCAATGAGAACTCTAGTATTGTGAGATATGAGATCTAATTATATCCACTCATTCAAATACAACATATTCATCTCTCACCGTTGATTTAATATTTATAAATTTTAATATTCCTCCATCTTTTATCTAATTTAACCACCCATAAACCACCACCACCTCCGGTGACAACCATTTTCCGGCCACCACCACCTCCGGTGACCATCAGAAAATCACCACCGTCAAATATAAAATCACCAATGTCAAATCAAAAATCACCATCGGATAATGAAAAATCACCACCAGAAAATGATAAATCACTGCCGGAAACTAAAAATCACCATATTCATCCACTTTCTTCCCATCAGATCCAGCCACGGTCACCAACTTCGACCACTGTACAACCATAAACACCACCAGATCATCATCAATCACCACCAATCACCAACACCATACCACCACCACCACCAACAACAAACCCTCCATATCATAAAAATCTCCATTTTCAAACAAAGTCACTGGAAATTGAACAAAAATGAATAACATGCTACCTGATATTGAATAAAGACAATTCAAATGATGAAGGAATAAAATCCGACTAAATTGTCAGAAAAATGACGACCCTCCGGTCGGTACGACGGAGACACACGATTATTTAACCAAAAAAGCGGCGAATGATGATGATGCAGTTGGAGGGTAGGGGGAGAGAGAGTCTGAGATGCGGGGGCGAAGTAACAACGGCCGGAGTAGCGGCTGGTACGTCGTGGTGATTGGTAGTGGTGGGGGGTATAGTGGGCAGGTGGATGAAAGAAATGAAGTGTAAAATTAAAATGTATGGTTGTAATTAGATTTAGGGATAAAAATGTATGACTGAAATTAGATCTCATATCTCACTTTAATTGGGGTTCTCATTTGAGCAACTCCCTATATATATATATACATGCATACATACATACACACATACATACACACACATACACACATACATACACACACATAAACACACACACACATACATACACACACATATTTGTTGAACAAATTAATTCATATGACAATTATAGCCCTACATTATTATCCACATAATATTTAATCCACTTTGTCATTCATTTATTAAAAATTATCAATTGTTGTATACTCCCTCTATTTCATTTTATTTATCTCTTGACTTTTTTGCACACATCTCAAGATGCATTGACCGCATAGTACAAATTAAAGTTATATATATTTATTCAAAAAAAAATAAAAATTATTATTTTAACTATGCGGTCAAAGCACTTACAAATGAGTGTAGAAAAGTCATGCGACTATTAAAATAAAACAGAAGGAGTAATTAATATGTACGTACATATATACAATAAAGATATACATATATATAAATTAATATAGGGACATACACACACACATACATACTCGTATATTCTTATTTGTCGTCCATCAAACACCGTCCTTCAACATAATGGAATGACGAAATGTTATATTAAATTAAATGAAATAAAAAATAAAATAAATTATTTATAAGGATATGTATGATTTATACTTCACTATTTATCATTTTATTACTTATATCATATACTCACACTGTCCCACGGGGGTGTTCAAAAAATCCGTCAAACCGTGAATCCGGACCGGACCACGGCAATCCGAATAAAAAAAACCGAAACTGTTAAAACCGTTTTTAATGGTTCGCTTAACCGGACCGTTCACGCATAAATGGTCTGGTTATGGTTTTCAATAAATTAAAATCGTTTAAATCAAACCGGACCGTTATATAATAATATAAAAATTCTAGTATATACCTACAAGTTAAGATTATAAATTATGTTTTTGTGGATGTGTATGTGTATATTATATAAAAAAAATCAAATTACTTTATAAATAAAAACTTGAGTTAATTGCTAATATTTCACAGTTATACTCTAATTCATATACTTAGTATTATTTAAATTAAATTAAAGTATATGAAAGTCATATGTAAACTTAATATTTATAAATATATCTATCATATTACTTATATGTAATATATAATACTGGTATATAATAAATTTTATATTACATTTACTTAAATAATTTTTTCATTGTATGTGTAACAAAAACGAAACAAAAGTAAATGATTAAGTTCAAATCGTGGTTCGAAACCGAATCAATCCGTTATTTTATGGTCCAGTTTGGTTTGGTCTCGTCGTTTAACTGATCTGGTTTGATTTTAATTTTTAAAAAACCGTTCTTACTAGTTCGGTTCAAAAAAAATGAAAATCCGGACCAAACCAACCCGTGAACACCCCTACCGTCCCATATGTTGTTAACACCGTTGTAAGACACGGAGATTAAGAAATGAATTATGTTAAAGAAAAATTAAGAAATCGGGGGTAAATTTTGGAGTCAGTATAAAGATAATATGCTATTTTAGGAAATGTTAACAATTTGTTGGAACATCCAAAAAAAGAGTTATTGGGACGATGAGCATCATATGTCATTTGGTGAATAAACTTACAGTGCTGACATCAATTTTCTATATAGTCTGACCTATTAATCACATTTCTAACACATAATTAAATAATTAAAAAATAAATTAATAATTATTTTATATTTAAAGTGATTGATATACATCGGGCACATGATAAGTGGATTTTATATCTACTTGGAACGCTTAATTACAGGCTTAAGTTGGTATTTTTGACTCAAGTTATTGGTATTTTTTATGTGTTTTTGTGTTACATGCATTAGTTTGAGGAAGAAAGAAGTTTTTCAAGGAAATACACTGAAAAGAGCCAAGAATCTAAAGTCAAGGCCATTCTCAAATTGTAAAGGATCTCGAGAGCTTCGCGTGGGCAGTTAAATCGCCTAATTCTGACGAGCAGAACTTAAGATACGGCCAAAAGAAGAAATCGTAAAAAAGTCTAGAAGTCAGGCGCAGCCGCCCCCAAATCCAGCGCGGTCGCTCCGCCTTTCTGCCAAAAAAATAGCGTGCCCGCGCTGATTTGAGTGCGGCCGCCCCACCCCTTTTGCCCCAAAATCCTGATTTTAGTATAATTTGATAATTTTGAGGGTCCAGGTCCACTAGAGGCTTATATAAACTGTTGTAAAAGACATGCTTGCACTTTAACAAGACTAAGACAACTTGTCAGCCCTAAGTTAGTTGTATTGTTATCTTAATTTGTATTATGTACTTGTAACACTTAAAGTCTGTAAAAATGCAAAGTAGCAGACTAGAGTTTTTTTCCTAAAACAGTATCAAGCCTAAGAATTCTATCTGGAAGAAGATATTTATGCAACTACATCTAAATAAGAGTATTAAAGTGTGTGTCGAGACCTCACGGAGTAATAGGATTAAAGAACAAGCAAATTATTTTTTGTTAATAAAATGAAAATACGAGAACTTGAAAAGGATATAATATGTTGCTACTTATAATTATTACTATATTATGAAATCAGCTGAAGTGATTAGAAGTTTATCATATCCTAAAAATTCCAGCCAATTTGAACGGAAAAGGGTCGATATGGGACATATTTAAGGCTGGGGAAATATATATTTTTTTAGAGTTAATTGCAGTTTGCAATCCCTATCTTTCATCTAAATTCAAAACAGTATACCTACTTTGTAAAATACAATTTGCAACCCCTAACTTTCAAAATCAAATACAACATGTATCCCCTTCACAATTTTAAGTAATAAATTGGAATTGAGTTGTTTAATATTAATAATTAAAATTTCAAATCAATAAAAATATTTATTTTAATGCATTTTTTACATGAAAAAAAATATATAGTTAGTTCTATTAGTAATACTCTAAATTAATCATAATGCTAAATACTTAAAATATATTTATCAAGCAAAATATATGTTTATAGATATAATCATAAAATTTCTAAATATATCTATATTTTAACTATTTAAAAATTATATTGAGTAAAATATAAAATAATTGACATTAATATTATATTGGGTAAAATATAAAATAAATGACATTATTATTTTATTAAGTAAAATATAAAATAAATGAAATTAATATTATAATGTTTTAAATTATAAAAATAATATTAAACACCTCAATTCCAATTTTATAACTGAAAATTATGAAGGGGATGCATGTTGTATTTGATTTTGAAAGTTAGAAGTTGCAAACTGTGTTTTACAAAATAGATATACTGTTTTGAATTTAAATGAAAGATAAGGGTTACAAACTGCAATTAACTCTTTTTTTTATTGCATTTCATGAAACGCCATACAAAGATGATCGGAGCAAAATGGCTCAGAAACGGAGAAGAAGATTCATCCGGTAAGGAAAGTGCAGGTGGCAATACGGGTAGTGGGGAGAAACCTACTCCTAAAAATCAGGAGATGGGTACGGTTGGAGTGAAAGATGGGGATATGATTATTCAGAATATGGCAGGTGGCGAACTATCAGGAAATTTGAAAACACAATCTCCACAAGTTGGAGGGAATATTTTCACAAATAGCAAGGGGGTCATGATATTGGAAAATAAGAAAAGGAGAACAGAAGTGGGCTTTGAAAATCCAATGGGCCTTAATACAAAATTATGTTTAGACTCGGATGGAGAGTATAATATAAATATGGACCAGGATGCAGATGAAGTGTCAAAAAACTTGTTTGGGGCGGGTTCCGGGGAACGGGTCCGCCAGTCATCATGAGCGTATTGAGCTGGAATTGCCGCGGACTAGGGACGACGTGGGCCTTTCAATTTCTAAAAGAAATAGTCCTTCACCATAAGCCCAACTTTGTGTTCTTATGTGAAACTTTATGTAAAAAGGAAAAAATCGAAAAAGCAAAAAAATATTTAGGTTTTGAAGGTATGTTTGCAGTGGACTGTCAAGGTCAAGGAGGGGGTTTAGCATTTTTATGGAGAAATAAAGATGAGGCTGCTCTGAGTTTCAGCATCAACCATATAGACATGGTAATAACAGTTCATGGATGGAAACAGTTCCGCTTAACAGGTCTATACGGAGAACCAGACAGGTTAAAACGAAGAAGCACATGGGATTTGATTCGTAACATTTCATCTACAAATAGTATTCCTTGGTGCGTAGTGGGCGACATGAACAACATATTGCATCAGTCCGAAAAGAAAGGAGGGAGGAGATATCCTTCATGGTTGCTGCAGGGGTTTAGAGAGGTTCTGGATGATTGTAATCTTATGGATATGGAAATGCAGGAATATCGGTACACTTGGGAAAGGGGACGTGGTACCAATGACTGGATTAAAATCCGTTTAGATAGAGCGTTAGTCTCGCGGACCTGGTTGGATACTTTCCAAAATGCAAAGTTATCAAATCTAGAGGTGACGATTTCAGATCATACTCCAATTCTTTTGGAGCCAGATATTCCAAAACAGAGGGTAAACTCAAAGAGATTCAAGTTCGAAAATGCGTGGCTTCGAGACCCCATGTGTAAGAATATTGCAGCGGAATCTTGGGAGAGACACAAAAACCAAACGTTGCAAGTCAAAATTAAAGAAACTGCATATATGTTAGTAGATCGGGGGAATGAAATTACTGGCAGTTTTAGACGAAAATCACACAAAGCAAGAAGATTATCCGGACAGTAAAGGGGCGTAGAGATGATTTTGCTGTCAGTATGTACAGGGAGGAGAATAAAAATCTAACAGAGATTCTAACTCAGCAAGAAGTCTTTTGGAAGTAACGATCCAAACAGCTATGGCTTAAAGAGGGGGATCAAAACAGCAAATATTTCCATGCATCGGCTAAAGCAAGAATGAGAATGAATTGTATTAAAAGTCTGGTGAATGATGAAGGGAGGGAGGTGGATTGGGACTCAGGTTTGCAAGATACGATGGTCAACTATTTCCAATCTCTGTTTTCATCTACTGAAGCTGAATGGAGTGAGGTAGTAGACTGCATTACTAGAACGATCACAGTTGAGCATAATATGAATTTATTGAGACCTGTTGATAGTGAGGAGGTAAAGAAAACATTATTCCATATGCATCCAGACAAGAGCCCGGGCCCAGATGGTATGAGCCCAGGTTTCTACCAAAAATATTGGAGCATCGTGGGTGAGGACATTGTCAAGTTAGTTTAGGAGTTTTTTGCCACTGGTACACTTCCAGATTATCTTACGAGCACGAACATTGTATTGGTGCCTAAGAAGCGATACTTCATGATAGAGCTTCATCCGATTTCACTTTGCAATGTGGCGTACAAGGTAGTGTCAAAAGTCTTTGCTAACAGATTCAAAGAGATAGTAAATTTGCTAATCTCAGAAACTCAAAGTGTGTTTATCCCAGGGAGACTGATTACAGACAATATAATGATAGCATATGAAGTGATGCATTACATGAAGAGGAAAACATCGGGAAAAAAAAGATGGATGGCTCTGAAATTAGACATGAGTAAAGCGTACGATCGAGTAGAATAGAATTATCTCAAGGCAGTTCTTCAGAAGATGGGTTTTGATGATAATGTTATTGCTTTACTTATGAAGTGTGTAACATCTGCCAGATATCAAATCACTCATGCAGGAAGGGAGTTTGGCAATATTGTCCCGGAACGAGGATTACGTCAAGGTGATCTCCTGTCTTCTTATCTATTTCTTGTTTGTATTGAGGGATTTACATCTCTTATCAAGAAATATGAAAGTCACAGTTTATTAAGGGGGATTCGAGTGGCTAGAGAAGCTCCTATTATATCTCATATGTTCTTCGCGGACGATTGTTACATTTTTGGAAAAGCTGACAAGGAAGAGGCAACTCGTATCACACATCTGTTGAATGTATTCGAGAGAGCCTCAGGGAAGAAAATAAATGCTGACAAATCAAGTGCTTTCTTTAGTAGAAACGTTGATGATGGGGTAAAGCAGGAGGTGTGTGAGGTGCTACGGTTTCGTGAGGCAGATAATAACAGTCATTACCTGGGCTTGCCTAACATAATTGGGAGGAATAAATCGGTAATATTGGGATATTTGAAAGGTCGAATCCAAGATCGAATAAGAAGTTGGGACGGTAAGATCCACACAAAGGCAGGTAAGGAGATTCTCATAAAATCGGTAGCTCAGTCTATTCTTAACTATGCAATGAATGTTTTTCTTCTCCCACTCGAGCTCTGTCGAGATATGGAGAGTGTAATGTGTAGATTTTGATGGCGTAAATCTACGAAAGATAGAGGGATACACTGGATGTGTTGGGATATGATGTGCATATCAAAGACGAAGGGTGGATTAGGATTCAGACATATCCATGACTTTAATATTGCCTTATTTGGAAAACAAGGATGGCGTCTTATGTGTAATCCAGAAAGCTTGGTTGCTAGAGTTTATAAAGCAAAGTATTACCCTCGGTCTTCCTTTCTTGCAGCTAATGTGGGTAGTAATCCCAGTTTCATCTGGAGAAGTTTAATAGCAGCTCAAGATATGTTAAAAAAGGGTACGGTTTGTAGAGTTGGGACAGGGGCTTCTATAAACATCAAGTCTGATCCATGGCTTCCAAGTACGGATAATCATTTCACTGTTACTGTGAATGTTGTGGTAGAGAATAAAACAGTGGACTCGCTTATGGTCACATGGGTGAATCAGTGGGATGTAGACTTGATATATGATTTGTTCGATGTTCGAGACGCTAACCTCATTCTTTCTATTCCATTAAATAACACTGAGGCTGATCAAAGATAATGGAAAAAGGAAAAGCTAGGATTTTACTCAGTGAAATCAGCTTATGCATCAATTCAAGAGAGCAAAGTAGCGCAGAACAATTTTGTGAGCCATAAAGTTTGGAGAAGAATGTGGAACCTCAGAGTTCCTCCTAAGGTGAAGCATCTGGTGTGGAGAGCTGCAACTGAGTGTTTGCCAACGAAGGTACAGCTGCAGAAAAAATAGGTGAACGTAGATTCTCTATGTCCCATGTGCAACAACGAACCTGAGTCTATCCAACATGCACTGTTACAATGTACTTTTGCAGTATCATGTTGGCAACAGATTGGAGTCCTTGATACTTCAGATCAGTATGGGTCATTTGTGGAATGGTTTTCAAATGAGTTCGATATCTGGGATTCGGATAAAAGAAATATGGGAGCCATGATTTGCTGGTCGATTTGGAGATGCAGAAACGAGCTAGTCTGGAATCAGCGAGGTATGGAGGTTATAGATGTCGTAGAATCAGCAAAGGTGGTCCTTAATCAGTGGAGATGTGCTCAAGATAATTCTTTTGACCACAATTTGGGTTTGATGAACTCAACAGATGGTGACGAGCACTGGGTCTGTCCAACAGGTGAGACGATTAAGGTTAATTCAGATGCTGCGATTTTTGAAACCTCTAATTGCTTTAGCTATGCTTTTGTGGCTCGTGATGCTGAGGGGAGGTTGATAGAAGCTAGGTCGAGGTGTTGTCCAGGTCAGGTGAATCCAGAGGATGCAGAAGCTATGGGCATCAGAGAAGTTCTAAGTTGGATCAAGGAACAAGGGAGAGAGGCTGTGACGGTCGAAACAGATTGCATTGTAGCTGTTCAAGCAATTCGTAGTGATTGTCTTTTGCTGTCATACTTTGGCAGAATAATTCAGGAATGTAAGAAGCTATTGGTAGATTTAAAAGAGAAGAGAGTGACAATTAAGTTTGTAAAACGGTCTGCGAACCACATAGCTCACTATTTAGCGAAGCTTAGTAGTTCTATAGCTGATCTTATTTGGAGGGTGAGTGATTTTCCCCCGGAGTTCAGTCATGTATTGGCGAACGATTTGATTTAATGAAACTTTTCATTTGGCAAAAATAAAAAGGTAATAAACTCTTTTTATAACTACAAACATACAAACATAAAGAGGGTCTAATTTCTGCGGGACGGGTGCAGTAGGCGCTCTGTTGTGTAGCGAAAGAGATGATCATGCTGACAGTGCAGATACAATAACCATAGATTTCTAGGTTTCTCGATGGATATATAATTTCTTTTTGGAATATGATGTTTATAATTCAATCGATTGTCCATATACTCAGGATAGATTTAAGTATAAAAGAAGTCAACCTTACTTGAACTTGAACTCTTGATATATCCCCTTATGAAATGAGTAATTGACACAATATTATTAGTTAAAGAGACACATTCTCCATAATTTGACCAAGGGAAGGCTGCAGAAGATCGAGTATCCACTCCATTCCGACCAACATATGAGGTGATGTGATGATTTTGTGACAGTACATGTTCTACTCAAACTGTACTCTGTTGCCTCTTCTACTCAGTGGAACACATAACTTCTGAGATGCAATGTTTCCATTTATTTTCTACCTGTTAAGTGTTGATTCTATTATGTTTTTGATGTTTCTGGCAGCAGTATAGTAGGAAATTCTACCACATTTCTCAGGCACACACAAGAGTCCCCGGCCACCACAAAGACAAACACAAACTCTTGAAAATTAATGTATAATGCATATTGAAAATGGGGTAAAACCCCAAAAATTAATGTGATTGGATCCTTCAACAATTACCACCCATAAGCAACAACTAAATTAAGTGAACACATACGTCCCCCAACAAACTAGGGAGATAGGATCAGACATAACTATCTTATATCCACAAGTAGGAGAAATCACAATCAAACTTGTAATCGGGACTGTGATGGTTTGTAACATGAACCTGATGGTTCAGAACATGAGAGGTGGGCATCATAGAGTAAGAAGATCTTAATTTCTGCATCTCCATCTTAAAAATATTTGGAAATGAAAGACAACCATCAATTCAGATCTACAAAAATATATGAATCCCATCACATGTTATAGTTCTAAGTCTTGGGCTCGGGGCTTGTCGCCCCGCGTCGCACCTTCGGAGTTGCATATGCAGCAAATATAACCAGTCCTCCAAGAAACTGCAAAGTTTCACGGAAACAACACAATAAACCTAACAACCCAAAAGTGAGCTTAAAACCTTAAGCAAAATCTACCAATACGGAAGAACAAAATTAGCAGTCATAAAGAACTATAAATATCAACCAATTGATACACTAAAAAACTAAGAACTTTCAAGACACTCGCTGAATTTGACAATATATGTAAGAAGCCGCAAAGTTATAGATTTACTTCCAGTTATGGTTGTTAGAGGCCTTTAACAGACAGGACAAGGTTTTAGATTTGAATACAAAACTTTTGGTCATGGTCTTGGTTGGCAAGAGTTGAAATGAATTGCACGCAGAATATTAAACTGGCATACTTTTTAAGTTGAGCCATTATACTCGACCAAGACGTTAGCAGGGGATGTGGGATGATGTGAGGGAGTGGGATACTGGTCATTTGGAGGCATACAAAAAAAACAGAAAGAAAGGTAGGCTTCATAAAGTAACCAAATACAGGTGTTGTGTGAACAACTAATGCTGACTATTCCTATTAAGGACATCAGGCAAAGGAGCTATTTTGCAACTATCTAATTATTAAAATTAAGGAAGGATTACAAGAAAAAAAGGGCATGCTATTGATTAACCATCAATGTGGGGGTTAGCTATGGTGTTTTGGCGTGAATAGAAGCACTAGTTACGGCTTCCGATAAAGATATTTGTGCATTCTTGTACGACAAAATGCCCTGTAAAGAGGAAGTGGGATCGGTTTGACATTAGTTTCTTATGGAGTGAAAACATGTGGCACGAATCTAATGAAGCTCCGTGATTAAAGCTTTTAGTGATGATAATTTAGTGAGATTTCTAAAGAGATTTGGTGAAGGACTTTGGTTTTGAATTTTCATGTAAGGATGTTTCCTTATTTTTCTAGTGACGCCGGAAAAAAACAATCTCGCCACCCAAAAGAATTTGACCCAAGGGATAAGAGTATGAAGATTGATATTCGATTTACAGATGGACAATTTGATTTTATATTCAAGCTTTAGTTAGAGAGCTGCAAAGACTCCAGAAATGCGCAGAGGTAGATTCAATACACAGGAAATTTATGCTATGCTAAACCTTTGTGCTTCCTGGACTTAGGGAAATGAGAGACATAGTTAATAGCAGTCTCAGGGACTTGCTGGTAAATTGTACTAGTTTAGCGGATATTACAGAATAAACTTTCACAGTAGATACACAATTATAAAAAATCTAACAATAAAAAAACCTAATCCTTCTCAAGGCACTTCGCACATTTTGTTCTAAATAAAAGTTATAGTGCATGTTACCTGGCCGTCCATGCCATTTATGCCAGCTGCTGCCTCTTGTTCGGAAGCATAGGTAACAAATCCATATCCTTTGGGAAATCCCGTCTTTCGATTGTACACAACATTAGCTGCAAGAGACAAGAGACAAAAGTTGTTATAGACCAAGTTAAAGCATATTCATATCCTTGGAAATATCATGTCACATGATTGCACACAACCAGAGGTCGATTTAGGGGGGTCCCTGCCCCCAACTCCGAGTTTCCCAATATAGTTCAACTAGTATGGTTGGTGTCCGAATAGTGCATGTAGTCTAGCTAGTTAACTGTTATCATTTCTAGCTGGTGACCAGGGTTTGATTCCCTCAATTCTCCTTTTTTTAATTTTAATTTGTCTGTGCTTCTGCACACTCTCTGTTTGTGTGTATAGTATGATAATATTCTGTAAAATTAGTCTCATTCTTTGAGACAACGTTTCCATGTAATCAAGGAAATGAACAACCTACTATGTCTAAACGAACTTACTGGTTGTTGATGGTGTATGTAAATTATAAATTTCCCTTTTAACATCTTAAAATGCTAAAAATTTTCATT
Source organism: Apium graveolens (assembly GCF_009905375.1). Classification (NCBI taxonomy): domain Eukaryota; kingdom Viridiplantae; phylum Streptophyta; class Magnoliopsida; order Apiales; family Apiaceae; genus Apium; species Apium graveolens. Next base: position 170,321,643 of record NC_133656.1, read on the forward strand.
CATGTATTTCATGTTTTCCCCAAATTTTAGTTAAATTGATGTCTTTTATATATCATTGAAAGTTCGGCTGGATAAAATTACATAATTTAACATTTGACTTCAAAATTTCAAATAAGTTATTTTTTGTTTATTTTATTTATGTAATTCAATTAGAAAAATTGTTTAATTACATTATTTTGGACTTAAGTGCAGGATGATGGCCTCAATTACAATATTTTTGCAGCAAAATAGCTTTACATATAGCACCCGCATGACTCACATATAAATTTATTGTCACCCGATTCAAGGTTATCACGGCGCCAAGTCGAGGCTCGGCGCCCGGTACCTTGGAATTGTCTAGTCGTCGCCCGACTAGTCGAAAAAAGTCGACAAGTCGTTCATATACCTATTTTTAGAATATTTATACATACACTATAGGTAAACACATAGCAAATTTCCATCCGGGATCGCATGATTTAGCTTTCCTTTTAGGATCCTTAGCAAGCTCTTGCAGATTTTTCTCAGGCTCCATTTTTTTGTTGCAGAGACAGAGAAGACCACTACAAGAAGAAGAAGAACAGTATAAAAAACGAAGCAGTGCTACAGGTGGCAATGGTGAAAGATTGAAAGTTTGTAAAATAATACAAGAGGCAAAGATTGAATGTGAAGATAAATTTGTAAAGTTCAGAAATCAAAACATGTATCAAACAGAGGCAAAAAAGAAATATCAAAACATGTAATAATATATGTTAATTTCAGTTTAAAACTGATGAAATCAATTTCAAACGAAAGAAACCAAATAAAAATTGATTATTTTTTAGCAAAGAAGTATTAAAATAAAGGAATAATAAAAATTGGTTTTTATGTGTAGATAATTATTGAAAGTAAATAAAAGAAAAAAAAGTAAGAAAAAATAATTAAAAAACGTTTTTTTACTAAAACTGGAAAGAAAAAAGTGAATATATACACACACGCGTGTATATATAGACACAAGAACGGAGAGATGAAAGAGACCAGAAGAAAAGAAAAAAGAAGAGATTAGAAGAAAGAGAGAAGAAGCCAGAGAGAGAAGAAGAAAGAAGAAGTCAGATAGAAGAGGAGAGAAGAAGTGCTTACCGATTTATTAATTGGAGAAGATGAGAGCTGTAGCCGTTTTTCTTTCTTTAGAAGCCCTCAGCCTAGGGTGCATGTCACAGCGCACGGGCATGCCATGACGTCAATTAACCAGACATGCCTTTTCATGATTTGACATGCCTTTTTACTTTTTTTTTTATTTTTTAATAATTATTTTAATATTAGAAATATCCAGAAATAACAAATATAATTTTAAAATATTTACATATATTTTAATATCGAAAAAGTTACTAATGTAAATGAGTATTGATGGTATTTGGTTGTTATTATCAACTAATTTTAATTTTATATTCAAGTTCACTATATATTAGTATAACAATTATTTATTAAATTTTATTATATTTAATTAATAAATGGCATGTCATTTGGACATGCCTTGTGGCAAAAAGCATGCCTATATGCATGCCTTCGGGGAGTCTCGTGAGTCGTGACAGGTACCCTACCTCAGCCTCTCTTTGGAAAGTAAAATCACGTAAGTTTGACTTAAAAACCCTATTTTTCAGATCTGGGCCGGGTCGGGTAAAATCCACAAACGACTTAAAAATTAGGCGCGTGTCTACTTATTTTCAGAGGGCCCCTAGTCGCGACTTGATAACCATGACCCGATTGCATTCCATTAGTTGTGATTATAACACACATTATATATCCCGGGTAAATTAAGAAAAAAAAATATTGTAACGGCTAATTTCTTAATACTGAGTTGTATCTATATATTAGGGCATAGCTAACAAAACCCTAACAATCAAAAACAAAACTGGGCAGTAAAAATCAAACCGTATCGTCTAATCTAGAGAAGAAGCTAAGCATCGCATTACAAAAGTATGAATGTAACACAAAAAGAGGAAAAGGAAAGGTGCTTAAACACAACTTGTCTATATTATAAAATCTAACCTTATAACGACTCACCCTCGGAGCAATTAACACTAATATTGTGCATATCGGACATAATTAGCGAGCTTTACAAGCTAATTCTAAATCTTGCAATTCCTTTTTACCCATCAAAACCCATTATATCAAAAACTTGTTCTTGTAAGGTGTAACAAACAAAAATCGTAACTTTGACACTCCACAATTCAAAACACCCAATTAAATCTCAAACACATAAAATCAAGGTAAATCAAATAATTCCGAAAACAGAATGAAAATTTAAAGCACACTATCTGTTTGGAAAAAGAGGAAAAAAGAGGAAGAAAAAGAGACACGCTTGTTTCAAAAGATCATATAACCCACCCCACCGGAAAAACAACTCCAATCATCATAATAGCTGCTCTGATCAAATAACAAAGTGGGTTCAGTGGCTCCACCTCTATTAGCCTCTTTAATTGCACAATTTTCAAATTAAGTTGGTACCCAAATCAGATATTTGCATGTAGAGTCGAATAGATGTATGTACAGGCCCAGCACATAGTATTTGGAAGATTTAGATAGGATGAGGGGGTAACTGATAGTACAAAGTGTAATTTTACCATTTTAACTTTGAATTTTATTTTAGTTTCAAGAAACTATAACGTCTGTTAATGAAAACAAACGGAGTGCAATCCGGCGGCAAAAAAATTATACGTGAATCATGTGGATTCCTATTATTATAGGTTAGCCATTTTTATACAAAAAATTATAACCGAGGCCATCTCTGTGCATCTAAGTCTTATTTTTATCCTTAAAATCCAAATAAAATCTAAAAAAATTCCGCCCCCCTCAAAAAATTTCCCATTGAACACAACGGTAGCTGCAAAAGGTATAAGTTGGTTTTATAGACTAAGTTAAAGCATTTTAATTAATTAGCAAGAACATACCACGCAATACACGACCATATATCCCAAAGGCGGCATGAAGTGTTTGATCAGTCGTATACGGTGATAACCCTTCGAGGGAAACAAAAGAGAGAGTTGAGTATATTGATGAGAAAGAGACAGAGTACTAATAAGGAGTTTTAATCACAAATAGACTTACCAGAAACATGTAACCTGCAAGAAGGAGTATTTCCTGAACTAGTTGAGTACTGTGAGGCTCTACGGATGGCAGAAGCTGCAGCTCTTGTAAACGACGCCATAGGCATAGGCATAAAGTGATTGTATAAATCAGTTGGTTGAGTAGTTTCAGTGATTAGCTAATTTGCTAAATTGTGAAGCGATTATTGCCCTATAAAAATAAAACAAGGACTGAAGGGGGGCAACAAATTTATTTATTCCAACATTAAAAATTATTTATTTCAACATAATGTGCGGGCGAAACCTTTCTTGGATACCTAACACTACCCTAACAATAAAGATCCCAAAATAAAATCAATTTTTTCAAACATTGGAAAAGGTGAACACAACACTTTACACGAAAATACCAAAACTCATACTTAATTACAAAACAGAACAGATCAAAGCATAATATACATATACAACTCGAAACCCTAACTACCAAGAACAAATAAACATTAAAACGCAACGTGTAATGTAGTAAAAAACACCCATATATTTTTAATTAAGAGTGATAAATATACCGTATTCTTTGTGAACAGCTCACCACACTAAAACAAGAAAATGCACATATATAATTACACTGAAAGAAAAGAAATCAAGAACATATATAAAATAACGAACAGATATAAACCCTAAAAGTAGATGATTGCTTTTTGAAATTAGAATACAGAGAATGAAAGGGCTTAACCTACCCAAATGTAGAGACAGTGAGGAGAGGAGAGAAGGCCGCAAGTTTTATTACGGGAACTAGTAATATTTTAAGGGCATTTTCATCAGGGTACTGCTTTTAATTGTACGGTTACAATTACATGAACAAAACTAATTATCGAAACAAGTGTAAAATGACTGGTGCCAATAATTGAAAGAATGAGAATTAAAAAAAACACATTTAGTAGTTGGTTAGCTCAAATGTAATACTCAAATTATAAATATGTATTTTTTATAATTGTGAATTTGAATTTTTTATAATTTTTTGAGATACCAAATTTAAAAATGTGTATTACCGCTACTCAAATAAAAAATGCATGATTGTATTTGTATTTCAGCCATATTTTTTCAAAATGGATATTTTTATGAATTATATCCAAAAAACGGATATTCTTCGCCTTCACCCCCAATAATTACAAAATTCATGCTTTATAAATAAATATTATAAAAAAAAGTTGTAATATAAATATATACATTTTAGCTCGAACATTAAAATTAAAAAAACTCAGTGTTATCAATATTGTCGTTCTTCGCAGACAGCAATCTTGTCCCGCCTATCCCTATCTTCCGGAGAATGGGGAGCAAAATGTTTTTCTTTCGAAAATTCGGATGAGTATTTGGGATTGTCTTAAATTCTATTTTCCTCTACAAATCATAATTACATAATAACTAATCTCTTCTATATATAATAGGAAAACAAAGGTATAATTTCATAAGATTAAAAACTCTTATTAAAAAGACTAAATTACCCCGGTTTTTAATATTTATATAAAAGATGTGTTTTGTGGGAATCGAACTCAAGTTATTTCATTCAACTATAAAACCTCTTACCACTACAACATATTGTCACATGTGCTTTTAATCATACACATAATATGTACGTGTGCTAAATGAATATTCTATTTAACTTTAAAGATACTTACTTGAATTTCACAAAAAAAATGATAGTTAGTTGAATATTTGTACATTTAATTTTAAAAAATTGAATTTCAGATATAAAATTAGGCATAGTACATAAATGGATTATTATCTTATTTATTAATCATTTTTTAGTTTGAAAATATATCTCATATATTTTTAACATATTTTTTATTATAAAAAGTAATTAAAATGTACATATATAATTTTTTAAAAAATAATGAAAATAGATTCGCTTATATATAAATAATCTATATTGATATTACATATTTAGATAAGTTCGAATTATAATGAGTCAATACATTTTAGAACTTGGCCCATTATTCAAAAAATACTCGAAATTTGACTACATGACCCGGCCGAAAAACATGGTCACATTCTACGTTTAGTAAATTTAAATTACAAGCTCGGCGAGAATATCTTACCAATAATGTGAATTTTTTTAATATCTCATGTTAATATAAATTAATGTGTTTGAGGTCTTTATAAGATCAAGTCAATTGATTATTTATATTAAAATTACTAACTTCACCGGTAACACATTATTATTTTCGGGATTTGTCCCAATTTTAAGAATATTTGAAATTTGAAATGAGATCTCAATAGATTTGTTAAAACTACGATGATATATTAAATCGATTTATTTTTCATTTTTCACTTTAAAAAACTAACTTTTTAAAAAGAATTCTTTTATATCAGCAATATTCATTGATTAAGATAATATTGTACAATTATTTTGAATTATTTTAGTATTTTGAATTATTCAAATAAAAGTTATATCTATACTATATTGTAGCATTTGATTCAATGCATTTTATATTATTTAAGGAAAAAAATATATATTATTCAATAATTTGAAAGAATTAACCAGTTCAAGTATGGTTGTAAAAATCGGTAATCGGCAGTAATGGGTTTAGGTACCGATTAGGGATTAATTGGCAAATCGGGGATTAATCGGAACAAAAATCGGATTTATTTAAATATTTTAATAATATTTAATATATTTACCTTATTTATTATGAAATATATAATTCAAAAATATTTTTATAAATATTAATCGGATTTCAAAAAATAGATCGGCCAAATATTTTTTAAGGATTAATCGGGGATTAATCGGGAATTTTTTAAAAAATCGAGGATTTTTAGAACAGTGAGTTCAACTGATATTTACAAAATTTTATCAAACTGAAATTTTTTAATTTTAGAAGAATAGTATAAAATGTTATCAAATTATTATATGAAGAAATATTAGACTCGTAATGAAAGAAACTTAAAAACAGTTTAAATAACGATATAAATACAAGTTTTCTTTAAAATTCTTGAAAAAAATCATGAATATCAATAATAAGTCTTAAAAATATATAATTCATTTTTATGTTACAACCATAATTGATACCCGATTGCAGAAAAAATAGATATGGATTGGTTGTCAGTGATAATGTGAATACCATATATAAATTATAGCAATTTATTTATTACATAATTTTAATTTTAGAATAATTATAAATGCATGTTATTTAAGTAATCAATTATCTCACTAAATGTTAATAATGATTATACATGTACATAAATCAGATATTTGGCATATAAATAATTGAAACCATCATAATTTACTAAGAGTAACATACAATAATTTACATGCTAACGCACACACATACATATAACTTAATCTTATTTTGTTAACAGTAGTGTAAATAAAAAAAACTAACATTTTTCCATACATACATACGTTTCAATAACTAATATTTTTCATTAAAATCAACTTTAATATTAACAATAATGTAAATTTTACGTTATTGTATATTTTGATTGCAAGTCATTCTGACTTCAGTTTTGTATTTTTTATCTTTTTAAATTGAGTAAGTTAATTGTAAGTTAGTAGTGAACTCAATAATAATATAGAACAGTACATATAGTTTATTTAAATAAAATTCAAGATTTTTTTATCATAGGTAACCCGCAGCAGCTATCCTTCGGGTGTGCACTGGGTAAACCCTACGGATTCACGCAATAGCCTGCAAACCACGTGAACCAAGGTAAACCGCATTTAAGCGACAGACTTTGACTCATGAGACATAATCATAAATTCTCCAACCGTGGGATTCGAATTGGTCAACTCTGTATTCAACATATATGTTTATTTGTAGCTTTTTATTTGTAAACATGCTAACGGCATTCTACAGATTAGGTTCAATCGTTTCGTTGTAAACGTACACTTACTACCCTGTTTATATTCATTCATTAAATATAAAATAACAGGTAAGAAAAATATAATATAATAATAATAGTTGATGGGATATTCACTTCTAAAAGTGAGGAAGCATTCGAAACTCCTAATGTTATAGAAGGGACATGGAGCTTGTTGTAGAGAAATTTTATCTTAATTTCTTCAAAATTTGACTCAAGAGCCTATATAAGGATATTGTTGGAGTTGCTCTACAAACATTATAATTGCATGATGTATAAAAAACTTCTAGAAAATGACCCGTGCCTCGCACGGGTTATTTTGCTAGTAAAACATAATAGGGGAACAAGGGGATAATTAGTGAGATTAAAAAGTCTCATTAAAAAGACTAAACTACCCCCATTTTTAGTTTTTATATAAAAAATATGCTTTGTGAAAATCGAACTCAAGATATTTCATTCAACTATACAACCTTATACTACTACACCATAATGCCACATGTGTTTTTTATCATACACATAATATGTAAGTGTGCTAAATGAAAATTTTATTTAACTTTAAAGATATTTACTTGAATTCCGCAAAAAAAAATGGTTACTTTAATATTTGTATAGTTAATTTTAAAGAATTAATACAAAATTAGACATAGTACATAAATGAATTATTATCTTATTCATTAATCTTTTTTCAGTTTGAAAATGCGTCTCATATACTTTTAACATATTTTATTATTATAAAAAGTAATTAAAATATACATATATATTTTTTAAAGAAAATATTGAAAATAGAATCGCTTGTATATAAATAATCTATAACGGTATTACATATTTAGATGATCTCGAATTATAATGAGTCAAAATATTTTTTTATTCCAATTTGAAATTAGAACTTGACCCATTCTTCAAAAAAACTCGAAATTTGAATACATGACCCGACCGAAAAATATTGTCATATTCTACGTTTAGTAAATTTAAATTACAAGTTCTGCGAGAATATCTTACCAATAATGTGAATTTTTTAATATCTTATATTAATATAAATTAATGTGTTTGAGATGTTTATAAGATCAAGTAAATTAATTATTTATATTAAAATTACTAAATTCACTGGTAGCGCATTATTATTTTTGGGACTTGTCCCGATTTTAAAAATATTCGAAATTTGATATGAGATCTCACGAGATTTTTTAAAACTACGATGATATATTAAATCGATTTATTTTTTATTTTTCACTTAAAAAAACTAGTTTTTTAAAAGAATTTTTCTAGATAAATAATTTTCATTAATCAAGATAATATTTACAAATATTTTGAATTATTTTTATATCTTGAATTATTCAAATAAAAGTTATATCTGTAACATTTGATTCAATGTATTTTATACTATTTAAAGAAAAAAAATATATTCTTCAATAATCTGAATGAATTAACCAGTTCAACTGATATTTATAAAACTTTATCAAATTGAAAAATATTTAATTTTAAGAGAATAGTATGCAATGTTATCAAATTATTATATGAATAAATATTAGAGTAGTAATTATTATATTTTTAAATCAATATAGAACCCTTGATTGGACCACTTTATCTTTCATTTCATTATAATACAGGTGATCAGCCCGTATCGACCTCCATCCAGTCTTTAAGGTACCAAATGGCATACTTTCAGCCTTAAACTGGACTAGCCCCGCTAGCCTCTTACAATGACTGGACTAGTCCCACTAGCCTCTTACGTCCAATCCAATCCATCAGGAATTCGTCTGGAAAACCTTGAGTTGGAAAAAGATAGGTTTTCTAAATTCATTTTATCATTACCAAGAATATGAAATCATTCAGACTTTTTCAACTCGAAACTCATTCTTAAATCCAATTTCAAGAAATCAAAGTTAAGGAAATGAATCAAGGATAAGCAATGTGCAATTTTAGGGATCTTGAATCAATGATAACAATGCACTTAAGTTAGAAGAATCAAAACTATTTCAAGGATCGATAGGAAATATGGGGATCAGGGAATATAACATCATTACAAGGGATTCGTAAAGGTACTCATAGGGTTTATAACAGTTCACAGTATAACAAATAATTTGAATAGGAAACATAGGTTACCAATAAGGGTTGAATCAATAAACTTATCAATAACAGTTTCACAAGATCAAGACAGGATATCTCAAATCAATTACAGGGGTTCATCATTTTAACAGTTCAATAATCTACATGGCATGAACAATATTCTCTCTATAACCATTTACACAAGTAATGAGAGTTACTTGCCTGAATTCGCTTTCCTGAAGGTTGAACTACTGCCACCTAGTATACCTTTCCCTTTCCTAGCCTGAATGCCCTCACGCTCCGAATCTACAATGAAAAACCAAAACCTTAATCAGTTTCTCAACTCTCGTTCCCGGAATGATCACTCAATACGATAGCTCGATTATACTCTTGACTCAATATACGAGTATAGCTTATACACATACGCACATAGCACATAACACATTCCTTTCTCATAGCCTTTATATCTTTATATACTCAACAATCAACTTATACTTGCTTAACCTTAACTATTCTTCAAATCACACTATTATAACTCATACGAGCACATAATTTATTCACAACTAAATCTTTACGACCATAACTTTAACTTATAGTTCTTTAATATCAAACAACTTAATTCTCTTTTTCTTTTACTCCTTAATTCAAACCACAACAACCATCCAACAAACAAATAAATCACATATCTCCTAGAATTTCACATGCAATCACTAAGCAAGGTAATGGAACCAAATCAATCGCTTTTATACTTATATTCCATTCGGCTATAAACACAAAAACACAACCAAGTATACTCAATTTTAATCATACATAATCAAACAAAAATAAACCTCTTTTGGTAACATGCAAATTACGAGAGTCTCTTACGCAATTAAGCTTCATTCTTTTTAATCCAAAAACCGAATCATAATCACATTAAGAATCGAAAATCAACACCTTCTTCAATTATCAAAATTCGAACACAAGAACCATCCAATCATTGACATGCAACCAAGTTCTCCCTTTTAATTATCACTAGCAACTAATATAATTAGCATGTAAACTCACAAAATCAACTTAATTCTCTTTTTAACCATAAGATCCATTCGGGTTTTCAAGAAAACACACATGCAAAGATCAATCTTGACATGCAAAGTTTTAAATCACAATTTAAGGTCCAACAATGACATGCATCACTAATTCTTCTTTTAAATCAACATGCAATCTCAATCCTAGCTAATTAAATTAGTTTATACCAAGAATCAAGTCACAAAAATCCAATTCCCTTTTTATTAGTACAAAATCCGAAACAAAACTTAGCATGCAATAATAATTTCACTTTTCTTAAACCATTAACTATTCTAATAACAACCCATAATCACTTTATTCAACAAAAATCAAATCCATAACTTCAAAGATCAAAACCATTCGGGTTTTTCAAGAATGACACACACAACAATCAAAAATAAGTATTTGGTGTAGTAGAGCTCAGTGTTTACATCATCACTCACCACCAGTTCATCGGAGTTCATCATCGGTGGCGGTAGCTTCACGGTGGTGCCCTCATTCGAGGGTATCCAACCATAAAAACCTCCGATTAATCTAAACAAAATGCAGCAACACTACATGTAATATGATTTCATCATAAAAATCACAGAAACAAGAATTGATCAAGCAAAACTCGGGTCTCGGCTCAAGACCGAACTCAAACACACACACGCACTTCGCATGCAAGCATAAACACACATATGCACATGAATTGAAGCTCATGTATGGAACAAAGATGAAGATTCATGGAGGAGTTCAAAGAATTAGAGAGAGAGAGAGAGAGAGAGAGAGACAATATACCGAGAGGAAAAAGAGAGAGAAGAGAGAGTTTCGAGAGTGAGAGAGAGATGAGAGAAAAATGAGAGAATGAGAGAAAGTGGCCGGGTGGAAAAGAAAAGAAGGAGGAGGAAATGAGTTCATATATGCTAAGAGGGTAGGGGTATTTTAGTAATTTACTAATCCCCCTTTTTATGTTTGATTTATCCTCTCTTTTTACTCAAATAAGATAGAAATCGAATATTGAATATATCCCTATCGGAAAGTTGAAAAGTATTGCAAATGAAAATTTTAAGATGTAGATCTCGAAATTAGCTTTCCAACCATTACTAATAATAAGATTTTGAGCGCACGGTTGATTTTATATGATTTTTACAAGTTCATACTAAATATAGCATTTTAGCACATAAAAATCAATTTAAAATGCAACGATCACCAATTAAATCCGTCCATCATTTTTAGAAAGTCTCCAGGACTATTTCGAAGATAACAGAATAAATCTCATGCCTTTATCTTACTCAGATAATTTTATAAAAATGTTCGTAGGTTAAATAAACCTTATTTAAATCAAATAATTCCCTTAAATCCATAAAAAATATCAACAGATCACGTAATCATGCATACAAACAAGCAAGCACACATATGAACACGTCACAACTCATTTCTGATCATAAAAAATTGTCCTTCTTTAATATTATTCCTTTCTACGCGTACCGGGTCACGTTCAGCCTGACGGCCCGACGCTTAGCGTTTCAATTACGCTTTATAATATCATTATCGACCGACACGTCACTAGAACATAATACTTTACCCAAGCACTTCATTTCACATAATAACACATATTTCGAATTTTATATATTTTATTCCCTTTTTAGGACGGGTTCCGTTCTACCTGACGGCCCGACAACACAGCTTAATTCCTAAGCTGACTCTTTAAATTGGAACGCTTCTAATTACGCTCCTAGATACTAATATACAATAAGGGATATTAATCAACACTTAATCACATAATTATAATCACTTTACATAAATCACACTTTATTGACTTAATTACGTCATAAAATTCTCAGTCGTCACAATCTATCCTCCTTAAAAGGATTCTGTCCCCAGAATCTAGTCTAAGCAAATAGATAGGGATACTTTTCTTGCATTTCACTCTCTAATTCCCAAGTTGATTCTTCCACTAATGGATTTCTCCATAACACTCGGACTAGAGGTATAACTTTATTTCTAAGTGTCCTCTCCTTTCGGTCTAAGATTCGAACTGGTTGTTCCAAATAAGACAAATCTGGTTGAATTTCCACTGGTTCCAATTTGATCACATGGCTCGCATCAACATTATACTTCTTCAGAAGAGATACATGAAATACATTGTGTAGATGTTGCATTTGCGGAGGTAGCGCTAATTCATATGCCACCTTCCCAACTCGTCGCAGTACCTCGAATGGTCCGATATACCTAGGACTCAACTTCCCTTTCTTTCCGAATCGGGTTAAACCTTTCCAAGGAGATATCTTTAACAAGACTTTGTCTCCATATTCGAATTGCACATCTTTTCGTTCTCGATTTGCATACTTCATTTGTCGATCTTGAGCTGCAACTAATCTTTTCCGAATCATTTCTATCTTTTCCTTCGTTTGCTGAACTAGCTCTGGGCCAATTAATTTGCGCTCGGCAACCTCATCCCAATACATAGGGGACCTACATTTTCTTCCATACAACGCTTTATAAGGCGGCATGCCAATACTCGTGTGATAACTATTGTTGTAGGAAAACTCAATTAACGGCAAATGATCGTCCCAATTTCCTTTGAAATCTATTGCACAAGTTCGCAACATATCTTCAATTATCTGAATTGTCCTTTCACTTTATCCGTCAGTCTGCGGATGATATGCCGTACTCATTTTCAGCTTAGTTCCCTAATGGTCATGGAATTGTCTTCAAAATCTCGAGTTAAACCTTGGATCTCTATCAGACACGATAGATACAGGAACTCTGTGACGCATCACAATCTCATCCAAATACAATTTGACCAACTTTTGCAACAAAAATCTTTCATTTATCGGCAAGAAATGTGCTGATTTCGTCAATCGATCGATTACTACCCAAATTGCATCATGATTAGACTTGGTTTTAGGTAATCCTACCACGAAATCCATCGCGATATGTTTCCATTTCCATTCTGGTATATCTAGTGGTTGAAGCAATCCACTTGGCCTCTGATGTTCCGCTTTGACTCTTTGACACGTTTAACACTTACTTATCCATTATGTAATTTCCTTTTTCATGTTTGGCCACCAATAACTTTCTTTTAAATCCTGGTACATTTTCGTACTTCTAGGGTGAATTGAAAATCTCGAGTTATGCGCTTCTTGCAAAATCTCGTACTTTAGTTCCACAACATTAGGTATCCAAATATGTGAATTAACACGGTAAATTCCTTTTCCATCCTTTTGAGCTTTGATTTCTTCCCCAGATAACTTATCCTTTTCGCAATTCATCACTTGCTCTTCACAGCATCGAATCTTTTCTAAAATTTCGGGTTGAAATGACATCGCATATATTGCTTCACCTCCAAGTTCTGGAGTCTGCACTTCTATTTCCATCTTCTTAAAATCCTTGATCAATTCTTCCGATGATGTTAACATATTCAATCTTTCCTTGCGACTTAGAGCGTCTGCTACCACATTTGCCTTTCCAAGATGATAGTTTATCGTGTAATCATAATCTTTGATCAATTCTAACCATCTTCTTTGTCTCATATTCAATTCCTTTTGAGTGAAAATATACTTTAAACTCTTAAGATCTGTAAAAATCTCGCACTTTTCCCCGTATAAATAATGCCTCCAAATCTTAAGGGCAAACACAATTGCTGCCAATTCCAAATCATGTGTGGGATACTTTTGCTTGTGCGGCTTGAGTTGCCTTGACGCATATGCTATTACCTTTCCGTGTTGCATTAACACACATCCAATTCCTTTATACGAAGCATCACTGAATATTACAAATTCTCCTTTTTCATCCGGTAACACTAACACTAGGGCGGTTACCAACCTCTTCTTTAACTCTTGAAAGATTTCTTCGTATTTTTCCGTCCATACGAACTTCTCGTTCTTCCTTGTCAACTTCGTTAATGAAACATCAATCTTAGAGAAATCTTGCACAAATCTTCTGTAGTATCCGGCTAATCCCAGAAAACTTCTGACTTATGTAGGAGTCTTAGGTCTTTCCCAATTCATTACAGCTTCTATCTTGGCTGGGTCCACTTTGATTCCTTCTTTATTAACTACATGACAAAAAAATTGCACTTCCTTTAGCCAAAATTCACATTTCAAAAACTTAGCGTACAACCTTTCTTTCCTCAGAATTTCCAAGGAAATCCTCAAATACTCCTTACGATCTTCTTCCGTCTTATAGTAAATCAGTATATCGTCAATAAACACAATAACGAACTTATCCAAATATTGCTTGAACACTCTGTTCATAAGATCCATAAATGCAGCTGGCGCGTTCGTCAAACCAAACGCCATTACCAAAAACTAGTAGTGTCCATATCTCGTTCGAAACGCTGTCTTAGGTATATCTTCCGCTTTAATCTTTAATTGATGATACCCAGATCTCAAGTCAATCTTGGAGAAACACGAAGCTCATTTTAGTTGATCAAACAAGTCATCGATTCGCGGTATAGGGTACTTATTCTTAATCATCATCTTATTCAATTCACGATAGTCAATGCACAACCTCAAACTTCCATCCTTTTTCTTTACAAACAACACCGGTGCTCCCCATGGGGATACACTCGGCCGAATTACTCCTTTATCCAACAATTCTTGCAACTGTGCTGCCAATTCCTTCATCTCTACTGGCGCCATACGATAGGGAGCTTTCGATACTGGTTTCGTTCCAGGAGCCAAATCAATCGTAAACTCGATCTCTCTATCTGGAGGTAGTCCAGGCAATTCATTAGGAAACACATCAAGAAAATCTCTTACTATTGGGATATCTTCAATCCTTACGGATTCTTTTTCCACATCCATAACATGAGCCAAATAAACTTCGCATCCTTGACGTAATAATCTTCTTGTCTCGATAGCCGTTAAAAATTTCTTCTCTTGCCTCTTCCCTTTGAATATCACTTCCTCACTATCCTTGGTTCTTAACTTCACCTTCTTACTTTTACATTCTATTTACGCCTCATGGTTTGACAACCAATCCATTCCTAGTATAACCTCAAATTCTCCTAACTTAAAGGGAATTAAGTCAGCAGAAAAGTGCCGACCTTCTATAATCACATCACAATTGGGGCAAAGTTTATTAACAATAACTTTCTCTTGATTTTCTACCTCTATAATCAAATTAGGTTCCAAAAGGTATGCAACACATTTTAACTTATCAAGAATACTTTCGGAGATAAAAGATTTAGTTGCTCCATAATCCATCAATACTTTTACTTCTACGGAGTTAATAACAAGCATACCTGCTACCATGTCCACATCTTGCACTGCATCTTTCATTGTCATATTAAAGGTCCTAGCTCTGGGTTGAGCTGATGGTGCTGGGAGAGACGGCGGTCCAGCAATCCTAAGAACATTGGCCTTCTGAACAGGCTCCTTGCAATTTCTGGCCATATGGCCCACCTTTCTGAAAGGAATATGTCCTAAGTCCAATCATGTATAAGGATTTAGGAATAACTTTTATGTAATCTGTTTTGATTTCATTGATATTAATAAAAGACTTGTTTTGTTTTTATTACGGGCTTTATCTATTTAAGTGTTTAAATAAGATATACCATAGTTTAGAGTAAAGCTTTTTATGGATTATGATGAGATCATAATAGTGAGACCTAAAAAGATGACAACTCTAAACTTAAATAGTTCCTGGTCATAGGATTACTAACTGGTAATTAATAATCTGCAAAGATCGGTACATACTATGCTTGCTTCATTATGAAGGATGTCTGTTCTCATAGACATTTGTGTGGTGACACTATAGCTAGTATGTAGGTGCTTATTATAGAATAATTTCACTGAACATGACTCACACAGCTGAACAACTGATGGAGTTCACTCACGTGTCAGCAGTTGTTCACATAGTGATAGTTGTACAAGTATCCTTAGACTTGAGGTCATCATAGTCATCTTGTATACACTGAACTATGCTTTGGTTTAGTTCTTAGTCTCCAGGGACAATTATTAGGTCTCTTCTGGGTATAGGAATTTGTACACGAAGATAGTGTATGATCAATAAAGGATCTACCCCTTCCAGTGAAGGAAGCGAATGTTCAAGGCTGATCCACTTATGCTAGTTCAGGAATCTCTGGCCAGAGTGAATGAAATTAGAAAGGAGTTTCTAATTTGCATAAAACTACGTATAGTAAATGGTAAGCAAGTGATTGAATTAGATAGGCTTGACACGAGATCCATGCCTTGTATTTAATCGGGACATTGTAGGGTAGAAGGAGTTTATTGTACGGTAACTATTCACTGAATAGGTTCTTGGTATTCTAAGCAGTGAATTCATATTATCCGGATAGTCGCGATATGCTGAGAAGTATCCCTCACGATGTAGAATAAATGTGATTAATTAATTAATCATATTTAATAAATTAGAGAATTTATATAAATAATGATAAAATAGTTTTATTATTATTTATTTCTACTATCGGCTTAATATTGAACCTACATGGTCACACCATAAAAACAGAATGATTTAATGGTGGAGGAATTAATTAATAATGGCTAATAATTATTTATTTATGAAATAAATAATTAATTGGCAAATTTAATAATTGATTAAATGAGATTTAATTGATTATAAATTAATTAAGAAAAGTTCTTAATATTATTAATTAAAGGATTTAATTTTTGGAAATTAAATCAAGAGAGAGAATTATTTCTAAAGTGTTTAGAAAAAGGATTAATGATTAAAAGGTGTTTTAATTATTAATGAGAATAATAAATGGGATAATAATAATAATAATATTTATGGGAAAATTTCAGCTGAAAATTTTTCCTATTAATACACTATTATAGACCCTAATTTTATTCTAACCCACACAAAACCCAAAAAGTTTGGAAAACCCAATTCTCTCCACCTCCTTTCTCCTCCTTAACATCGTTTTCTTGGTGGATACCGGTGGAGTGCTTCACACTTGAGGAGCAACTGCTAAGGATCTCTGATCGTTGTCTCTGAATTATTTTTAAAGGTTAGATTCGATCCCTCGAATTTTTATTCATGATCTGTATGCTTTTATTTGGATTTTATATGTGTAAAAGTATTTTGCCATGCCCCCGCTGCGTTAAAAATCCAGCAATGGCATCAGAGCATAGGTTGTATGCATATAGATCTGTGGTAAAAATTTCAGAATTTTATGTGCTTGTATGAATTAATTATAATTTTTACAAGTTATATCATGGATTAATTTTGTCTGATGAGAAATCGTTTCTCAGAATTATTTTGAATGTTGATCTGGGTTCTACAAGTGTTGTAGATCGTCTGGGTATATTTTTTCATAATTTTAGGATGTATAGATTTTTTATTATGAATTTTTGAAGTTCTTACAATTAAATTCGTAATTAAATAAAGTCATATATATATATATAAATAAACTGTTAGTATATATATATTATGTATCTGCTCTGCTGTGTTGTTTGAACGGGTAAAGAGAAGTCAGGTACACAAATGTCTGTCAGGCGCGCGCGGCGTTCGAGGTCTGACAAGGTACGACGGCTGCTGCAGAAAAAAAAATAGGGGTGTCACGCATTCCGGGAATGCGTTACACACCTGTGGCGCATTCACGGAATGCGTTACACCTTTTAAACGGCTTAAAAGGCTTGTAACGCATCACCGGAATGCGTTACAGGGTTTGTAACGCGTTCCTGTAATGCGTTACAGCCCGTCTGTTGATTTTAAAATTGATTTTCTGGGAGTTTCGTAACTCCGTTTTGGGCGTGCAATATACCGTTGGATTCGTTTTTCCGAGACGGATCTAATGGAGTGATCAATTTTAGTTTATATAAAAGTTTTGAACTTTTTATATTTCCATGAAGTGTTTTAAAGTTGTTTTTAACTGTTTTAATTGCTTTTAAATGCTTCATGTGATACATAGAGATCTATAATGCTTAGACCAATGTGCTAGATGATGTAACATGCCTACCTTGATGTTTATTCATGTTGATATATGTGATATATGCTTAGTTTATCATGCGATGATAGATTTAGGTGAACTTAAATAAACATAAGGCGTTTGTTAAACAACCTAGTATAGTGAAATTGTTTCATAACCTTAATAATAATATTATGAATACAATCATGAGATTCTTGTGTTTATGAAACACGTAATTGAATATGAATTTTCGATATGAGAGAAAAGATGATTCTGTCAACAACAGATTTCTATCTGTAAGAAAGGGTTATTAAGTGACGCCTCTTGACAATGCTCCACCCGATCTGGGAATCATCTGATTATTGATTATTGATTTGAAATATTTAATTTAAAAGGAAGAATCTCTTTATAATATGATTATGATTGTAACGTAATATAATCCCTCTAAAATTAAATAATATCAAGTAGTAATTGGCCAATGACACAACGGGCTTGTGTCGGTCATAGCCTTCCAACATGATAGAAAGTAGTTCTTATTTTTGAATCATTGTCGTTTCGTGCCACAGCCGAGGGCTTTGATTTCGAAATAAGAAATACTTGTCTATTACATAGAGATGTGTACATTGAATAAGAATCTAAAGGTCGTTACGTGCCACAGCCGTGGGCCTTTGGGGACTGATTTAATTGTACCGAATGTTGGGTTAGACTTGACTTAGAATATTGAGTTTGTCATGCCACAGCCGTGACTCAATTATTCAAGAGGCTAAAGTTTGATTAGGGAATAACATTAGATGTAATTGACAAGAGTTGTCTGCCTATTGAACATTACATGGCGTTTCGTGCCACAGCCGGGGTTGTGTAATGGAATGCAGGATCCCTATTCCCACTAGCATTATGAATGCTTAATTTTTTCATATAGGGGGTTGAATAAATTAGGAAAACTAGTGGAGCCACTTATGAATAAAGACCCGATTCATATAGTGTTTTAAAATGAAATCAAATATTTGCTAAGTGTTGTTATGTGTTTATCATTTACAGATTTACTTTGTACGTTATGTCTTCTGCACTATCACTCAGGAGCATACTAGATGCTCACAAATTGACTGGTCCTAATTATGCTGACTGGCTTCGAAACTTGAGAATTGTTCTCAGGATTGAGAAGTTGGAATACGTGATTGACTCACCTAAGCCTACTGAACCTGCTAATGATGCACATAATGATGAACATGTTGTGTATCGTAAGTGGATAGATGATGCAAATGTTGCTCAATGCATCATGCTAGCTTCCATGAACATTGAGCTACAGAAGCAACATGAGCATATGGATGCTCACACTATCCTCGTGCATCTACAAGAGTTGTATGATGTGGCAGGGAGGACAACTCGATATGAGATATCGAAGGAGTTGTTCGGTTGTAGGATGTTTGAGGGATCATCTGTGAATGACCATGTACTTAAGATGATCAATTTGATTGAACGTCTTGGACAACTTGGTTTTGCCATGGATGGGGAGCTGAGCCAAGACTTGGTCTTACAATCGCTTCCGAGTTCGTTCTAGCAGTTTATTGTGAACTTTCACATGAATAAGTTGGATGTCAGCCTGCCTGAACTCCACAACATGTTGAAGACTACGGAATCGAATTTTCCCCCTAAGAAGAGTTCTGTTCTTCTAATTGGTGAAGGTTCCAATCCTAAGAAAAGGAAGAGGAACTCTTCCAAGAAGAAGAAAGTAGGTGAGAAAATGCCGGTTCCACCAAAAGCTGAAGATCCCAAGAGCAAAGTTATTTGCTTTTACTGTAACAAGGTGGGGCACTGGAAGAGGAACTGCAAGGTTTACCTTGCAGAAATGAAGAAGAAGAAGGGTAGTGAGACTACCGCTTCTGATTCAGGTTTGTTCATGAAAGAAGTGAATATGTTATTAAATCAAATTTCTACTTGGGTATTAGATACCACCTGTGGTTCTCAAATCTGCAATTTGTTGCAGGGACCAAGGAGAAGTAGGATTCTTGAGGAAGAGGAGGTGATTCTACTGATGGAAATGGAGCAAGAGTTGCTTCTGTAGATATAGAATCATTGCATTTACATAGGCCTACGGGCAAGACTATTGTTTTTAAAATAATTGTTATTTTGTTCCCTCGATTGTGAGGAATATTATTCCCATGTTAGACTTGGCTGGATTTTCATTTATTATTGAGAATAATGAATGTTCTATTCTTAGAGATAATATTCTTTATGGACGTGGTGCTTTAAATAATGGTCTGTATATATGTGACATAATTTACTTCAGATTGAACAAACTAATAAAAGAAAAGGGATGATGAAAATCTCACTTCATTGTGGCACTGCAGTCTTCATTTAGTAGACATGGAGAGAGGGCTGCAGATTTGCTAGGAATGGTACACACAATTGTATGTGGACCAATGTCTACGCAAGCCATGGGTGGATTTTCATACTTCATTACTTTCATAGATGATAGATCTAGATTCAGATATGTGTTTGATGAAACACAAGTCTGAAGCCTTTGAAAAGTTCAAAGAATATAAGTATGAAGTAGAGAAACAACCAAACATAGTATTATAACTCTTCGATCAGATCGAGGTGGTGAATACTTTAATGGAGTATTTCTAGATTATCTCAAAGTAAATGGTATAGTCTCCCAGTGGATGACTCCAGATTGGTATCTGAAAGGAGAAATCGAACTTTGTTAGACATAGTTCGGTCCATGATGAGCTATGCAAATCTTCCAGTATTCCTATGGGGTTATGCATTAGAAACCTCAGCATATTTACTGAATATGGTGCCTTCCAAAATCTGTTCCTCAAACTTCGTATGAGATATGGAAAGAAAGGAAACCGAGTCTTAAACACGTTAAGATTTGGGGATGTCCAGCTTATGTCAAGAAAGTTGACCCAGATAAGCTGGAATATCGATCCGTAAAATGTAGTTTTGTGGGATATCCTAAAGAGACTTTAGGGTATTACTTTTGCACCGATCATCGGGTGTTTGTCTCCAGACATGCTTCCTTCTTGGAAAAGGAGTTTATCCTTGAAGGAAACAGTGGGAGCAAAATTGAACTTGATGAAGTTCAAGAAGCACAAACTACTACAGATCGAGTGGAAACACCTGTTCTGACTGAACAACCTTTTGTGGAACAGCCCATTCATAGGTCACGGAGAGTGTCTCGCCAACCTGAGAGGTAATATGGCCTTGTCATTGAGAATGACAATGAGTTGTCGATCATTAATGATGACGACCCTGTGACCTATAATGAGGCTATGAGTAGTGTTGACTCAGAGAAATGGCATAGTGCCATGAAATCCAGAATGGAATCTATGTATACGGTATACAAAAGATAGATTATAGCAGATGGCCAGGTGGAGACCCTTAAGGCCAGGCTTTTGGGAAAAGGATTCAAACAAGGGCAATGGATTGACTTTGATGAAACCTTTTACCTGTAGCCCTGTTAAAATCAGTTCGGATTTTGCTTGCGAATGCTGCTTACTACGACTATGTGATCTGGCAAATAGCCAGATGGTTTTCTTTCCAAGAGAAATGAAAACCTAGTGTGTAAGCTGCTGCGAACCATATGTGGTTTAAAGCAAGCTTCTCGAAAGATGGAACATTTATTTTGATGAGACAATCACAGAGTTTGATTTTATCAAAAAACGTAGATGAAC
The DNA here is from genome assembly GCF_009905375.1 of Apium graveolens. Classification (NCBI taxonomy): domain Eukaryota; kingdom Viridiplantae; phylum Streptophyta; class Magnoliopsida; order Apiales; family Apiaceae; genus Apium; species Apium graveolens. The sequence goes on from NC_133656.1 coordinate 170,343,170, forward strand.
CATGCGTCTACAAAAGGGTTAGTGGGAGCGCGGTAACATTTCTTGTATTGTATTGAATTAGAGTTGACACACATAACAACATAGCAGACCCACTCACAAAGCTACTTTATGAAAGTCACTTTGATCGTCATAATGACAAGATGGGTATTAGATACCAAAGTGATTGGCTTTAGTACAAGTGGGAGATTGAAAGGAATATGTCCTAAGTCCAATCATGTATAAGGATTTAGGAATAACTTTTATGTAATCTATTTTGATTTCATTGATATTAATAAAAGACTTGTTTTGTTTTTATCACGGGCTTTATCTATTTAAGTGTTTAAATAAGATATACCATAGTTTAGAGTAAAGCTTTTTATGGATTATGATGAGATCATAATAGTGAGACCTAAAAAGATGATAACTCTAAACTTAAATAGTTCCTGGTCATAGGATTACTAACTGGTAATTAATAATCCGCAAAGATCGGTACATACTATGCTTGCTTCATTATGAAGGATGTCTGTTCTCATAGACATTTGTGTGGTGACACTATAGCTAGTATGTAGGTGCTTATTATAGAATAAGTTCACTGAACATGACTCGCACAGCTAAACAACTGATGGAGTTCACTCACGTGTCAGCAGTTGTTCACATAGTGATAGTTGTACAAGTATCCTTAGACTTGAGGTCATCATAGTCATCTTGTGTACACTGAACTATGCTTTGGTTTAGTTCTTAGTCTCCAGGGACAATTATTAGGGCTCTTCTGGGTATAGGAATTTGTACACGAAGATAGTGTATGATCAATAAAGGATCTACCCCTTCCAGTGAAGGAAGCGAATGTTCAAGGCTGATCCACTTATGCTAGTTCAGGAATCTCTGGCCAGAGTGAATGAAATTAGAAAGGAGTTTCTAATTTGCATAGAACTACGCATAGTAAATGGTAAGCAAGTGATTGAATTAGATAGGCTTGACACGAGATCCATGCCTTGTATTTAATCGGGACATTGTAGGGTAGAAGGAGTTTATTGTACGGTAACTATTCACTGAATAGGTTCTTGGTATTCTAAGCAGTGAATTCATATTATTCGGATGGTCGCGATATGCTGAGAAGTATCCCTCGCGATGTAGAATAAATGTGATTAATTAATTAATCATATTTAATAAATTAGAGAATTTATATAAATAATGATAAAATAGTTTTATTATTATTTATTTCTACTACCGGCTTAATATTGAACCTACAGGGTCACACCATAAAAGGAGACTGATTTAATGGTGGAGGAATTAATTAATAATGGCTAAATAATTATTTATTTGTGAAATAAATAATTAATTGGCAAATTTAATAATTGATTAAATGAGATTTAATTGATTATAAATTTATTAAGAAAAGTTCTTAATATTATTAATTAAAGGATTTAATTTTTGGAAATTAAATCAAGAGAGAGAATTATTTCTAAAGTGTTTAGAAAAAGGATTAATGATTAAAAGGTGTTTTAATTATTAATGAGAATAATAAATGGGATAATAATAATAATATTTATGGGAAAATTTCAGCTGAAAATTTTGCCTACAAATACACTATTATAGACCCTAATTTTATTCCAACCAATCCGAAAACCCAAAAAGTTTGGAAAACCCAATTTTCTCCACCTCCTTCCTCCTCCTTAACATCGTTTTCTTGGTGGATACCGGTGGAGTGCTTCACACTTGAGGAGCAACTGCTAAGGATCTCTGATCGTTGTCTCCGAATTATTTTTAAAGGTTAGATTCGATCCCTCGAATTTTTATTCATGATCTGTATGCTTTTATTTGGATTTTATATGTGTAAAAGTGTTTTGCCATGCCCCCGCTGCATTAAAAATCCAACACTTTCCACATTTGAAACAAGCCAAGTCAGGCTTCCTAGCTCCATTTGGACACTCTGAAGAGTAATGCCCTTTCTGGTTGCACTTGAAACAGGTCACGCCCAACTTATTACACCTTCTCGGGTGTCTCTTCCCACAATTCTTGCAATCTTGAATCTGAGGTCTGTTATCCTTTCCCGGTTGTCCTGCTTTCTGGAAACGGTTCTTCTGGGCTCCGTTACCGGGTTTAAACTTTTGAAACTTTTGGTGCTGACCTCCACCATTCCTTCCAAACTTTCCTCTAAACTTTAAACTCCCTTGCTCTTGCTCCGAGCTTTCAAACTTTCTTTTCCATCCTTCATTTTCTCTCTTCGCAGCTTCACGCTCTCCTTCTACTATCATTGCCTTCTGTACCAAGGCAGCATAATTCATCATCTCCAATAATGCCACTTGACTCCTAATCTAAGGCTTAAGTCCATGTTGGAACCGCTTAGCCTTCTTTATCTCCGTATTTACATACTCAGGTACGAATCTAGACAACTCCGAAAATTTCACTTCATACGCCGCTACCGACATATACTCTTGCCTAAGGTCCAGAAATTTCATTTACAACTGATCTCGTATAAAACTCGGCAAATATTTCTCCAGAAACATTTCAGTAAACTTCTCCCATGTTAAGTCGTTTTCTTCCAACAACGCCTTCGAAGACTCCCACCAGAAACTCGCTTCATCTTTACGGTAATAACTCTCATACTGGGCTTTCTTGTCGTCCTTAACTTCTGCTAACTCAAAGGCTTTTTCCATTTTTCTTAACCACGACTGTGCTTTTATCAGATCGGGCAATCCTAAGAATTCTGGGGGATGAACAGATTGAAAGTGTTTAAATTTTCCAATTTTAGGGGCCACAAGTTGTTGCAAAAGCTGAGCAAGTCTGCTCATCATGGTCGTTTCTGGGTTTACTTCTGGGTCTTGGGTTGAAATTTCTTCTTCTTGGTGATCTGGTGAGTTGGCCATTTCTTAAAAACCTGATTGAGCAATTATTTAGCAATACGATAGCATGGCATATAACAATATTTTAATATAAAATCTCTTTTGCGGGTTTTAAGCTTTACCCAATTTTTGCACATGCAATCCTATTACTACATAATTCTCATATCAGTGTTGTTTTCTTATGGCACAGGATAGGGTGTTACGAATTTTAAACATGTTTATACAAAAACATGGTATTTAGAACAGTTTATGTAGATCTTTAGGGTGCACGATAGAAAACAAGATAATGGATTCATTTAAATAAAGGGTACATAAATAAAAGTCTGGTTACCAAAGTTCAGAAATAAGGTACAATAATATAGCAGGGTTAAACAGAGGAAAAACTGGAAAATATCCCCCTATCTACCCCTAACTTCTAACAACTACTACTGCAAAGTTCTGAAATACAATACAACAAATAAAAAAGGGATCCTGACATCTGACCAAGTATCCCAAAGCCTACTGGCGCTGAAAAAAAAAACAACAACTACGGGCTCAACCAACAGTCCCGCCTAACAACTAATCATCCAGAATCTCTCTCAACACAACCAACATCCAGCGAATGATCTTATGCAGCCTCCGGGCCTCAGCATAAGCATCATTAGTGGATGATCCCTCATCTAATCTCCTCTGGGCAACCTGCTCCACCAACTGAATCCTAGCTCTCCACTCCTCCATCACTACTGAAGTCCTTTGCCTAGAGTCTCGAATCAACCTATCCACCAAAGCTCCCAACTCAGGAATACGGGAGTAAACAAAGTCTCGGTCCTGGGCTAACTTGCCACCAATACTGACAGGTACAGTCTTAGGCATCTCAGACTCTGGTTCAGGGGAAGGGGTCTCTAAATCTGGCCTCAAGGGTGAAATCTGCATGGGGATCTCACTACTCTCAGAAGGATCCTCCTCTGGATCTGAACTAACATACACAGGCTCCTCTGGAGAGGGTGGAATGGGGTCCACTGGGGTACCGGTAAAACTAATCTCGGAATCTGAATCACTACCACTACTGGGATCCTGAGAGAAAACATAAAACAACAACCCAGAAACAACGTTAGGGTTAAATAAAGCTTCCAGCTAACTCACACCCTAACTCTAATCACCATTTTAGCTTATACACACTTTCCTTAGACTATTCCTAATAGTCTAACTCAACTCTATATGAGTCGAACTCTCTCGCGATAAAAATATATACCCAAAATACCCTTTTTAATCCTAACTTATCTCAGGGACTAGATCCTGTAGCTCTGATACTAGCTTGTGACGCCCTCAATCTCGGGGTTAGGAAATGAGGACCCACACACCTCTAATCTACTAATTAAATAAGTATAAACCCCGATTATCTACTAACAGGATCAAACAGGATAAAGTATGAGACAAGATTATAACTACCAATCATAAAATATAAATTACAACCCCAAAATAAATTCAAATATACATAGTCGATCCCGGCTTGGAACCGACAGATAACCCATTCTATCTTTATAACTCTCCGGCTAAGCGCTTGCTCCCTCAAAAACTTTACTACCTGCTCTGGCAACCGGAAGCCCTCAACACGATAGGGACCACCAGGTACGATCTTACGAGCAGTGCGCCTAAGCCTGACCATCTTCTTGCTTAACTACCATGGTTAGATTAAAACAAAACATATGAGTATAAAACTCAGCAAGTAACTATTGAAGCAGTTCTACGATATAAAATCCACAATATACTTTACCAAACTCAGGGCATTCTACTTGATCAGATCTAGGTGGCAGGTTTCTATCTTTCCGGTTAAGAAAGGGTTATGAAGGAAAAATTTGGGGCTTTCAAGGAACAAGGTTCAAAGCAGGGTGAAAGCCGACATTCATCAAAAATCATTATCAGGATCACCAATGATCTTTCAAAAAGGAAAGCGACAATCTTTTCATTATAAGGAATCAGCTATATGATCAACAAAATAAAATCAGGGTTCATAAGTTATAAGCTGCACAATATCGCAATCAACTCTTTTCAAAGCAATATAAACCATTTCATTTTCAAAGAATCAATTACTTAGTAGGAAATTTTAATTCCCCCCCTTTTTTTAAATCAATACATAAACCTTGATTGGACCACTTTATCTTTCATTTCATTATAATACGGGTGATCAGCCCGTATCGACCTCCATCCAGTCTTTAAGGTACCAAATGGCATAATTTCAGCCTTAAACTGGACTAGCCCCGCTAGCCTCTTACAATGACTGGACTAGTCCCAATAGCCTCTTACGTCCAATCCAATCCATCAGGAATTCGTCTGGAAAACCTTGAGTTGGAAAAAGATAGGTTTTCTAAATTCATTTTATCATTACCAAGAATATGAAATCATTCGGACTTTTTAAAGTCGAAACTCATTCTTAAATCCAATTTCAAGAAATTAAAGTTAAGGAAATGAATCAAGGATAAGCAAGGTGCAATTTTAGGGATCTTGAATCAATGATAACAAGGCACTTAAGTTAGAAGAAGCAAAACTATTTCAAGGATCAATAGGGAATATGGTGATCAGGGAATATAACATCATTACAAGGGATTCGTAAAGGTACTCATAAGGTTTATAACAGTTCACGTTATAACAAATAATTTGAATAGGAAAGATAGGTTACCAAAAAGGGTTGAATCAATAAGCTTATCAATAACAGTTCCACAAGATCAAGACAGGATATCTCAAATCAATAACAGGGGTTCATCATTTTAACAGTTCAATACTCTACATGGCATGAACTATATTCTCTCTATAACCATTTACATAAGTAATTAGAGTTACTTGCCTGAATTCGCTTTCCTGAAGGTTGAACTACTGTCACCTAGTATACATTTCCCTTTCCTAGCCTGAATGCCCTCACGCTCCAAATCTACAATAAAAAACCAAAACCTTAATCAGTTTCTCAACTTTCGTTCCCGGAACGATCACTCAATACGATAGCTCGATTATACTCTTGACTCAATATACGAGTATAGCTTATACACATATGCACATAGCACATAACACATTCCTTTCCCATAGCCTTTATATCTTTATATACTAAACAATCAACTTATACTTGCTTAACCTTAACTATTCTTCAAATCACACTATTATAACTCATACGAGCACATGATTTATTCACAACTAAATCTTTACGACCATAACTTTAACTTATAGTTCTTTAATATCAAACAACTTAATTCTCTTTTTCTTTAACTCCTTAATTCGAACCACAACAACCATCCAACAAACAAATAAATCACATATCTCCTAGAATTTCACATGCAATCACTTAGCAAGGTAATGGAACCAAATCAATCGCTTTTATACTTATATTCCATTCGGCTATAAACACAAAAACACAACCAAGTATACTCAATTTCAATCATACATAATCAAACACAAATAAACCTCTATTGGTAACATGCAAATTACAAGAGTCTCTTACGCAATTAAGCTTCATTCTTTTTAATCCAAAAACCGAATCATAATCACATTAAGAATCGAAAATCAACACCTTCTTCAATTATCAAAATTTGAACACAAGCATAATCAAATCATTGACATGCAACCAAGTTCTCCCTTTTAATTATCACTAGCAACTAATATAATTAGCATGTAAACTCACAAAATCAACTTAATTCTCTTTTTAACCATAAGATCCATTCGGGTTTTCAAGAAAACATACATGCAATGATCAATCTTGACATGCAAAGTTTTAAATCACAATTTAAGGTCCAACAATGACATGCATCACTAATTCTTCTTTTAAATCAACATGCAATCTCAATCCTAGCTAATTAACTTAGTTTATACCAAGAATCAAGTCACAAAAATCCAATTCCCTTTTTATTAGTACAACACCCGAACCAAAACTTAGCATGCAATAATAATTTCACTTTTCCTAAACCATTAACCATTCTAATAACAACCCATAATCACTTTATTCAACAAAAATCAAATCCATAACTTCAAAGATCAAAACCATTCGGGTTTTTCAAGAATGACACATGCAACAATCAAAAATAAGTATTTGGTGTAGTAGAGCTCAATGTTTACATCATCACTCACCACCGGTTCACCGGAGTTCATCACCGGTGACGGTGGCTTCACGGTGGTGCCCTCATTCGAGGGTATCCAACCATTAAAACCTCCGATTAACTTAAAAAAATGCAGCAACACTACATGCAATATGATTTCATCATAAAAATCACAGAAACAAGAATTGATCAAGCAAAACTCGGGTCTCGGCTCAAAACCGAACCCAAACACACACACGTACTTCGCATGAAAGCATAAACACACACATGCACATGAATTGAAGCTTATGTATGGAACAAAGATGAAGATTCATGGAGGAGTTCAAAGAATTAGAGAGAGAGAGACAATATACCGAGAGGAAAAAGAGAGAGAAGAGAGAGTTTCGAGAGTGAGAGAGAGATGAGAGAAAAATGAGAGAATGAGAGAAAGTGGTCGGGTGGAAAAAGAAAAGAAGGAGGAGGAAATTAGTTCATATATGCTAAGAGGGCAGGGGTATTTTAGTAATTTACTAATCCCCCTTTTTATGTTTGATTTACCTTCTCTTTTTACTCAAATAAGATAGAAATAGAATATTGAATATATCCCTCTCGGAAATTCGAAAATTATTGCGAATGAAAATTTTAAGACGTAGATCTCAAAATTAGCTTTCCAACCATTACTCATAATAAGATTTTGAGCGCACGGTTGATTTTATATAATTTTTACAAGTTCGTACTAAATATAGCATTTTAGCACATAAAAATCAATTTAAAATGCAACGATCACCAATTAAATCCGTCCATCATTTTAGAAAGTCTCTAGGACTATTTCGAAGATAACAGAACAAATCTCATCCTTTATCTTACTCATATAATTTTATAAAAATGTGCGAAGGTTAAATATACCTTATTTAAATCAAATAATTCCCTTAAATCCATAAAAATATCAACAGATCAAGTAATCATGCATACAGACAAGCAATCACACATATGAACACGTCACAACTCATGTCTGATCATAAAAATTTGTCCTTCTTTAATATTATTCCTTTCTACGCGTACCGGGTCACGTTCAGCCTGACGGCCAGACGCTCAACGTTTCAATTACACTTTATAATATCATTATCGACCGACACGTCACTAGAACATAATACTTTACTCAAACATTTCATTTCACATAATAACACATATTTCATATTTTATATATTTTATTCCCTTTTTAGTACGGGTTTCGTTCTACCTGACGGCCCGACAACACAACTTAATTCCTAAGCTGACTCTTTAAATTGGAACGCTTCTAATTACGCTCCTAGATACTAATATACTATAAGGGCAATTAATCAACACGTAATCACATAATTATAATCACTTTACATAAATCACACTTTATTGACTTAATTACGTCACAAAATTCTCAATCGTCACAGAAAGAAACTTAAAAATGGTTTAAATAACGATATAATTATAATTTTTCATTCGAATCCTTGAAAAAAAATCATGAATATCAATCATAAGTCTTTATAATTTATAATTTATTTTTATGTTACAACCATGACTGATACTCAGTTGCGTAAAAACTAGATATAGATTGTTTGTCATTGATAATATGAATACCATATATAAATTATTGTAATTTATTTATTACATAATTTTAATTATTTAATAATTATAAATACATGTTATTTAAGTAATTATTTGTCTCACTAAATGTTAATAGTGATTAAAAATGTACATAAATATTTAATTGAAACCATCGTAATTTACTAAGAAATATAACATACGACAATTTACATGCTGACACACACACACATATAATTTAATGTTACTTTGGTAACCGTAGTGTAAAATAAAAAACTAACATTTTTTCATGCAAACATACATTGAATTTCAAAAACTAACATTTTTCATTAAAATCAACTTTTATATTAACAATTGTGTAAATTTTACATTATTGTATATTATGATTGCAAGTCATCCTGACTTCAATTATGCATTTTTTATCTTTTTAAATTGAGTAAGTTAATTGTAAGTTAGTAGTGAACTCAGTAATAATATAGAACAGTACATATAGTTTATTTAAATAAAATTCAAAATTTTTGGTTAATTCTGTATTTAACATAAAAATTATTTTTTAACTTTTTATTTGTAAACATACTAACCATTCTACAGATTAAGTATAATCATTTCGTTTTAAACGTACAATGATTACCCTATTTATATTCATTCATTAAATACAAATTATACAACACAAACAAGAATATATATATATATAGGGTCTTACTCCAATGAGAATCTTATTATTATGAGATATGAGATCTAATCCTATCCACTCATATAAATACAACATATTCATCTCTCACCGTTGATTTAATATTAATATTTATAAATTTTAATATTTCTCTATCTTCTATCTAATTCAACCACCCATCAACCACCACCACCTCCGGTGACAACCATTTCCGGCCACCATCACCTCCGGCGACCACCAGAAAATCACCACCGTGAAACATAAAATCACCACCTTCAAATCAAAAATCACCACCGGATAATGAAAAATCACCACCATAAAATAATAAATCACTGCCGGAAACTATAAATCACCACATTAATCCACTTTCTTCCCATCAGATCTGGCCACGATCACCAACTCCGACCAAAATCACCACCACAATCACCATACTACAACTCTGTCCGGCCATGCACCGACCACCAGAATAAAACAAATTATCACCGAAAAACCAAAAATCACCATCGGCAAACGAAAATCACCATACTCAGCCACTATTTCTCGCCACCAAATCCAGCCACCAACCCCGACAACCGACATCATAACGAAATTACCAGATAAAATTTAAATCAGCAAATAAATTATAAACACCACAATACTCGCACCTCCTCCTCCAAAATCACCAAAATTGACACAACCATCATAAAATTCAGCAAAACTTAATGGATTACTAGTTTAAGGTCTAAATTTAATTAGTCAAAGTTTTTTCGGAGAAAAATCATATCGGGATCGGAGTTTCAGATCTTAAAGCGTGGTCGCAGGGAGTTGACACCGGAATGGGCGGAGTGAGTGGTGAAAAAGAGGCAGGGGTGGTGTTTGGCGATGTTAGTGATGAGAGAGAGGGAGGGAGCGTGGAGGGTGGTAGTAACCGGCAGGCGGTGGTGCGAGGTTGGAGTGATGGTGGTAGTGGGTGAGAGCAGGCGGTGGTGATGGTGGGTGGAGAGAAATGAGGTGGTTATGAGAGATGAAGTAAAAAGGTAAATTTTAAAAAATTAATTGGATGATTATGATTTAATTTGGATAAAATAATATATGGCTAAAATTAGATCTCAGTTCTCACATTAATGGGGATTCTCATTTGAGCAGCTCCCTATATATATTATTTTAAAACGTTGTGTAATTTGGTATTGTCTTTTATGAAAATAATACACATTGATAAACAATCAACTTGTATTTGATATACGTTAGACATTGTACAACATTTAAAAATAAAAAAATAATTAAGAACATTATAATTGCATGACGCATAAAAATATTCTATAAAATGACCCGTGCCTCGCACGGGTTATTATGCGGTTATTATGCTAGTTTTATTATTAAATCGGAAGCTACTTGTCAAATGACGACTAAATAATGTTTGAATCACCCTATAAGGTATTTTTCCCTCCAGCTTTTAACGAACTGCTGTAACAAAATATCCTCGACCTATTCAACAGATTTGCTATGGGTAGCAGTTAATCAAGAACATTTACATACATGATAAAATAAATTATGTTCACCATTACACAGTTTTTCCTAATCAACCTATGACGAACATTTAAGTATAGGGACCATTACCATTGCTTGTTACACTCCGTCAGAGTAAGCAAATTAAGACTACAAATCACACATGCAACCCAATTTACATTTTTTTTTTATTTGGATTATGTTTCAGACTTGTAACAAAGTCAGAGTTGTTTTCATTAGTGGATGAAGTGAGAGCTGTCAGGTTTGGGTCATCCTTGTGTTTGTTCCAAACTCCTTCAAACTGTGGTCCCTTGCATCTAAGGATTTGAATCACAGAACACAATAAGTAAAGTTCAACGAACTGAATACTCAACCTGGAAAATACAACAGCTCAGAAGTTACAAATACTATGCACTTACTGATGAAGCAAGATCAGCTATATGCACAACTTGTGTCCTAATCACCTCACGTTTAATTTACAGTGAATAAATTGACTAACTAATCAACTAATCTGCAGCAGAAACATCACCAATAGGATTACCATAATAGCAGAAGATGATAAAATAATATCAAAATTCGACCACTTAAAAGCAGATGAGGTCTAGAATGGGCTATCAGCTGTATATAGTGAAAATACACCGAAAAGCATGTATGAGATGACATCAGAATAGGGCCTGAAAGCTCAATCATCGTTCACTCAATATATGTTATGTTGAATATATAACTCGGATATTCAATGTTATCATGAACAGAAGACTAAATCTGGTTTCTGGTTTGCTTTCAAGTTTTTTAGCCTCCACGAAGGTTTGAAAAGAGAGAAAGTACTCAAGTTCCATAATCTCTTTGGTTAGCAATCTCTCTCTCAGGAATATCTACTGCCAAGTGCTAAGTGGTGGTGAGGCTATCAGAAGTCTGGAACATGACTTGTGCAAGAGAAAATATATATAATAGTATCTAATAACAACAATAAATGGACAAAACACAACCACCAGTGAATTTAACTTCTCTTTTATACCTCAAAAAGTATAAAATGTTCATAATTTCTCCGATTATAAAAAACCATTTAAGGGAGAGAAAGAGATGTTCTGATAGTTGGTATCCTATTAAATTCGCGTTCCTTCAATATATTAACAAGTCAACTGCTAGCCACCCAGGACAGCTAAGGACCTATTTCTTCAAGCCAACTCTACTTCATTGCTTTGATTTGACACAAAAATAGCTATTATATTCTTCTCCTCTTCTCCTCCCCGAGAAATATTAATTAAAACAATTTGAAGTGTCAAGTGACCTTCATATGAAGCCTATACTTGCTATGAAATAATATATTTATAATAATACATAGCAACAGAAACAAAAATAATAATACTAATCTATTCACCTTTCTAAATGAGGCCAATTCCTTATCCAGGTCAACTTTATCACTAATGAGATCCGATCAAGAACCTGCATCCATAAAATAAAATATGAGGTCTTTTGTATTAATAACAGTACCCTAACTAATGTCAGATCCATACTATTAAGTTACACGTCCTCAAAAATTTAAAATTTTGGAACAGTTCAGTTATCAACATAATGCAAGATCAAACTTTTCTCATCTATTTTTTTTACTGTTTATGAACGTAAAAAACCAAAGCACAAGTTAAACCATATCTTATTTTAAAGATGAATCATTTTCTAACATGTCTGTTGGGTATAATTCTAACTACACAGCAACAATGGGCAGTTATATATATAATAACAAGAACATGGCAAATAACCAACTAACGAAATAAAACACGAAGGCAATAATAAACTATAAAGACTGTAATTGACAAAAAAGTAAAGAAAACTTATCTCTTATCGCTTTCCAAATTCTGATAAGAAAAAGAACACAACAGCCGAGTCGCCAAACCCTTCAAGAGGACTTGACTGTTCTTGAAGAGATTATTGCCCCCCACTTAAGCTGTGATGGAATGCAGCAATATCGCTTCCAGGATAAAATAACAACAGATCAATCTGGCCACATATCAGGAATATAACTTGATGTGTGAGTGGGATCATCCTCAGAACTACCCAAAGATATACCAGTCTTCATCGGGAATACTTCCTCAAAGAAAGTTGCATCACGAAACTCAACTATCGTATTCGCCACAATACCATCTATGTCAGATTTTAATACTAAAAATCTCATAGCAGTTGTGGTTTCAAGATAGCCCAGAAAGATACAATCAACAGTTTTCGGACCCAGTTTCTTTCTCTTGTGTTCAGGGAAAAGCACCTTAGCAAGGCACCCCCACACACGAAGATAACTCAACCTTGTCCTACGCTTTCTCCATAATTCATATGGTGTCCTGTCCATATGTTTCAGAGGGACTCTATTCAGAATATGGCAAGCCGTATTCAGAGCCTCTCCCCACATGTACTTAGGCAACCCAGAATTAATTAGCATACTGTTAATCATGTCTTTAAAAGTTCTGTTCTTTCGTTCTGCCACCCATTAGACTCAGGTGTGTATGGTAGAGTAACCTCATGAACTTTATCATTGCTTGCGCAAAATTCATTAAACAAGGTACTCATATACTCACCACCTCTATCAGACCGTATACGTTTAAGTACTTTGCCAATTTATGTTTCAGCTTCATTTTTATACATAATGAATTTATAAAGTGCTTCATCCTTATGTTTAAGCAAATAAACATAACACTATCTACTACAATTATCTACAGTGATCCTTGGTCAACACACCACCAAATTCACATATGTCTGAGTGCACCAAATCTAACAAGTCTGAATCCCTAACAACATTATGAAAATGTTTCCTTGTTTGTTTAGCAGTTACACACACTTAACACTTAGATTTTATATCAATGGCGTACTTTGGAATCAACTCTAAATTCATCATATTCTTTAGAGCACCAAAATTTAAATGACCAAGTCGTAAGTGCCACAAATCAGATGATTCTACACAATTAACAGAAGGTGCAACACTATCATTAATAAAACCACCCAAAACGGGTTCAACATTTATTAAAAACAAACCATCAGACAAGTAATCCTTGCCAAAGAATGTACCAGTATGAGTAATAACTACTTTATTACACTTCAAAGAAAGTTCAAAGCCGTTTTTAACTAAACAACTTCCACTTATAATATTTCTACGAATAGAGGGAACATGATGCACTCTAGTGAGAGATAGAATCCGCCCAGAAGCAAACTTCAGGTCCACGTTTCCTATTCCAAGCACTTGTGCAGCACTAGCATTCCCGATCGTCACTGTCACTCCATGACTCTGTTGATAAGATATAAACAAGCTAATATCAGCACAAATATGTACATTAGCTCTAGTATCAATCAACCACTCATGTGACAGATAAGTGGAAAGTAGTACAGGGTTGTAAGTAACATACCCGTCATCGGTTCCAGAGGCAACAACCTCACCAATGACCATGTTAGCTACTGGCCCATTCGTGGTTCCAAGTCCAAGCACAGTATTTGCTTGAGCTACCACTCTAACTTTCTTAGCTTTCTTACTTGGACAGTTCTTGCTCCAATGACCAACATGTCCACAAGACCAACACGGTTTGTTCGCCTTTGGCTTCTTAGCCTTGTTCTTGTCAGGTTTAGTGTTAGCCTTCTTAGTGACTACCTTTCTTTTTTGTCCTACAGTCACTACATTCACCTTCGAGCTCCCATGTTCCACAGGCAACACATGTCCCTGTTTGGACTTGTGGTGCTCCTGTACTGAGATGTCCAACATCAAGTTAGTCCATGTGATCTCTCCTTTCTGTCTTTTCAGGGAGAGAGCAAAATCTTCCCAAGACTTAGGGAGCTTTTCAATCACAGACATCACTCGAAACTTCTCAAGAAAGACCATACCGGACTCACCCAAATCATGAACTAACATCTCAAACTCATGAACCTGTTCAGTCATGGATTTTCCATCCACCAGCTTTAAATCAAGAAACCTAGCCACATAATAGTTCTCAAATCCTTGAGAATCAGTATTATGGGTTTGGTCCAGCTTATCCCATAAGACTTTAGCAGTATAGGCATCTGATGAATAAACATCGAACAAGGTGTTCTCCAAGGATGCCAAAATTGGCTGCCCTAGCCACCCCATCCTTCTCAGCCCATAAAGCATAAACCTTAACAGATTCAACTTTCTCTTGATCCAACCGAGGAGGATCATACTGTACCACTAACAATAGACCCTTAACCGTAAATTAGAGTTTCGTCTTTTTCTGCCAAAGAGAAAAAGAAGCTCCACCACTAAATTTACTAGGCATACCCGATAAATCAATTGGATGGGGAAAACGATACGCGGTCTAGTCAATGGTAGTAGTAGAAAACCAGTCTCAACAATTTTAGGAACATCAGCAGTTTCGTTAACCATCTTGCTAATTAACTATATATAACTATAATCTCTTCAAGATTGTTGGGTATAATTCTAACTACACAGCAACAATGGGCAGTTATATATATAATAACAAGAACATGGCAAATAACCAACTAACGAAATAAAACACGAAGGCAATAACAAACTATAAAGACTGTAATTGACAAAGAAAGTAAAGAAAACTTATCTTTTATCGCTTTCCAAATTCTGATAAGAAGAAGAACACAACAGCTGAGTCGCCAAACCCTTCAAGAGGACTTGACTGTTCTTGAAGAGATTATTGCCCCCCACTTAAGCTGTGATGGAATGCAACAATATCGCTTCCAGGATAAAACAACAACAGATCAATCTGGCCACAGAACCAACAATGATCAACGGCGACTCGCACCTCAGTTTGTCCAAAAAACCTATGCAACTCATATATGTTTGCGAGGTAGGCACCGAGACTTGTTTTTTTTTAATCTCAAGTATACCTCTCAATATATAGGCATCTCAAGTTGCTCTTTTTCTATTTTACTCGATGTTGTACACCAAGTAACAAAACTGGAAAGGTAAACAAAATGGGTTTTCCTTATTATTTATATTATATCCTGATTAATTAATATTAATATTACAAAATATATTCAGAGTATGATTAAAATAATCTTTACTCAATATATTTTATATTAATAATTAAATAATCAATATAAATAATTAAACTTGTAATAGAAAAGAAAAATATAAGAGTTACCACTAGTACTAGGCCACACAAGCATTCCACTTATACTAGTAGTTGTAAACAACACTAACACAAGATGCTATATAAACTCAATATCTTTCTTTTACAATACCAATGTGGGACAAAATCCCCATAACCCATTTCAAACAAGCAACTTTGTCACAATATATTCATGGATTGTACTACGAAAGTTTAAGTTCTCATGTCAAGGAACAACCTCCAAGTGTTAGTTTCTGAAAATTATATCAAGAATATATATAAAATATGTCTCAAACTTTCCATTTTCTAACAATGTCTACGTATCAGGAAAAGAACCATTATTGAACCAAGGTAAATACTTAACAATAATATATATTCCTATCTATATTATGAAAGAAACACAGTATCTCGCTTTACTTAATCATATTCTTTTAGGTATATAATTGAGATAAATGGGCATAAATAGATACTGATTATCCCATACCGCGGTATAACTTAAAGACCATAAAACAGAGAGACAAATATTGAATATCCATTTATGACTCTTAAATATAAGTTAAAAATACAATACTAGCTAGAAAAATATGCTGTTTGCTAAGAAAAACCCGAGGCAGATAATATACTGTCACTAACAGAAAGTTGCATCTGTTAAAATCAATTTCTTTTCATTAAAAATCAAAGGTTCACTGAAATTTTATATTCCAGTTCAACTCTCAGACCTATATGAGATAACTACATGAATATCATATTATGACCACTTCAAATTTCTTCAGAGCTCAGAGTAAAAAACTTACATTTTTGTACAGAAAATGATCGTTACCAGGAGAACAGTTTGATCATCATTATTAGCATGCACCCACTTGAAAAAGAGAGGAAACATTCGTCTAAAATGAGCTAATAATACAAGATCAATGCTATTGAAAAGGGAATCAATGTGCTTAAGCCTTAAGCCACACGATACGGCCCTCCTTATTTCTTGGATGTCGTTCTAGATGGCTCAATGTCTCATTTAGAATCTTTTCATACCTAAAAAAAAAGAACAAATGGTATTTAATATTAATATCTATTCCTTTCAATATCTCTGATTCATAATATTTATTTGTTTATAAACATTTGACGTGCTGATACATATTAGTTACATTATAGTCTACCACAAAATTTAAGAATACAAGTTAAACTTTATTTCGAGCGGAGACACTAGACAACTTGACCGAATCCATTGGAGAATAGAAAAATACTAACAGATATGCATGTTAAAATTTACCTGGAGCTACGAGGATTACTTGGTTGTAAACATGTCACAAGAAGCACTGACATCTCAACAACGTAGTCAAAATCCAGATTTGTTCTTACTTCCAAGCCATCTAATGCTATGCAAGTTACCGTTGACCAGGTTGATACTTCTAAATCTAATCCTCAGTTAACATCCAAAATGGATGCCTTACAGACTCAATTGAACACTCTTATGAAATGTTTGAATACACAAGGATCTGGTTCTACACCTCCTGTATCTACTTCTTCTGTTCCTAACTCTGGACAGTACAGTTTGGCTACTCACATAGCAGGTACCACATTCCCTCTCTCTTCTTCTACTCAAATTCCTAATAGTGTTCGGGTTTTGGACACCGGGGCTACTAACCATATGTGCTGTAACCTCACATATATGTCTGATGTTCATGTGTTATCCAACTCTTTGCTTGTTAAGTTTCCTGATGGAAATACTGCCAATGTCACACACATGGGATCTGTTTACATACATCCTTTAGTCATGACCATTACTGATGTCCTCTATATTCCTACATTCACTTTCAACCTTTTATCAGTCAGAAAATTGACTTCTCAATTACATTCTCGTATTCATTTCACCTCTTCTTCTTGCTATCTGCAGGACCAATATCAGAAGACGGAATTGGTTCTTGGTAGCATTGTTGATGGAATCTATCAACTTCACAATGTGCTCATCATCCTTCTTCTGTCTTGGCTGTTTCACAAGTTTCAGATTCTTCTATTTGGCACAAGCGTTTGGGTCATATTCCTTTTTTGGTGTTGTCTAAAATTCGTGTTTTAGATTTACCTCACACAAATAGTTCTTCTTGTAATATTTGTCCCATGGCCAAGCAATGTAAACTTCCGTTTTCTATTAGTTAATCTCAAGCTATTCTGCCTTTTGATCTTGTACATTGTGATATTTGGGGACCTTATCGAATCCCAACTCATAATGGCTATCGTTATTTTTTAACTCTTGTTGACGATTATACTCGTGGTTCCATCTTGTTACCTACTAATCAACACGCTAATCAATCTCTTAAGGATTTTTTCAATTATGTACAAACACAATTTTCAACCACTATTAAGTGTCTTCGTACAAATAATGGGGGTGAGTTTCTCAGTCATGATATTGGGTGTGTTTGGGAAATCTAATTAAGTGGGCTTATTAACTTATAAGCCCGCAATAACTTATCGACGAGTGTTTGTCTACCCAACTTATAAGTTGAATTTACAACTTATAAACTGATAATTTAAATGTTAGCAATGACGTACTTTTCTCAACTTATTTTGATTTTTTGTTTTGTTTATTAACTTTAGTTTTTAAAAATATTTTTTAAAATGTTAACCTAACTTAAAATTCAAGAATTAAGATAATTATATTTAAAAATTATTTATTTTAGTTTATTTAAATAAAAAAAATTCTGACTTATAAGTTAAATTAGCCAAACACTTGTATAATTTATAAACATTTATCAACTTATCACTTATCGGTCACTTATTCAATTTAAATCATAAGTTACTTATTTTAATATTTCCTAAACGGGCACATCGTTTCTTTTTAGCATCCAATGGTACTGTTCATCACACTTTACACCCCCAACAAAACGGTCGGGTGGAACATAAACATAGAAACTTGTTAGAAATGGCTCGTGTTTTGTTATTTCAAGCTCGTTTGCCTTGTTCCTTTTGGGGTGAATGTATTTTAACATCTACATATCTTATAAACCGTTTTCCTACCACAGTGTTAGATTATATTTCACCTTATGAAAAGTTGTTCCACACTTCACCATCTTATGCACATCTTCGTGTATTTGGATGTCTTGCCCATATGGTTGTCCATTACTCTGACAAATTCTCTTCTCGTTCTATCCAAACTGTTTTTCTGGGCTACTCCATGACTCAAAAGGGATACAAACTTTTTAATCCCATCACAAATCAGTTTTATATTTCTCGAAATGTCAATTTTGAAGAATCTGTTTTTCCTTTTGCTAAACAATCTTTGCAGACCCCAACTCATTTGTTTACACCTCCAGGTTTTTGTTTTGACTCTAGTTGTCAATTCACTCCTCTGGCTCCTTTTTCAGGCGACTTAAATTTCTCTGTGTCAAGGTCCACAGATGCTCCTGTCACCACTGTTTCTAATGCATTAGACAGTACTACTGATTCTGTAACTCCTGCCAGTATTTCTAGTCAGAATGATGATAGTATTCCTATTCAGAATGCTATTCCTTCAGGAGTTTCTTTGAGACACAAAATAGCACCTGTGTGGATGAATGACTATGTTACTCCTAAACATCCTTCTGATCCAATCACAAGCATAGATGGGGTTCTACTCCCGTGTTCCTCACATGATTGATGTTCAACGTGTTCTCCGTTATCTTAAAGGCACGCCTTTTTACGGTTTATTCTATTCAGAAAAAACTTCTCTCACACTCGCAACGTATTGAGATAGCGACTGGGGTTCTACTTTTGATTCCTCTGGTATGCTCAAGAGTATCACATGAATGTGTCTAACTCTTGGTTCTTCCCTGAAAGTGCTCCTTCTAAGCAAAAGGTTGTCTCTCGATCTACTGCAGAAGCTGAGCTCAGGGCTATTGGAGATACTATTTGTGAGATCTCATGGTTAAACTTACTGCTCACAGAGCTTCAGGTGCCTCAAACTTTACCTGTTATTGTCCACAGTGACAATCAGGCGGCTTTGGATATTGCTTCAGACCCTGTTTTCCATCCTAAGACCAAGCATTTCCCATTAGATTGTCACTTTGTTCGTGAACAAGTGCAGTCTCATCTTGTGCAAACCCGGTATCTTCCCAGTTCTTCGCAGCTTGCAGAAATTTTCACCAAAGGCCTTGGTCGTCAAGCTCATTGGCACTTATTATCCAGATTGAATGTTTCTCAACCACTTTCAATCTGAGGGGGACTATTGTTAGCAATCTTGTACGATAAAGACATTGTTATATATATATATATATTGAATATATAACTACTTCACAAAACATTGTTAATTCTTAAATCACATAAGCATATGAGAATTAACAATTAAATTAGGAGAAGGGTTTGAGAAAACAAACAGAGATTGGATTTAATCTCGAGTCCAGAAAACTGTCTCCTTAAAGCAGTTTCGCCCCGCACCATCCGTGTTTAGCGACCTGCTTCCCAGGATAAAACGAGATACTAGTATAATCGATAGATCGAATATACTCTCAGCGAACTTGAACTGAGCCCGAGAACTATCACCGGAATATTGGAAAAATTTAAGACTAAAGAGACCGAGAATGAAAGAGATGACTCTTATTTCCTCGACTTAATAAAACTGGTGCCCTAAGACTCTATTTATAAAGAGAGGCTTGAAAGGACTTTTTTTTTCCGATGTGGTACATGGTATTTATAAGAAAAACTAAGGAATAGGTTTGTGCTACTCTCGATGTGGTACAAAACCACTTTTCATATTAAAAGGTAAAACTTTGGAACATCAGTTCTCATTCACCTTTTACTCATTTTGAGCGTGTTAATATGCGTTGGAATCCCCTCGAAGAGAAGAATACGTTCCAATAAATACACACCACTAACACATAATGTGTCTCACTCATATAGAGTCTCAAAATGATTGACAACTTAGTCTAAAATACTAAGTTTGTCCAACAATCCCCCACAAATGAGATTGATGGTCCAATAGCACGCACCATATAGACAGACAGACGCGGAGCTTGACTTGGTGATAGTTCCGGCGGTCGGATATAGCATACGATAGGTAGAGAATGCTCCTTGAACCTTCGCTCGAATAAGTATATCGACTTTACTGGTAGACAGTATGACGCGATGTCCTTGAACTGTTCGACCGTTTGTGTAAACGATGACATACTCATCACTATAACTTTCCTGACTCATTCAGTTCTCATGATTATGTCCATTTTGGCCCTGGAACATCGTCCTGGTTCTGCAAGAGTTTCTAAAGAATTGTGCCTCGCAATTCTCCTTTGAAGCGGCCATACTTCTCTCTTACATAGGTGATCTTTATCTTATAGAGTAACCCGCGTTTACTTAACCGAATATTATGTATTCAAACTTGAAATCCCTGTATTCGTCAAAGATCATTAAAAGCATAAAGCTTAACCTCGTACCTTACGGGTCTCACTGTTTCATCATCATAGAAATAGGCCAGGGGTTACCCCCACAGTGATTTGGTCATCATGATTTAGTTGTCCCATTGAACCAAGTTCTTGGGATCTCCAGTCAGCAAGGTTGGGTGTCCACCATGACGCCGTTAAGCAATAGGCAAGGCCCATTCCTCTCGATGATTTGACAACTATCTCTCGGTCTAACTAGATTCCCTTGGCTTAAACAGATTCGCTCAGTTTAACCATCTGGTTAGTGGATCCAAACATTATCATTTAACTTTACATAGTCAATCATGATAATTCTCGTTGAGAATAGTTGTTTAATGGTATTATGTCCTCATCATAGATGTGAGACATACCATTTCATACACAATAATGTGATCTCCCAATTTGCATATTGATTACACGATATATGCATATTGAAGACACATTTTCCTTGTCATTTAGGAATATCCTTACAAAGTGGCTACTCGGCCTTTTAACTGCATTTATTTTATGCACCAGACTCGTATTCCATCATGAATCGAGCTAAGTTTAGGATTTCCATGACACGACTGCTAAGTGTGAAATGTATTCTCGAATGACTTTTAAGTTCTTAAAGTCAAATATCTAATTTACATACTATATTCACATAGTACAATTAGATATCTTTCGTATTGAAGTCCAAGCTCACGAGCACATATCATACACCTTAAATCTCATTGCAATCACTTCCAAGTGACCAATTTCCATTGTACTCGTGCATCTACCCAGTTTACCAACTGTGTAGCCTATGTCTAATTTTGTACAATTTTAAAAAGTACAACAGACTTGCAATCCTTCTTGAGAGATCCTTGTTCATCTACGCTTGGATATATATAAATCCATTCCAGCTATGACAACTTTAGCTTCGTTGACCTCTTCAAAATTCACATCACCAACATGTGACATGTATCATCTAAAACTTTTAAAGTCACGAAGATTGTAATCTTCAAATCAAAACTTTTCAATCTCATCAAGATTTTCAGAGATGATCCTCTTGTCATTACTTCTCGTAATGATCAGATCACTCACATGCAATCAATTATGACTTGCATATCATGTGTAAATAACACATGCACACTTGTCAATTCTCTGATTTTGAATCAGTTTGACATCTCATATTGACATATTTCATATTTGTGAAATAACTTTACTAGTTATTACTTAAGGCTTCACTTGTTATTGATATTACCAGATTTTAGCGTCCCAAAAACCAGCAATTTCAGTTTGCATCATTACCGAGTTTAAGCGTCCTTAAACTGGCAATCATTATTCACATAGCAACCAATATTGAGCGTCCTCAAAATGGCAACCATGTCATTTATTTGAAGCCATTGCTTATCATAGCAATATCAAATTTAATATGCCATTATTTCGTGTCAATGTTGTTTCACTCAACATGATCACCGAAAATACAGATTTTCTACTCTTGTTTTATCTAGAGCAACCCTCGGGTTCACGTAAATAGATATTTCTCCAAATATCTATTTAGAAAGACCATCTCAATGTTCATTGATGTACTTTTAAATTTCACAATACGATAATTTTAGTATCATCTTAATGAACCTTATTCTCAAAACTCGAGAATATTTCATAAATTATATAAGGTCATCACTTTCGACTGTAATATTTTTGTATCAGTCTGACCTTATACTTCCTTCAGACCCAGATATATTTTCCCAATTTAAAAATTCATTTGGGTCCTAATGCTTCTATCTCGTAAGAAGATCTATATATTTTTTTAAACAAGATTCTGTCAAACAGAACCACTCTCTCTATTTCTTAACATCCTTTCCCCCACAAAGGACATAGAGAGAACATGCACAATCCATTTTCTAGTACATGTGCTAGAAAATCTTGATTTATTGACTCTCAGTAATAGTCAAATTTTCTCTTGATATATTCACTTATCAAGAAATTATAAATGAAGCGCATTGCTTCTATTAAATTTACGAGTTCACCTTCAAGCAAATTATCAAGACATTCGGGACTAGCAATTATCCAAGTCTTTTGCTCTCTGCAGGTTCATCCTCACATTCATCCAATAACTCGTAAGTTCATTTAGATGACTTTTAATTACTGATCTACTAGGATCTACTAGCTTATCGCATAAGCATTCCTAAACTCTGTAATAGTATTCTTACGAATCTCAAAAATTAGATTCATATATCGGATATTATTAGACTCAACCATTGTCTATGTATCCATCCAAAATATCTCAATTGATTTTGGATCTCATGCTACCAACAGAGGTATTGATATCAAGTTTCGAGATACCCCCACATTTCAATTATTTTCAAGAATGTTTCATTACATTCCACTATTCATAGAAAATTCAATAATTTTCTATTTTAGATACCCCACAATTTTAATATTTTACAGAATGTCAGAAAATATTCCAAAACTAATAGGAAATTTAATTATTTCCTTCTGTGGTATCATGTTTAAGGAACGATTAGCCCTTCGTAACTAATATCCTCAAATTCAGTGATAGTCTGAGCTGATCACAATCGTTTTGCATCTTTTTCAGAGCGCAATTCAAGTCTGCATCTACTCCATTTATATAATGCGAGTAAGGTGCAACGACCTCATGAATATTCACGTTGCAAACAGAATTTGCCCGGTGATTATTCATCATCAAACTTATTCACAGCCATCTTAATTATCTGTATTAAGTTGGATTTACCCTTGAGTTTATAGAGCACACATCTCTCTATTTAGCTTCAATATTGACTCGACTACGAGTACGAGTGACAAATGTTTTACTATCAAACTAGACAGTAAACACGTATCGTGTCACTACCTCTCATCTGAGCAGGTTTTACGTTATTCATTAAAACCTATAAGATTTTAATATCATGTTAAAAGAACTTCCCGTAGTTCTTATCATTAAAAATTCAATTACCGAATTTCTCAAAAATATTTACATGGTTCACACGAACCTACATTTATGGCTCACCTACTGGTACAACCAGAAAAGGCCCAAGGAAGAACATAAATCTTCAATAAACCCACATTCAGTGATCCTTGATCAACTGATGCGTTAGGGTTAACAACTTTTCGGATTCTCTCCAAAGTTCAGCATAAATACTGATATCAATATTCGCCGTATTAAGTATCACATGGATCACTATAATAGGCTCGTGTGTCACTGCCGCAGCAGACCGACACCAACACGTGAAATTACTATTTAACTGGAGGAAAAATCCAACCAGAAAAATATAATTTATGTGCCGACCCATAACCTGTACTCCAGGCCCATTAGGTTTTTTAATGTGGAGAATCCTGAGCAATTGTAAATCTGGTTCACTTCAGCTGCCCACCTCGTCACATTATTTAACAACAAACATGTTACTGCATTCTATCCAGTATTACAAGTTTGTGATATAACTCCATTATTAAAGATTAAACAATAATAATTGATGCCTTATCATCACTCAACAATGATTAAAAAATTAATCACCAAATAATCAAGTTCCATCATGAAGGGTCACATTTATGTAGCCATATCATTTAATTGCATAGCAATATCATGTTATGAACTTGCAAACATGCATGTAAACTATAGCATATATGATTCTTGTATCAGTGTACTAATAATTCCAAAATCAATTCAGAATTAAGAAATCAATCACCATGTTAACAAAACATAATAAGCTATCCATTAATAGCAAAAACATGGACGAATTATAAATTTGGGTTTAATCTACCAAATTATAATGATCAACCCGAAAGAGATGTCACCAAATATGTCCACTTGAATATAAGTTGATCATAAATCAATAAACATTAAAGCATCAATAGCCTTATAAGAAACCAATTATCCAACAACTTTGTGCTTACTTTTGCCTCGTACCTGTTATGCTTAAACAAAGCACCACTTAAAATCAAATTTATATTAATTTCAAGCACATGGCAACAAGTGATCAAAGAAATTAACGCACTAAATTTAATTTAATTAATGAGGCAAATAATGGCCACTCATATACCCATAAATAAATCCAATTTAAACAATCAAATTGACTTTTGCGTCTACTCACAAGAAAGTATGAAAATTGAAGAAAACTGCTTTAAGATTGTTAGCAATCTTGTACGATAAAGACATTGTTATATATATATATATTGAATATATAACTACTTCACAAAATATTGTTAATTCTTAAATCACATAAGCATATGAGAATTAACAATTAAATTAGGAGAAGGGTTTGAGAAAACAAACAGAGATTGGATTTAATCTCGAGTCCAGAAAACTGTCTCCTTAAAGCAGTTTCGCCCCGCACCATCCGTGTTTAGCGACCTGCTTCCCAGGATAAAACGAGATACTAGTATAATCGATAGATCGAATATACTCTCAGCGAACTTGAACTGAGCCCGAGAACTATCACCGGAATATTGGAAAAATTTAAGACTAAAGAGACCGAGAATGAAAGAGATGACTCTTATTTTCTCGACTTAATAAAACTGGTGCCCTAAGACTCTATTTATAAAGAGAGGCTTGAAAGGACTTGTTTTTCTTTTCGATGTGGTACATGGTATTTATAAGAAAAACTAAGGAATAGGTTTGTGCTACTCTCGATGTGGTACAAAACCACTTTTCATATTAAAAGGTAAAACTTTGGAACATCAGTTCTCATTCACCTTTTACTCATTTTGAGCGTGTTAATATGCGTTGGAATCCCCTCGAAGAGAAGAATACGTTCCAATAAATACACACCACTAACACATAATGTGTCTCACTCATATAGAGTCTCAAAATGATTGACAACTTAGTCTAAAATACTAAGTTTGTCCAACAACTATTACACTTATCACATTATTTGATCGCTTACCACATTCTACCATCTTATCACACACAAGTTACCTTATCATATCATAACAGTTTTTGTAACAGAAATAGTATATAGCCTGATTAGAAGACTAATATGAGTACTTTTATAATCTCTCTCTATACTGGTTTTCTCTCACATGATGTAAATATTGAAGAAGATGAACTGTTTGTGCAAGCTTGTATCTTAGTATTTTAATGGAGTTTTACAATCTTAAGAAATCTGTCCCCACCAATGAAGATATACGTCAAACTTAATCACGTGTAATAAATATCTAGCACCAGTTACTTGTTTCTAAGAAAGATCTCTGAAAGACAAGTACATGCACATCCATGATCCATCTAAGTATTCAACCATCATGACTTCGTTTTTCTTAAACTTCAGGAGTAAAGATTTCACCACTATTTCCTTATATTTTGGTATAAGATGTGCAATTGATGTGATGGTATTATGTTAAGTTTAATTGACAATTAGACTATCATTATATTAAACTTGCACTAAATTCATAGTAGCCCTATTTGGAGGAATGTTACAATTTCAAACTCATAAACTAATAAAATTTCCATTTGAAACATAATAATTTCATTGCAGTTTAACAGCAGTAGATGCCTTGCTATCCGTTTTGTTCTTTTTGTCTCGAAGAGACTATTTAGCATGTAAAAAGAACTGTTTTTCTTTCATCAACGTAGTTTATAAATGTTGTTTCTCTTCAGCTTTGCCTCAAATTATATTTTAGGCATGGTCACATCACACGTAACCTGAAAATGCTATCGGAAACTAGTCTACGGATGGGGAGTTTGAGTTCTGATGAAGATGGCCAACAATGCAGTTGTTTATTTACGTTCAATTAAAGTTCATAAGTCTCGTCTTATGATGAGTTTTTGAGGTCTCGTCTTTTGACGTGTCGTTCTGTTTCATTCTTATTGACATTTTTATTCAGCTTTTCTCTTGAGTTTTTCTTTTGAATGGCAAGTTCATCTAAACAAAATATTGAGGAGCGGTATGCTAATCTATCAATTGAGGATAATGATGAGGAAGGTCTGGTTCTGGAAGAGGATGAAGAAGAGGGTCCAAAATCAGATTTGGCTCTATGTCTGGTGGGTAGAGCCGGCCACACGGCCGGGCTGACCGTGTCGGGCCGAATTTCCGGCGGTCCGGTTCAACAGCTATTTAAGTCATGAACGGCCCGTATAGCTACACGAATCGTGCCGTGCCGTGCCGATTTAATAAAATGGTAAGCCGTGAACGGCTGCGATTTTAACGGTTCCGGCGAGTTTGGCGGTTCGGGTCGGTTTAACAAATAAAATGAAGAGAAGCTTGCCGAATAACCGCGAATAACCGCGGGTCTCCTCCTTAATTTACAAGTTGAAGTCGGGAGAATAATGATTTCTATCCTTGACTTATCCAAATCACCCACCTCGCCACCTCCCCCCACCTTCTGTTTACCTTTTTTTTGTGTCAAGCCCAGCATCAGCATACTTAAGCATAGACTCCACAGCATCATCTCTATCAATTCTTCCCCACCCACCACTTGTTTGCCACATACCATTCAAAACTCTGCATATTTGCAATGAATCATTGCCATTCTTAAGTATCACCTGACGATTCTTCTAGGCCACACTCACCTCACATCTTACTTGTCTACGAACCCCAATTCTGGGTTTTGGACAGGTGGTGAATAAGCTAAGATTTGTGAATGTATTGTGGAGTGTAGTAGCCATTGCACACCAGGTGTTTGATGAAATGCCGAGCTAGAACAAGATAAGGTGAACTAACTTTTGGCGCCTTGGTGAATGTGCCGGTTATTCGTTAAGTGCCGGGCCGAATAACGAATAAACCAGTTTCTGATTCGTTCACGAGTTACACGGGCCGGTTCGCGTGCCGTGCCGGTCCGTTCGTGATTTCTAGGAAGCTGATTCGTGTTCGGTTCGCCTCTGCAGCCGGTTAGTGCCGAATAATTAACCGGCACGCAACGAGCCGAGTTAAGCGATTTTTTGACGAGCCGGTTCACGTCCGGGCCGAGTCAAACCGGCCGTCTGGCCACCTCTACTGGTGGGTAGTTTCTTAACGAATCGAAAGATCAATTCTGTAGCTATGCAGGATACTCTGTCATCTGTTTGGAGACCTGTGAAAGGAGTGTTCATGGAGGAGACAATCATTCCCAACATCTTTTTGTTCAAGTTTTTCCATGAAATGGATATGCAGAGGGTATTAGATGATGGCCCATGGACATTTAATAATCAAGCTCTGTTAGTCAAAAGAATGGAGGTGGGAGAACAATTATCTGATATTAAGTTACAGGAATTGTACATGTGGATTCAAGTCTATGATTTACCAGTTGGGTTCAATTCGGAGTCCATCCTAAAGTCCATAGGAAATTATGTTGGGAAGTTCTTACAGTCAGATCCAAAAAACTTTCAAGGGATATGGAAACAATTCTTACGTATCAAGGTGGCTATTAATGTTCATAAGCCATTAAAAAATCAAATGCGTATTAAGAAGCCAAGAGGAGATTGGATGTGGATAAATTTCAAATACGAGCGTCTTCCATCCTTCTGTTTTTACTGTGGATTGATAGTCCATTCTGAAAAGTTCTGTGAAATCCTTTTTGATGATAAAGGTAAGGTTGGGGATAGGAAATACGATGCATCTCTAAGAGCACCAATGAAGAACCAAGTTGCTGCAAGGGAGAATCAATGGATTCGAAATGCTGATGGAGGGAAACTGTTAGCGAAGAAGACGGAGGTAAACGAAGACGATAGAATGACAGGCGTGACAGGTGGTAAGATCCATGATTACAGGGATATGCAGCGTAATATGGGTGATAAGGAGGGAGAAGTTGTTGGAAATTGCAGTATGAAACAAGATAATGCATATCCAAACAAAGGAGTATATCAGGGGATGGTCCTATATCAAAATCAGGAAGCTGGTAAAAAGGGCGCTAATTTTGTTTATTCAAATTCAAACGCTCTATCAATCAGGGAAGATATAGTAGAGACCGAAATTGAAGGGATCACAGTTGTTGACAATAACAAAAAAAGAAAGACTGGATATGGGCCGAATGCAGATACGGAGGGGAATATAGATAAAGAAATACAAGTGGGCCAAGAGGAAGATGCCAGGGAATTTATGAACCAAGACTCCAACATAATTTTAAGGATTAGTAATGATCCAAAAAACGTGCAAAAGGCGGGCTTCGGTGCAGAGGTCCGCCTATCACAATGAGTACCTTTAGCTGGAATTGCCGTGGGCTTGGGACCCCATGGGCCTTACAATTCCTTAAGGAGTCTGTACTCCAGAAGAAACCCAATTTTGTTTTTCTTTGTGAAATTCTCTACAATAAGAATAAAGTCGATAGAGTTAGAGACATGTTAGGTTTTGAGGGTGCTATAGCTGTTGATTCTCAAGGACACAGTGGGGGTCTTGCTTTTCTTTGGAGAAATAAGGAGGAGGTTACTTTACTGTCTTTAAGTAAAAATCATATTAATGTTATGATCGACATGAAGGGTGTTCAAAAGTATCGTTTAACAGGAGTTTATGGCGAGCCGGATCGAACAAAAAGGATGGAAACTTGGGCCCTTATAAGAAGTCTGAATAATCAAAGTGCAGTGCCTTGGTGCTTGATAGGCGATATGAATAACGTTCTGAATCAGGAGGACAAAAAGGGTGGGCGTCCGTATCCAACATGGTTAATCAGAGGCTTCCAATCAGTGTTAGATGATTGTGATTTGAATGACATGGAATTACAAGGATACAGATACACATGGGAAAGAGGCCACGGGACAGATCAATGGATTGAAGTTAAGTTGGATAGAGCTTTAGCTTCAAGTAGTTTTTTACAGATTTTTACAGAGGCCAAGTTATCAAATTTGGAAGTTTCAACCTCAGATCATAGCCCTTTGTTACTTGAACCAGTCAGCATTCCTATGATGACTACAGGCAGTCGCTTTAAATTTGAGAATGCATGGTTACGGGATCCAATGTGTGGTGAAATTGTGAAGGATGTTTGGAGTTCGAATTATGGAAAAACTCTGAAGGAGAAGATAGTAATATGTTCAGAGTTGTTAATGAAGTGGGGTAAAGAAATTACGGGAAGCTTTAGAACAAGAATAAATGAGTGTAAACGAATCATGAAATCAGTGAAGGCAAAAAGAGACGCAAATTCGATCAGATTATATCAAGAGGAGTCCAAGAAGTTGATTGAGATTTATAGCCAGCAAGAAATTTTCTGGAGACAACGTTCTAAGCAGCTTTGGTTAAGAGAAGGTGATCAAAACAGCAAGTTCTTTCATGCTTCAGCTAAAGTTCGTAGGAAGAAAAATCAGATAACAAAGCTGCAAGATAGTAATGGAAAAGAGGTGGATTGGGACTCAGGTTTGCAGGAGGTCATGGAAGGTTATTTCAGTGATCTTTTTAGAGCTTCTCAGACAGAGTGGGAAGAGCTCATCAGTTGTGTCAGTGAGAGGATTTTGAGTTCAGAAAATCAGCATTTAACAGGTCCAGTGGAAGTGAATGAAGTTAAGAAAGCACTGTTTAGTATGCATCCAGACAAATCTCCAGGGCCCGATGGTATGAGCCCTGGCTTCTACCAAAAGTACTGGAAAATTATAGGTGCAGACTTAGTTGAGTTGGTGACGCAGTTCTTTACAACTGGAAAGTTTGAGCAGAGCATCCCAGACGCCATTATCGTTTTGATTCCTAAGAAGCAAGTGCCTGTTAATATGACTGATCTCAGACTGATTTCATTTTGTAATGTATGTTATAAAGTAGCTTCTAAAGTGCTTGCTAATCGTCTTAAGACAGTGCTAAATCAGATCATATCGTGTAATCAAAGCGCTTTTATTCCAGGGTGATTTATTACAGATAATACAATGATTGCTCATGAAGTTATGCATTTTATGAAGCGAAAAACAAAAGGAAAGATGGGTTCAATGGCTCTTAAGTTGGACATGAGTAAGGCGTATGATCGTGTTGAATGGGGATTTTTAAGAGCAATGTTGTCTAAATTGGGGTTTTCAACAGTTTTGGTGAATCTGCTAATGGAAAGTGTAACATCAGCTAGATATCAAATTAGTCATGGAGGGAAAGAATTTGGTAGAATTATTCCAGAGAGGGGCATTCGTCAGGGTGATCCACTATCTTCATATTTGTTTCTTGTCTGTATGGAAGGGCTTACAGTTGTGCTTGATGATTTCAAAAGAAGAAGGCTGATCACTGGTATCAAAATAACAAGAGGTGCTCCTATTATTTCTTTTATGTTTTTTGCTGATGACACTTACATCTTCTGTAAAGCAAAATGCGATGAAGCTGTTCAGATTAATAATTTGCTTGCAATTTTTGAGAAGGCTTCGGGACAGAAAATTAATGTTGAGAAGTCTTCTGTATTCTTCAGTCGAAATACTCACCAGGAGGTCAGACAAGCTATCTGCAACTTATTATGTTTCCATGAGGCGGATGAGCAGACCAAGTATTTGGGTCTTCCAAATACCATTAATAGAAACAAAACGGCTGTGTTTGGTTATTTAAAGGATCGAATGAGGGATTGCATTCAAGGTTGGGATAAGAAGCTTATATCAAAGGGAGGGAAAGAGATTTTGATCAAGTCAGTGGCTCAAGCAGTTCCTAATTATGCTATGAGCATATTTCTATGGCCTCAGAAAATGTGTACGGAAATGGAAGGCTTAATGTCTAGGTTTTTCTGGAGATCTTCAGGAAATAAGGACAGAGGTATTAATTGGAGAAGTTGGGCCTCAATGTGCAAAAGAAAATCACAGGGTGGTTTGGGCTTTCGCAAGCTGCATGATTTCAATGTAGCTTTGCTGGGTAAGCAAGCTTGGCGCCTTGTCACTAATCAGGATGCCCTAGTCAGTAAAATATATAAAGCTCGATATTATCCTCATTGCTCCTTCCTAAATGCAATGGTTGGTAATAATCCCTCGTATGTTTGGAGGAGCATTCTTGAAGCTCAAGTGTTACTAAAATCAGGAGCTGTTCGCAGAATAGGAGATGGATCCACTACTGACATTCTTAGCGATCCATGGTTGCCTAATCATGAAGATCATTTAGTACATTCAGCACATCAATCTTTACAAGGGAATACTGTGTCCTCATTGATGATGACAGGCCAAAGTGAGTGGGATATGGAGGTGCTAGCAGATATTTTTGATGAGAGAGAAGCAAGTATAATAGCTGC
The DNA here is from genome assembly GCF_009905375.1 of Apium graveolens. Taxonomy (NCBI): domain Eukaryota; kingdom Viridiplantae; phylum Streptophyta; class Magnoliopsida; order Apiales; family Apiaceae; genus Apium; species Apium graveolens. Next base: position 170,375,264 of record NC_133656.1, read on the forward strand.
TATTCCTATTAGGGGTTCTGATCCTGATTCTTGGTACTGGTGCAAGGAAAAGATGGGCATGTATACAGTCAAAAGCGCTTATATAGCTATCCAGGACAGAGCTAATGTCAATGGGTCAAGTGATAATTCTGGTTTATGGCGCAAGTTATGGAATTTGAAAATTCCTGCAAAAGTTAAGATCTGTGCGTGGAGAGCTCTAACAGATGCATTACCAACTAAAGATCAACTATTAATGAGAAGAGTGGAAGTAAATAGCATGTGTCCTGTTTGTAATGGTGCTCAGGAGGATACACTTCATGCTTTCATTCTTTGTCCGTTCGCCAAAGCTTGCTGGAGTCAGGTGATTTTTACGAAGGATATCAGAGAGCTAGCAAGTCTTCAGCAGTGGTTAGAGGCAGTTATGCAAAAATGTTCAACAGAGGAGACTCAAAAGGTGGTAATGGTAATATGGGTATTATGGAAAAATCGCAACGATATCATATGGAACCAGAAGGGAATGGAATCTTCAGAGGTGTTAGTATCAGCACATCTTTGTTTTAACCAATGGAAGAGTGCACAAGACAAAACATTCGACAATTATCTTGGGTTCATGACTCAAGCGGATGGAAAGGAGCACTGGGAATTGCCAACCGAAGGTAAGGTTAAAATTAATACTGATGCTGCAATCTTTGAAGAGTCTAGACGGTTCAGTTATGCTTTCATTGCTCGTAATCATCGGGGTGATTTGGTGGAGGCTGTCTCGAGTTGCAAACAAGGCATTGTGGATCCTGTTTTGGCAGAAGCGACTGGGGTTCGTGAGGCCTTGAGTTGGGTGAAAGAGAGGGGATGGCAAGTAGTTGATCTGGAAACGGATTGTTTAGCTTTGATACAAGCAATTCGATGCTCTACAATCAATCTGTCTTACTTGGGTAGAGTGGTTGATGAGTGCAGAAGCTTGTTACTTCTTCTAAAAGAACGTCAAATAACGTTAAATTTTGTAAAACGATCTGCGAACAAGGTCGCTCACTTTTTAGCGAGACAATCTAGTTCTATAGCTGATCGTATTTGGTATGGGGGGAATACCTACCCAGATTTATCTCATGTAATGTTGAACGATTTGAAGTTTTAATGCAAGTTGATTTTTATGGCAAAAAAAAGAAGTAATTAAGTGTTTTTTCTTATCGTCCCACCATTACTTATATGGAATCTATGTGATATCTACCTGTTAATCTTAAGAGATTATATTCTTCTTAAGAGATTATATTCTTCTTAGCAAAAAAATTAGATAATATTTATATTCGATTGATTATATTTATAAAACCACTAAATCCCTGGGAGTATCTGTAATGGTGTGCTATATTACTTGACTACATTAATTGGCTATATCGATTTACCCGAAGGGAAATATAAATGCTCAAACAATGTTATCTATAATAGTACAGTAGAAACTCTTTAAATTAATACTCGTTAAATTAATAAACTCTCTAAAATAATAAATTTGTACGGTCCCGACTTGAGCCAATGTAAAAAATTGAAAAACTCGATAAAATAATAAGATAATATTTTTTCGGGAAATCCCTTTATAGTTTTCAGTCCCAAGAAAATCATAAATTAATAATTCATAGGAACTGAAAAATTATATTACACATTATTGAAATATGATTCAATAGTTGTTTGTTTTGTTTTACACCTTATTGAAACATAGTTGATTTTGCAATACCTTTTAGATGAGAAGTCATCTTGTGAGATATGTTTTGAATGCTCTAACACGTTCATGTAATTTATATATGTCAAACTTCAAAAGTCATGTTAATTTTACGTTCATGTAATTTATACGGTACAACTTCAAAAGTCATTGTTAATTTCACAAGGTTACTAATTGAATCCCAAACTTGTTTGAATACTCTAACACGATATGTTACTAATTACATTAATTATACGATATGTTTTGAATACTCTAACACGTTCACGTAATTTATACATGTCAAACTTGTTTGAGAATACATTGAACACATTCATTAATCTTGTTTACATTAATTATACGGTACAACTTCAAAAGTCATTGTTAATTTCACAAGGTTACTAATTACGTTGAATCCCAAGATTCGTTGATTCCAGGAGGTATGTACATTATGATAGGTTAAAAACTCTTTAAATTAATAATTATTAATTTATCGATAAATTAATAACTCTCTAAATTAATAAATTTCTCCGGTCCCGACATTATTAATTTATAAAGTTTTTACTGTAGTTAGTTAAAATTATAGATAAGGATAAATTTGGATCAACATATATAATCAATAATATATGATTATCTAATTTTTAATTTTTTTTGCTAAAATGAATTGTGCATTGGAATGCTATTAATTTTATACAATGATGTAAATCATGATATCAACATATTCTTAAAGAGCACTATTACCCGTTTACAAATTTACCCACTGGGTAAACTTTTTGACCCGCATATAACTTTTTCATCTATTCTCCTACTAATTTTTCTTGATCCATGGGTAGTCCATATCATCCACCCATAATTAATCAATTTGACGTGTATCAGTTAACATTAATTCCTGATTTCCTGCAACCAATATCCTTATTCAAATTCAAAGTATGTGATTTTCAAACCTTTACATGATATCGGTCTTACAATTTTTCTGATTTCATAAACGAAGAAATCATGGATATCGATCCACCCAGCTTACCTAATCCAGGAAACCGGATTTCACTGTCAGGTGAAATTGTATTATATTCTTGATTGTTACAGTCGATCAGAAATATAATATATATATATTATTTATGAGGTTTGAAGCGCAGAATTCACAGTCAAAACATAAGCAATATTATTCTTAACATATCAGAAGAGAACCAGGCCACTCAGATTGCAGGTCATCTCTATGTCTACATGTATTCATTTAATCTGACATTTTTAACTTAATAGTCAAACTTAGTTTGATGCTTAAATTTATGTTACAATGATTTTTACTATTTGAGTTTCGGTGTATTTGCAAATCAGACTGAGACGGGTACATCACTATCAGAAGTTTGTTATATTGGTTCAGATATAGGTGATTTAGAATGAAATTTGATTTTAAAGGTGTCTTGATTCTAAATTTTGTTTTGCTAAATAATGGACGACCTTTTTTAATTTTAGTCTATTTTGAAACACTGGACGAGTTACTCCCGTTTATGGTCGTAATTCTCTTAAAATCCCCGGTATGTATTTCATTTTTTTAAGTATGCATATACGTTTATTAAATTACCCGCCGTTTTTCAATTTGTTTCACTCATCTCACGGATATAAATCCACTTAGTGAACATAAGTGCTAACAATTGAGAAGTGAGACGAATTAATAACCAATCTGCTATCTTTTTCACTCTTCATTTTATTTAATCTCAATAAAACAAAGAGAGATGGGCATTACTTTCGTCCCTCCTGACCCCGATCGATCCCCGACGATCCACGCCCCGTTTGGGTTGGGGATTCCGAGAAGTTTTCGGGGGCGGGTCTGGCAACAAGGAAGATTTTATAAAATTTCAGGGATCAGGCGGAGTCTAGAATTAGTGTCTCCCGATTATATGAATATATAATAACATATTTATATATATATATATATTATATTATATTAAATATTATAAAAAATAGTAATAAAATATTATTTTATTATTAAATATTCTAATTTTTTTTATCAATTTTATTACATTATAATGTAAAATATTTGTCTAATTTTTAATTTGTCATTTCTTTATATTGTAAATTAATTTAATTAAGATTTGATTTAAAAAATATGAGATATTACTAATATTTTTGTATAATGCGAATTAGTAGATTTTTTTAAGAAAAAAACATTTTCAAAAAACATTATTATTATTTTTAATTATATCCAGAATTCCCGCGGGACACCTCATTCGGGTGAGAATATATAAATTAATAATTCATTATTATAAGTAGGGGTGAGCATTCAGTTCAGTTAACCGAATACCGAACCGAAATAACCGAAATAATTCGGTTCGGTTACCGAACCGAAATAATTCGGTCTTTAATTTGGTTCTGATTTTTATGTTATTCGGTATTTCGGTTTTTTCGGTTTTTTTACCGAAATACCCGAATTACCGAAATTACCGAAATATAATAAAAAATATATATTAATATATATATATATTTATATATTACTTATTTTTACCTAGTTGCTTTTTTTCACTTGAATTATCAATTCCCCGTTCCCACTTCACTTTTCCACTCTTTTTATTTGTTATATTTAATTACTATTTGCCTAATTTAGATTTTAATGTATTTAGTTTTCATGATCTTCAATTTAATTGCTAAAATAAAAAACTAAACTAACTAGTTAGAGTTACTTTTATTGTAATCAGGATACCACACCATAATATTCAGGTGCATGAAAGTGGAGCTAAGGGTATAAGGTTAACTGTTGTACAATCATTAATCTTTATTGTAATTTATTAAATATTTTATTATTAAAATTTTAAAAAAAATTTCTAATTCGATTTTTTAATTCGGTTTTCGGTTTTAACCGACATAAATATTTCGGTTCGGTAAATAACCGAAATTATTTCGGTTTACTATTCGGTTATGATTTTTACCCTTATTCGGTATTCGGTAACCGAATTATATTTCGGTTCGGTTACCGAATAACCGAATACTCAGCCCTAATTATAAGTCCCATATAATATATATATGAGTTGGGTTCAGTGGAGACCAATATTATTTGGAGACCTGGAGATAGAGGTGGCCAAACGAGCGGGCCGGGCGAGCCGTGCCGGTTTGTCAGCGGGCCGGTTTGGCTATCTCTAAACTCGTGAACGGCACGTATAAGTTGACGAGCCGTGCCGAGTTCGGGCCGATTTAAGATAGTTGAGTTCGTGTACGGCTCGCGGGTTACACGAGTTACACGAGCCGGTGAAGCAAAGTAAAATACATCTTGTTCACCCTTAAGCAGACCTCAGAAGAAACATCTTGTTCGAAGACACCAAGTGAAATGACAGGCAATGATGTAAGAAAAGCAAGATGGACAGACCTGCTCACATCTTGTTTGGAATATATACTCACATTTTGACAAACATTATATAAATTTGGAATGAATAAAACAAATAAAACAATACAGAGAGGTGAGGACGTGAGGTTCACTGCACTTTGTCTACAACTATGAGTATTTTATCATAGGTGTACGTGCGAGCCGAGGCGAGTTGGCGGGCTGTGCCGTGCTGATTGCACGTGCCGAGACGAGCTAGTGCCGTGCCGAATTTCCGAATCATGTCGTGCCGATTTACGATTCAAAATTTCTTGACTCGTGAACGCCTCGTTAATTTTTACGGTCCGTGCCGAGTTTAAATCGGCCCGAGACGAACCGATTTTAGACGAATAAAAGGGCGAGCCGGTGCGAGTCGGGGCGAGCCAACCCGCTCGTTTGGCCACCTCTACCTGGAGACTGTATAACTGCCCGTTAGATTTTGTAAGATTGTGCAGTTAGAATGCAAAGTGAGAGACAGATTAATACTAATAAACCTAAATATAATGTAACATGTATATAAATATTATGTGAAAAAAATATTAAAAAATTGAGTGCTGAAGTTTATAAATAGAGTGTAGTAGTTTAAATTATAAATTGTAGTACATTTAAACCTAAATAAAAAAATTAATGTAACAAGATTACAATCTTATGTGAAAATTTTATTTAAAAAAATAGAGTGGAGAACATATCGTACAACCTTATAAATAGAGTGTAGTACTTCAAATTATAAAATTTGGTACTTTTAAATCTAAATAAAAAAATTAATGCAACATACAGAATACAATATTATGTGAAAAAAAATATTAAAAAAAGTGCAGAACATATTGTAGAACTTTATAAATAAAATGTAGTACTTAAAATTATAAAATATAATACTTTTAAACCAAAATAAAAAATATAATGTAACTCGCAGAGTAAAATATTATGTGAATAAAAAAATGAAAAGCATATAAATAGAGTTTAGTACTTAAAATTATAAAGTGTATTACTTTTAAATCTAAATAAAAAATATAATGCAACTTGCAGAATAAAATATTATGTGAAAAAATATATTAAAAAAATGAAAGGTAGAACATATAATAGAATTTTATAAATAGAGTGTTGTACTTAAAATTATAAAGTGTAGTACTTTTAAACCTAAATAAAAAATATAATGCAACTTGCGAAATCAAATATTATGTGAAAAATATATTAGAAAAAATAGGGTACATACATATTGTAGATTTTTTATAAACAAAATGTGGTACTTTAAAATCTAAATAAAAAAATACAATTTAACATGCAGAACACATATTATCTAAAAAATATATTCAAAAATAAAGTTGTAGTGCATAACTTGACCTAATAAAAATTGCATTGTAATATATTTGATGTGGAATAAATGACAAAAAACGTATTTATGAATAAATAAATATTTAGTACTTTTAAACCTAAATAAAAAATATAATGCAACTTGCAGAATAAGGATGTCCTGCACTTTGGAAAAGATTGTCCTGCATTTAAATATTATGCATCCTCCCAAGCATTGGGTTGTATAATATAATTGCATAACTCTAATAATTAAAGCAGAATATTGACTTGTACTAGCAACTACAAACAATTATAAGTTTTCATTTGTTTAATGCTGAATGAAATAATAGAACGTGTACTAAATGATCATTATAATTCTTTATTAATATTTCAAGAACTAATAACATTTATTATACATATTTAAGCCAGAATAAATTGAGTCACTAATATTTTAAAGAATTTTTTTATAAAAAAATTGTACTTTAATTCTTAATTTTATTTTACATCAAAATAAGTTAGTGAATGAAAGTTATATTAACGTACTACAATAGTATTAAAAAAATTTGTAAGCAATTTCGATTTTAATTTTCTAGTTTTTCATTTAATTAATGATATAATAATGTAAACTAAGTAATAAAAATAACAAAATTTATATTAGAAATATCAATAAATTTGTATTAGAAAATAGAACACGTAAGAAAATTTCAATTATTTTTAAATTCAAATAAAATTTATTCATCCAAATTTCTATGTTATAGGAAATGTGATAAAATGATTAATGCACGTATAAAAGTGTTTTTATAATACTTATACTTATAATACAGCAGGACTAAACTACCTCTCAACCAATGTGATAAATAAAAGAAAGCAAATCAATAATAACCATAGGATGAAAAAAAAATAGATGGTCTAGGTCTTCAAGTCTCCAAGTAAAATCAGGTCTCCACTGAACTTTTCTCTATCTATCTATATATATATAATTACTAGGGGTTTTCTTCCCTCATAGCTAAGTTAAGCTTTGTCTTGAATTTACATAAACACATAAATGATTAGTTACTTAATTTTTAGCCATGAGCATACTCATCTTCTCACTTGATCAGCAAATCGGAAATTCGTCTGCAAACAAAATTCTGGATTGAATCAATTAAGTGAACTTTGTTTGGCATGTTTAGTTTAACATGAAAAAGAGTTCAGATGAGAAAATGAGGTAATGAGGTGAACTTTTTGTATATTCAATTCAAACTCGGCTCAGATTCGGCTAACTCGACTCAGCTCAAATAAAACTTAATCATATTATAAATTATAAATTTATTATTAATTACTTAAATATAAATTTTTAGTATATTTTTCTTGTCATTTGTTAATAATTTAATCATTTTAAAAATTTTGTATATATTTCTGAATTAAATACTTAAATTTTTCGCAAGAAAACTATGAGGTTATCACGATCTATTAGTACATTGTTATTTCTTGTTACCGGACATTGTTATTTTGTCTATATTTCTTGTTATCAAACATTGTTATAGTCACTTAAATATTTTTATTAACACTTTTTTCTTATCATTTATTAATAATTTAATTATTTTAAAAATTTTGTCTATATTTTTAAATTAAATTTAGTTATTTTGTATGAAAACAATCAAATATTATTATCGCGATCTATATATCTCCAATTTTTCACATTTTCATAAACATAATTAAATAACTTGAAATTTAGGTAAAACAATTTTTTTGTAAAATATCAAACACAATAAAGTTTCGATATGGATAATTTAAAAAATAATGTATGATTTCCAAAGTTGTAAATGTTTTAGAACATAATTGGATATGTTCTTAGAACTCAACTTTGAAAATAAAATAATTTATATTAAAAATTAGTATAGAGCATGAGTGTGTAGAGTATGAATGTATGTATCATTATAAGATAAAGACCGGAATCTCACCTCGATATAATTTTACAACTATAACTTATACTTTAGGGTAGGTCGAGTAAAAAATATGTAGACTATTATTGGACAATTAAACTCGATTTAAATTTGGCTCAACTTGATTGTTTGAGAGCAAACTCAGGTTCGATTTGGATACAACTCGTTTATTAACGACTCAATTTTGAACATCACTTTCGACGATACAGTTATTAAACTTTGCTCCAATCTATCCATTTAAACAAAATAAGTTCAACTTGATTTGGACGGAATGGCCAGGCTATGTTCTCGCGCCTCTACCTCTCACCAAAGATTGACGAACATAACCACCTAAAATTGACAGCAATTCTCAGTAAAAGGTTAATTTTTCAAACCTATATAATTTTTATCTATATAGTTCACATTGTTTATAATGCTTGCTTGGTATGACAGGGACAAAACCATTATTGAAAATAAAATACGCATAAACACATATTATTAATCAATAAAAGTCCAATAAAAGTGACCGTCCTATAATCTCGCCTCTGACCAATAAGATAATGACAACCAGCCCTGATTAATTAAATCAAAAAATATATGGCCATCATTTATTTTCCCATCAATCGAAATGGATGTCAAAGAATGGTTCATGGAAACAGAAACAAAGCTTTACAATAACACACCTGATGATTTCTTGTATGTTTAGTATTTCCTGTGCCCAGGGGCATAAAATAACACACATATCAGAATATAAACAGTAGATGGTTATGTATATGTTTTTAAATCTTTTATATGGACATCAATGTGTACACTTTCATAATTAAAATTAAAAAGTTAATGCAGAAGCAAACAAAATTAAATAAAGCAAGTCTAAGTAAAATACGTGACAAATATGAAGGATAGGTTTAACAATAAATTGATAAAATAGTCTAACATTCATTTCCATACTGGATGCATAAATATTACAAATTGCATATCAAACTTGCATGCGACCAATTTGAAACTGTGACAAGTCAACACATTTCTTGTGGTCTTGGTGTGAGTAGATACTCCCCCCTGTATAGTCCCAATAGTTCCACTCAAAATGAGTATTTAATTGAGACAGGGCCTCCTCTTCTAAATCACAGCCAGAAAAGGGAAAACATTTATCGTCAATAGTAGGATACTTTGTTTTCCTGACAAGCTTTCCATCTTGATCAAATGCAAATACCGGAAAATAAATTAGTTCATCAAGAGACCTGTTGTGCCAGATATATGAGGCTAAATTGGCATGTATCCACTCGCTTGCCTTTGCCACCAACCAAGGCATTCGTCCAACAAATTCTTTACTCGTTGAAGACTCCTCACTGCCTAGTAACACACGGACTACTTCAAAGTGATGATCAGTTCCCTTCACCTTGCGATACAATTTTTTTAACATCATTAAGAAATTAGCATTTGGTGACGTAAAACCCCCTCCTTCTTTATGCTCCAAAATAAGCAAGATTCTCTTCCCAGCAAGTTGACATAAGGGAACCTTCAAATTTCAATTTCCAAGTCAAAAGATAGAAAACGTTGGGATAATTATTTCAATACTAAATCATGTTGGAATGTAAAGAAGTTACAGAATATGCGGTTTGCAACTTACACACAATAAGGTGGTTTATGATAAAACTTGGTTCAAATTAAAAGATACAACTAAACATTTAAAGCATGCATTAAGAAATCAAAAGACTCACCTGAGACCCATCTTTCATTCTACGAACACTATTTTGATCACATATCATATCCAGCTTTAGGTCCTTTACTCTTTCAGTCTCTAACTGTGCAACTCCTCTGCGGGTGAATGGATACCCAGGAATCTTATACAAGCATAAAATGTTAAACCCAAACGGTTCGATAAATTCCGCATGAGGGTCAAAAATTACAAGGTTACCAAAACCAGGCGTTTCATGATTACTAGATGATATTTCCAATATCCGATTCAACTTCTTGCAACTTGGATCTCGATATGGCAAGGCCAACCAAGGCATATCCTTCAACTCTTCATAAAATAATTCTTCACTTGGCGAATCATTAGAATATGCAAACTCTCTACCATAAATGAGCACAACCTCAAAAGCTTTCTTGATTTGCGCAAGCTTTTCATAAGCCAACTTCAGTTCTTCCAAAAACCCAAGAGTGTAGGGAGACTTCGTACCGGTACAAAAATATAAGGCTACTACCTTATCCTCCAAAGTATGAATAGGTACCTGATGCAGGTAGCAACAATTAAATTGGCAGAAAGATTAAGCTAAAGGAAGATCAAAATAAATAAGAGTAAGCGGGATGAGTATTATTCTACCATTTTCATTTTCCTGGCTTTCAAAAATGACTAGGGCAGAAAATGATTTAATTAGTATTAGTACTTTTATGCGAAGTTATGCAGGCATTCATTACAATGTCCGCCTAGTTACATGCTTGATGTGCAGATTAAAAAAAACCCTATGTTAGTGTTCAAAATTTTCACAAACTTCTTGAAGTTTCTTCAGTCAAAGGAGTTGAGAAGCTTATTCATGCACCTAGGAATTCATATATTATCACCAGTTGGTAATACCATTTATCTATCAATGCACATGTATATAACTGAAAACTGATTATTTATATTATCAACCGCAACCATCACAAATTTCAAGAAACTATTTCTGTGCTCTCACAGTAACATTAAAAGTGTTTGTGTGTGCTTTTATTCATCTTCCTCAAGGTATCATGGGCATGGAATCTATTGGTTGTGTGCAAATTTATTTATTTCCTCAACCAATATTCTCATGATGATAGTACATCAGGTAATTAAATGAAGAAAGACGGTACCTGAGTTCCTTTGTTTGAAATGACATAATCCCGCTCGGGGGAAGCCAATAATTTTTCCAGTGACGGTTGCTTGATGATATCTTCATCTTCTTCCCTCAAATCTTCTATCCTTTCATCACTAAAGGGATAACCTAAGGCTCCGTATTCAAAGAAAAAATTCCAAGCATCATACTGCAAAACCTTGCCCATGGGATCAACAATGGCAAGCATTTGGCGGGAGTAAATATATCGTTGGGACAAGCCAAATGTATTTTGCAGACGTTCCCTAGATGCTACATCGGAAAATGGGATGGCAGTCCAAGGCATGTAAGAAAACAATATATCGAAATGGTGCTGACAGTCGACATAATTGAATTGAGGAAATTCAGACAGATCTTTGTATGAGGTTTTTCTGGAAATGGGAACCAACACGACCTCAAAATTGTTGTGTTGTTGTAGCTCTTTGTAATCGTCCATAATAAATGTTACATCCCACTTCGTCCTGTTGTAATCATACGTGCGATGTGGTAATGGCAAGAAATATAAAGCTACTATCTTGCCTTCCAAGTCCTCAGCCTTAACCTATAAAAGAAAATATATTTCAATGATTAGCATATAGTACTAGCACACCATTCAAAAAAAGAAAGTAGGGTTACGTAATCAATCTTCCCAAAACTCTTCCTCATCCCCCTCCTCTGCACAAACAAATCAAAAAACTTATAGACCTTTTTAAATTTAGATATTGACATTCAGGTTGCCCCTTTTCCACTTGTCTTGTGTATTCCTCACAAGATAATTCACTCAACAATTATTAGTAAAATTACATGTGCGTATAACAGAAATATTATAAGAAAACTCCAGTTGAACTAAACATCATAATCGTGCGGGTTTAAGAAATAAGTAGGGTAAACAATTAAAGAGGGATACTTTACCTGTTGATTGTCATTTTTGATTAGATAATCCCTTTCATTGGTAAAGAGAAGATCATTGAGATCAATAGTGTCCCCTTTTTGTGCGAATAGATTGAAAGGATCCTGCATTTTATTTCTGGCATGGGTTTTGGGAGCTTCATTTAACATTGCTTCTTCTAAATATTTAAAACCATTTCCTGTTTGAACCCAATTAAATAAAATAAGAAATCAAATATATAAGCAGAAAAAATAAATAAGGCGCTTAATTAGTGATGCATAGTACTCAAAATCAAAATATCTATATATATTAGTTGGAAGTGAGTTGGACCTTCACAGTTATGAATTGAAAGTTTAGCGTAAGAGCCCACATTCCTGGTCCTGTTAATGTTGATGCCGCTTGTTGTTGTTGTCGGAGATGTGTACGTACCTAAGGATGATGTTCCTCGTAACCTAAGCAGTTTTTCCAAACTCCTCCTCATCAAATCTTACAAAGTTTGTTTTAGGGTTAGATCTTGATAAGTCGACAAAACATGAATGGCTATATTTTTACATAAAGGGAATCAGGGCTGAGCATAAATTACCAAACTGACCGAAACCGTCCAATCCAAACCGACCAAACCGAATTTTACGGTTTACTAACAGTTTGGTTCGGTTACTGATTGGCATTTTAAAAATTGAATTTTTTCGGTTTGGTTTCGGTTTTTAACTCCAAACTGATCGATATAACCGAACCGAACCGAATATTTAAATGTATTAGTAAAGTGCGATTAATAATAAAATCATTATGTATAACATATGTGTAAACTAAAACATATAAAAGAACTGATCATAATATATATTATTCTAAGATATAAATATTCATGTATGTGTTATATTTTCACTATTTTTATTTTTATTCTAAAAAAACATAAGAATTGCTCGCATATTTTTCATCCATTAGGGAATGACCGGTTAGAGAAGGAATATAGTTTGCATCGTGTACATATGCCAGTTGTGCATTAGCACAAGGGTTTGATCCCCTGAAGATGCTCTTATATCAAAATAATTCAGCCTGTGGATGTCTTTTTTACTTCAAGGAGTACAAAACTTTTAAATGTTCATCAATAATCCAATATATAATTACAACTTTATTATCTATTGATTTAACCACCAAAAAACCATGATAGTTAATTTGTGAAAAATTGGTGTATGTTATATTTTTCGAGTTTGCATTTTCAAAATACATACAAGACTAAAATTACAAAAAATAGTTATATTAAATTTCACAATCATGTCATTTTCCAAATTAAATTTACTTTTGCATTTCAGTGTTATAATCCAAGTTCAAATTCAATATTGCCTAAATTTATGTTTTGTCATAGGGGGAAAAAATTTGTCTCTTGTTCATTAAAAATGTATAATCTACACTTATCATTTACTAATTGTTAAATATATGATCCTATTGGGGCCTTCCTCTAATACCTTAAGGTTTTAGATGATCTGGTTACTCAACATGGTATCAGAGCTTAGGCTAGCGGGAGAACTAAGGTTCGATTCTTAGCCACCCCAAATATTCTCACAATTTAATGTGGACACTAAAGGCAATTAATACCCCAAAAATGGGCGCCGGTGTTCCACTTTTCAACCCATAAATGGGCTTTCGAGTGAGGGAGAATGTTAAATATATGATCCTATAAATAACTAGCATAATGGTCGCTCGCACGGCCATTCTCTAGAGTGCACAAAAGACATTTTAACAAAGTAAATACCAAGTTTAAATGTTCTTGGTACAAGCAATTTTATGAAATTAAGCATGATACAGTGCAAAACCTGCAACTATACATCCACTATTACTGCTTCAGGTTTCTTATCACAAACATTTCGAAACTTGTCCTCCAATACAAACTTTTGAGTATCTACAGAAACAGAGGTAGCTACATTTTCCATACGGGCAAAGGATGAAATACATGACCAACAATAGTAACACGAAAGAAAAAAAAATGAGGTGAAGCCGTATTCTGTTCTCTCACCAGCTATAGCATGTCTTTTGAGCCCCTCCTTGATGGCTGACTACTCTTATCATCATCTCTTTGCGTGTGAGCTTCTAAGTGCTTTTGAAGGTCTGGTCTAAACTTTGACATGTGTGTAAACTAATGTTCCGGATGTCTTGTCATCAGCTGCGCCAGATAATCGCAAGATACCTTTAAAACGTTTGTAAACTAATTTTCTAGATGTTTTGTCATCAGAGCCTGCTAGATTTTAGAGGCGCAAATCTACTGAAGCTGATCCATTCCGTTGAAGATAGTGTCCAGCCTCCAAGCCAAAGCCAACATCGTTCTTGTTAAAATCATTTATCAGCGCTGAAGTTCACATCTCTTAGCAGTTTATAGCATTCAGATCTCTCTCTTCACTCCCTCAAGACTTCCTCCAGTAAACTTTTCCATAACATATATATGTTAACAATTAGCACATACATTTAAGAGAGTTACACATATTTATTCCAGCTTTTAAGCTCAGCGAAATCATATACATACTTAAAAAGAAACCATATTCTTCGTAGTCCTTATCCAGTTATTTATTTCACATGTCAGTGATCCTAAGAAAAGCTTCTTAACAAAAAACTGTTCCAATGGTGTTTTTGTATTTAGTTATCAAATCATCACAAAAAAAGGAAAAAAATGATCAGCTTGATACCTCCTATGAACGAACCCAAGGTTCACTACAAGGAAAACAAGCTTCAACAACGGTTTATGTCCGTTGTCTGATACCCTATTTTTCCGTTGACTATTGAGCCGCCGTCTGTTAGTTGGATCAGACAACGGCTAAAAAACATTGTCTGAGATTATACAGACAATGATTATGGATTAAGCCCGTTGTATTACATCCAGAAAAGACAACGTTTTTTGCTTGTTTTCGTCGTAACAAGCGATATTACTCAAGGGTTCTCACAAACTCAGAAAACCGTTGTGTAAGGTATAACATTAAAACCAATCCTACAACACTTATTGTTGTATAAACGTTGTTGTGTATTCAGATAGACAACAAAAATGAAATTGAGCTCGTAGAACTCTTGTAATAAATTTCTACACACAACAGTTTTGAATTTTAATGTATGGCATGATCAGATACATACAACTGTTTATTTGTCCAAACATATTGCATGAATACCTTTGATACAATATCTTAATATTATATAGACAATGGTTTACTAGTGTTGTGAAAGTTAATTTTGTACCAAAGTTTTATGTTCGAATGCATTGTTTTAGTATTAAAGACATGATATTTTAATGAAGCTTGGCTGTTAAAAGTGTTGTCTTACTCAAAATATAACAAGTAATCAAATGAAGGTAACTTTACAAATCTGAACAAATACAATAACCAATAGAACAAAGAAGGAAAGAAAAGAGACCAGCGTATATGCATAAAAATTACTACACTTCATCTTGAATAAATATAATTTCAGCTTTGGAAGAAGCTCTTCAAAATCGCAGCAATTCTATTACCACGTTCAATTTTCCGTAGGAAACATATATCTTAGGTAAAACGCTCATCACCCAAGCACCGGAGAATTTTTAAGCAAAAATTTGAGGAATTCCATCTCATGTGGCACACCAGATAAATCTGAAATCTTCACCGTTTTACGATTTTTTAATGTGCAACCAGTAGGGCAATCTGTCTCCCAAAAATTTATATCAGTTGCCTTTGATGCAGCGATTGCATTCGATGAACTGTACATAATTGAAAGGGATGTAACATAATTATAAGCAATTAACTAAACAAGCACAAAGAGGTTGAATAACATTAGAGTTTAACTTACTGAAATTTGAAGTTCTTGTAAGTTTGGAGAGCTCAAAATCAAGCGAAGAACAACCAATATTCCTTTTACGTCTTCAAAGCTTACTTGATACAGTTGAATTAGCTTCAGATGGTCATAAGTTAATGGAACTTTCCCGAGTTCATATCCTATACTCATATACTGAACAAAGAGGGTAAACAAAAACAATGGTGAGTGTACAATAACATGTTTCCAATCTAATAAATCCAAAAGAAACTTTAATCAGCTTACCTTTGTAAAGTAGATTTTCCCAGTGACATTTTCAAGACATGGTACACCACCAAAAAACTTGTCAAAGTTGCAACCTGAACTTTTCTCAAAGGGCTCTGTCTTATCTCCAGTCATGTACATAGCAACAGAAACAACAATTAGAAGGTGAACACAATGAGTGCCCCAAAACATAAGGATTAGCCGGCAGTTGAGCAGACAGGAATGTTACTGAGTGTCCACACATGCCATCATGTTACTGTTATCATATTATCACCTCATGTGCTTCTGCTACTTGTATTTAATTATTTAACACCACTCAAATTCAGCTCTTAATTTATGATTACCTCATTAAACTTGGTTAAGTATAGTTGTTCAGACTTGTAGCCTATAGTTGACAAATTGTAACTTCCAAAAACTGCACGACTACTGGGATTGCATCTTCTATAATTTATACACAATATAAAACAATGGTCAAAACAATTCTCTGTGCTCAAATTTTGAACATTCTGTAAATTGGTAGTGTTATGACCCACTTTCTGCAACAAGATACAACAAAAACATTAAGACATAACGGGATAAGAAACTGGTCGACAGGATGAAACTGGACGATGGTGAAGTGGACATGAACAACTCTAGTAGTTAGAGGATAAGCACGAAGACTTACACCTGTAACAACCACGATTCTGTTAAGTGGTAGTGTTATCATCTAAGGATATTTTTGCATCACCAATCTCTCGTGTTCTTTTTAATTTCATTGTTATTTCGTTATTGTTTAGTTAAGAATATAATCACCCAAACCTTAGCCTTTAGCCTACAAATTTTGATTAAAATCTCACTTGCCTTTTAAATTGTATAAGGACCCAATGGAAATAGAAGAAATAGTTCAAGCAGTCCTTTTGCTTGAAGTAGTTCTGCAAAGGTCTGTCTAACAATTCAACAAGCCTCAACCATAAACAATATTACATTAACTTTTATTCATCTTTTAAAATCATAACCAATACCTTAAATTGAATATTGAGAACCAAAAGTACTTAACTAAAAAAGCTATCCTTCATTACTTTGCAATCCTTCACAGAAAAGGTTGTACTTTCTTCTTGAGCTTCAATTTTTCCCTCAACATATTCAATATATTGTTTTTACAGATTACAGGACAAGTAAAAATGTAGATAAAATCAGCTTCTTCCAATTCCTTACTAATATTATAGGCAATGCAAATAAAAATATATGTCAAATTAAAAAAAATTACTTGTACACACAAAGAACTAAAATCAGCACAAAATAAGAACTAAAATGAGGGAGGGAGAGAGAGAGAGAGAGAGACAGAGAGAGAGAGAGAGAGAGAGAGAGAGAGAGAGAGAAAAACCTCAAAATTAACGACAAGCCCCTTCCGTTGAATCCACAAATAAGCCCTAAAGCCCTAGTTTTGGACACGAATTAAAACCCCAAATTGAAGTCGAATTGAAACCCTAAATGGAATCATAATTAAAGCCTCCATTAAAGAAACATACAAATCAATCAATGGAGGCTCAATTCAAAGAAAATATTTATGTATGTACAGATTTTTCATAACTAGGAGAGTAGAGGGGGAGAAAGAGAGGGAGAGAGAAGGGGAGAGAGAAGAAAGAAAGAGAGAATGAAAATATATCAGATCTGTAAAGGAATTTAGAGTGCACACTTTGTCAAGGCGGGGTTTTTTTGGAAAAAATGGACAGAGCGGCCTATTTGCCGCTTCAATTTTCATGTATATTGTATACATCTCATATTTTAATAAAAAATATATTAAAATATAAGTAGATTAACTATAGACAATTATTATATATATATTTGTATATTTATTATCCTCACATTCGAGATGAATTTGAAAAATTCATTTAAAAAATTTATCCTCACATTCGTTTGGATCGTCGAAAAAATCATTTTAAAAATTAATCTTGTAAATCGGGAACGAGTCTCGTTGTCGGGAGGGGTACTTTTACTGTTTTTTTCTAATCCTGACGTGCAAGATGAATTTTAAATTTTTTAATAATTTTTTCTTATGACTAAAATTGATATATCTTAACATCCGTACGGTTGGATCGTCGAAAAATCATTTTAAAAAATTAATCCTGTAAATCGGGAACGAGTCTCGGTGTCGGGAGGGGTACTTTTACTGGATTTTTCTAATCCTGGCGTGCAAGACGAATTTTAAATTTTTTAATAATTTTTTCTTATGACTAAAATTGATATATCTTAACATCCGTACGGTTGGATCGTCGAAAAATCATTTTAAAAAATTAATCCTGTAAATCGGGAACGAGTCTCGGTGTCGGGAGGGGTACTTTTACTGGATTTTTCTAATCCTGGCGTGCAAGACGAATTTCAAATTTTTTAATAATTTTTTCTTATGACTAAAATCGATATATCTTAACATCCGTACGGTTGGATCGTCGAAAAATCATTTTAAAAAATTAATCCTGTAAATCGAGAACGAGTCTCGGTGTCGGGAGGGGTACTTTTACTGGATTTTTCTAATCCTGATGTGCAAGACGAATTTCAAATTTTTTAATAATTTTTTCTTATGACTAAAATCGATATATCTTAACATCCGTACGGTTGGATCGTCGAAAAATCATTTTAAAAAATTAATCCTGTAAATCGGGAACGAGTCTCGTTGTCGGGAGGGGTACTTTTACCAGATTTTTCTAATCCTGATGTGCAAGACGAATTTCAAATTTTTTAATAATTTTTTCTTATGACTAAAATCGATATATCTTAACATCCGTACGGTTGGATCGTCGAAAAATCATTTTAAAAAATTAATCTTGTAAATCGGGAACGAGTCTCGTTGTCGGGAGGGGTACTTTTACCAGATTTTTCTAATCCTGGCATGCAAAAGGAATTTCAAATTTTTTAATAATTTTTTCTTATGACTAAAATCGATATATCTTAACATCCGTACGGTTGGATCGTCGAAAAATCATTTTAAAAAATTAGTCCTGTAAATCGGGAACGAGTCTCGTTGTCGGGAGGGGTACTTTTACCAGATTTTTCTAATCCTGGCATGCAAAATGAATTTCAAATTTTTTAATAATTTTTTCTTATGACTAAAATCGATATATCTTAACATCCGTACGGTTGGATCGTCGAAAAATCATTTTAAAAAATTAATCCTGTAAATCGGGAACGAGTCTCGTTGTCGGGAGGGGTACTTTTACCAGATTTTTCTAATCCTGGCATGCAAAATGAATTTCAAATTTTTTAATATTCTTTTCTTATGACTAAAATCGATATATCTTAACATCCGTACGGTTGAATCGTCGAAAAATCATTTTAAAAAATTAATCCTGTAAATCGGGAACGAGTCTCGTTGTCGGGAGGGGTACTTTTACCAGATTTTTCTAATCCTGGCATGCAAAATGAATTTCAAATTTTTTAATAATTTTTTCTTATGACTAAAATCGATATATCTTAACATCCGTACGGTTGGATCGTCGAAAAATCATTTTAAAAAATTAGTCCTGTAAATCGGGAACGAGTCTCGTTGTCGGGAGGGGTACTTTTACCAGATTTTTCTAATCCTGGCATGCAAAATGAATTTCAAATTTTTTAATAATTTTTTCTTATGACTAAAATCGATATATCTTAACATCCGTACGGTTGGATCGTCGAAAAATCATTTTAAAAAATTAATCCTGTAAATCGGGAACGAGTCTCGTTGTCGGGAGGGGTACTTTTACCAGATTTTTCTAATCCTGGCATGCAAAATGAATTTCAAATTTTTTAATATTCTTTTCTTATGACTAAAATCGATATATCTTAACATCCGTACGGTTGAATCGTCGAAAAATCATTTTAAAAAATTAATCCTGTAAATCGGGAACGAGTCTCGTTGTCGGGAGGGGTACTTTTACCAGATTTTTCTAATCCTGGCATGCAAAATGAATTTCAAATTTTTTAATAATTTTTTCTTATGACTAAAATCGATATATCTTAACATCCGTACGGTTGGATCGTCGAAAAATCATTTTAAAAAATTAATCCTGTAAATCGGGAACGAGTCTCGTTGTCGGGAGGGGTACTTTTACCAGATTTTTCTAATCCTGGCATGCAAGACGAATTTCAAATTTTTTAATAATTTTTTCTTATGATTAAAATTGATATATCTTAACATCCGTATGGTTGGATCGTCGAGAAAATCATTTTAAAAATTAATCATGTAAATCGGGAACGAGTCTCGTTGTCGGGAGGGGTATTTTTTTTAATATTTAGGAACTACCACTTTAATTACATTTTCGGTATAATTTCAAGCAAGATATATTTGAAAATTTTAAAATATTTTTTAAGTGAATAAAAACAATATATATTAACTTCAACAGTTTAAGGAATATATATTAATAAAGTCAAAAAATATATAGCATTAAAAATAATTGTCTGAAATTTAAAATGTGTTGTCTTAACAAAAGTCATACAACAGTTTTTAATATAAAACAATTGTCGGATGTAATATCAACCAAATAAATAGTGCCAAATTCATACAACGGTTTATAACCAAAAAAGGTTATTTAAAAACAATGTCAATAACGGTTTTCAGGAAAAAAACCGTTGTTGAATCACACAATGGTATTTTCAAAAAGCCTGTTGTACATAGTTTTATACGACAACGTCTGAGAAAGAAAACCGTTGTAAAAATGTGCCCATTTTTTAGCTTATTTATTCATAAATATTTATTATTTAACGTTATTAACGATCTGATACACGTTATCGGTATTATGTTATTAGTAGGTTGTAATTATTAGGTATATTTGAAATCTTAATACACACAAATTAATTTAGTGTAAGTTATTGGTTACTCGTATAAATTAATTAACGGTGGCATATAAATTTTTCGAAAAAAATTTAAAACTAGTAAAAATATAGACAACGTTTTTTTCTAAAATCATGTTGTGGTAAGTTACTTTACATAAGTGTTTTTTAGGAAATGTCGTTGTTGGAATTCTACAACAGTTTTTTCTTTAAGATTGTTGTAGTATTACATATTTTACAACAGATTATAAATATCGATAACGGTTGTCTAACTGTTACAAGTGTTTTATTTTAAAAATACTTGTACAAGGTAGATTAATATAACGTGCTTTTTTGAAAAACACTTGTTTGGATTGAACAATTAACAATGTAAACTTGAAGCACTTGTGATTAATTTTTTATTAATTATAAAGTAGATAATTAAACTATTTTGTAATATAAAATTTAAATATTTAATCTAGATGAAAGTGGAATTAATTAGAGTTTTTTGTTTTAAAAAAAATTTAAAATGAATTGTTAGGAAATTATTTTTTTTTGAAATTATTACTATTTTTATTGTAATAAACTAGACAACGATTTATTTGAATATTTTGTTGTGCAACACGTTTTTAAATTTAGTAAGAAAGACAACGGTTTTAAGAATTAGACTATTGTCTGATATAGGTGACATATAATATATGTAGAACACTTGTCTATCAGGTATCATTTAGACAACACCTAAGTTGTACATTGTGTGATTCGAGCTTAACTAACTAGTAGAAAAAAATACTTGTCTCATTTCCACAACCGTTAAACAAGACGTTATCTCAATCATTTTCAGACAATGGATTTTAAAAATCGTTGTAAGATTTTACTCATTTGCACAACATCACCTTAGAAAGGGTTGTCTGTCTCCATCAACTAGACAATGGATTTTAAAGCGTTGTAGTAATACTAAAGCCTTCCCATTCACACAACATCTTAATTTTGAAAACACTTGTCTGATTTGTTTTACTAGACAACATTTTTTTATCCCTTGTAGTAATCAACGTCAGACAACGCCAATTTTTTGGTTGCAAAAAAACTGTTGTATGAAAAATTCGGGCAACACTTTTTTGGTCGAGTGTTGTCTAATCGGTGTTGTCTGATTGCGTTTTTCTTGTAGTGGTTCATTGTCTCAAAAAACTTCTTCGCACTCATTTTTAAAACTTTCATTTAGGCTTCCAGCATCACCCTTCCTACTCCCCTAATCAAACCGCAACAGCAGCACAAGAAATTGAATATCATGCTTCACGTTGCGATGTGAAGCGGAGGGAACGGTTTGTGCGGTTTGATGAACACCCCTAGATATAACCATTCATCAACTTAGTTGGAAGCCCTAAACTAGGGTAATGAACGAAAAATAATATAGGCAAACTAGAAACTATCAAAAAACTAGATAAATTGATCTCTTGTCCTTAAATTTATATAGCTCACCCTTTTCACACTTGATATAACCAATATAACAATCAACATGAAGCGAGAGTAGAAGGATTTTAGGGTAACATCTTGAACATTGCTTGAGCGGATATCAACCCTCATATATCATCATTTGCCTACACCACTCATTAATTGAGACCAAAGGATGTACAACCGCCCATCAACCAAAAGATTATTCCTATGACACAGTACACGTAGTATTTAAGGAATGTATGCATCAATACGCAAAGAAACCAGGAGAAGGGCTGACCGCATTCTAGTGGGTAACTTCGGAGCAATAGTTTATACTAGGTCTAACTGAATTTCTGGAAATTAGATACACAAAATTGCATCATGTTAGAATTTTGGTATTAGTTCGGCCTCGGGTCATTCTAAATCCTAGTTCCACATATATCCAAAAGTCAGGCATTTGCAATGTGGTTGTACCAGAAGAAAACACTTGTGTCTACATATTTATTCTTTAAAATCAATCAAGAGCAGTAGCTTCTGGCATTTGATTCAGCTTTCAAATATATTTAACCAATTATTATGTCCATTCAAGTAGAACAAGACAAGAAAATTAGTACCTGTAGTTAAATTGCTCCGAGGAACTTGATGCTTAGGATAGCCAAAATTTCAAGCAGATGCACCTTGGCAGGCACACACAAAAATAATGATTTTTAAGACCTTAGTACCTTACTTATAAGGAACAATTTGTCGTAGGAACCAACGAGATGCATAAATGTGGATGAAATGTCAAACGCATCAGACCTCCTCCCAGCAGACAAACAGAATCATGATTAGTATAAATTAAAATCATATCATGAATAAAAAAGATCAAGAAAAATTGTGGACTACGGAACTTTACTTACGAAGAACAGTTAATCATAATAACAAACTACAGGTGCCTTAGGGTCGCTGAAATGTGTAAAATATCATACATCTGCAATGCACGTTGTTGACGGAGGAATTTGGGAACAACAAAACTTGAGGTTAGTAGCCGGAAATAAGATCTGTGATGGCAGTTCTACGTCGGAAACGTGAACAGTAGTAGTTGGATCCGATGAACAGTATTCGTCGGAAAAGATGAACAGTGTTTGGTGGTGATAATTATTGGGGGCTGAGATTGCTTAGGGTTAGTGATGGCTCCTTTGCGCTCTCGCTTCTGACCCCTTACAATTTGCCTACGTACCCCTATTTATAGGGGATCAAACCCACGTAGTTCTTGGGGAACAAGAAACTTAATGTGCTTAGATTTCTTATCCCGAGGCCCAGTAGGAAACCCACTGGAAACCGTCTTCTACTAGCTTTAGGAATGTCCGCCGATGAGGCCCAATCACAAAGGCCCAAGGCTCGTCCGCGGCTTCGAGACTTCACGGATTAGGCATCTCCCTGACCAAGGATAACCCTCCGCTACCAGCTGTTTCTCTAGTCCACGGACGCAGATATAGCCGTGATTCACCCCAAATGTTGGACGCATCCTTGTCCCCCGATAAGGAGCCCCTACCAGATTGCAGAACAAGTGATCCCAAGCTTTTGGGTGTAAAGTGCAAGATACTCCAAAATCTCCCAACGAGGACACACATTGACTACAGAGACAGAGTTCCCAAAGCACACACCAGATCTCACCCCACATCCCCAATGAGGACAACCATTGACTACAGGAGGAGGCATTCAGTCCAGGCATACCCCTGGAGGTCTCTGACCACGGACACCGCCTTTCCTATAGATATGCTACAGGAAGGAGTTCTTTAATAGAGTACCTGCATCAAATATGTTAATAATAATAATCTCCATCTTCCTTGAGTCTTCCAAAAGAGTTCGTCCAAGTAGCATGTCAAAGGTGCATTTGTGTGCAAAGTAGAAGTTAAGGGCGCGCCCAAACATTCCTGCATGTTGGCGTCGCCCTGTGTCATCAACCTTTGATCTCTTCCTTTATCATTCTTCAGGACGCGCCCTAAATTATTCATTGTTAGGGCTTGCTCTAACCCTTCCCAAGCCAAGGTGTGAGTCTGTCAAAGTAACCATGCCCGAGTAATTCGTCCAAGGAGCCTTTCTTACTTAGGGCGCGCCCTAAGGCTCACCACATGACAGATTCCAATCAGGGAACTCCTCTCCCCCCTTTTTGAGTAATCGGGCGCGCTTCCCCACTATGCTTGAGGGCGCGCCTTTAAGGCATGGCAACCACAACTGTCATTCGTTTATTCAGTCAATGGGGCGCGTTCTTAGGGCGCGCCGTCTTCTTTATGGAAAATCAATCTTATCTTTTCCTAGATTTTAGGCGTTTCTCCTTCGATTTTGCCTATCTTATCAATATCAATTTGAATATTGTTTATACCAATTTTTGGGCATAACACACGTGATCAAAATATACCAGAATTGCATATATCAGCAGGCCGGGTTAAGCAGGTTATCATTACATTAATCAAGATCTTAGACAAAGGCTCCGTTCCGGGGAAAAACCAAGCTGGTTCTTCCTCGAGCAAAGCATAAGCATAAGAAGTTGTCTTACACAAACTATTATTGAGCTACTGTCTTGCATATAAAGTACATGCATGCTACTATCCTAACACCCCTTGTAAGTGAAGCTCTAACGCCTAATATCTCCTAATCTAGAAGGGTTACCGCAAAAAAAAAATAACTATAATTGAGGTTAGACGGTGTTTCTTAGTGATTTCTAGTTTACCTGTTAAAAATAGAAATCACAGCTTTACATTTTTATAACTACACAGAGGTCTAATTTCTGCTGTAGTGGGTGAGTCGCTCTGTAGAGAAAGAGATGATCATGATACAGTGCAGATACAATAACCATAGATTTCTAGGTTTCTGAAATGATATTTGAATTCTTTTTGGAATATGATCTGTATGAATTAATCGATTGTCCATATACTCGATATATTTAATATTAAAGAAGTCAAGCTAACATATATTATTAACACATAGGTACAATATTTCTAACAACAACCATGAATCTTTCTATATTCCCTAATGAAATGAGTACTTGGCGCAATAGTTAAAAGAGGCACATTCTCCATAAACTGGCCAAGGTAAATAAGAAGAGGCCCCTGCAAAAGATCTTTTTGCTTGAGCATCCACTCCATTCTACATTGTTTACTTTAGAGTATACATCAAAAACCTCCTGTTATTTGTTGCGTCTTTAGAATTGCTTTTTCCGTTTTCCCCATCGGGTTTCTTTAACCATATTGCTTGAGAAATCTAAGAAGAAGAATTTGTAAAAATTAAAATGAGAGAAGTCAGAAGAGAGATCGTAGGTACCAGATGAAGCATGTAAGAGCACATCTAGTATATAACATTAGTAGTTGAAGCTTTGTACTATTAAAATAGACACCGTGTAAAGTAGCTCAATGAAATGACAATATAAAATCACGTTCCTGAACATGTTCAAATTATAATCATTTTTATAAGAAAGATAGCAGAATTTACCTTATTTTGTCGACTTGTCTGTCGTTAGTATTTGTTTTTCCATAAGTCTCTGGTAGTTAGATGAGCATTTCAACTTAATTCCGGAAATCCAGCCAAAGAGTACTTGACACTTTTTTGCCAATATCATCCTGTCGTGTTTTAAAATTATATCTGTATAAATATGCAGACATATTTAGTTAACCTGATCAATAACTAAGCTAAATTCTTTAATCAAATAATTCTGGGAGAAGTGACTTGCTAGAATATTAGGTCTGCATCACCCTTGATTGTCCGTTCCAGCTTTAACGATACATCATATATTAAGTACCGATATTGATTCCTGCAATTTCAACCAAAGATTTACTAATTTTGAGTACCGACACGTTTTGGGCTAAATGCAATCTACCGAGTAACCAAAGATTTTAACATTCTAATCATAGCTCATGTCGCATCTTCTAACAAATAATGACAAGAACACCAAAATCTTTCGTGTTCAGGTTACCTACTTAAACCATCTGACACTCTTTCCTCTATTCCTTGTTATCCTACTTGTACCCTTGGTGTGCTTTAATGTAAATGATAGCCAAAAGTGGAAATTCGACCAAAGAAACAAAGAATCCTACCCTGCTTATTCCCAGGATTCCGACCTCAAGATAGATGAATCATCATCACCTTGCCAATAACTGTCCCATTTAATGTGTTATTACCTGCTTTAACGTGTTATTGATTGATTGAGTTTTCAGCAATGGTTCTGCACATGAAACATAATAAAAATCTCTATTACAAATATGAAAAGATAGGCTGAACAGGATACAAAATAGCATACTAAAATTCAGATTATATACACACGTAAAGGAGTTAGAGTGTGTAAATGTATATACTTGACACCACTATATTCACCAAATATGTGAAAGAAGGATAGCCTTGTATCTAAGAATCCATATCACAGTTTTTATCTCTTGCTCTGAAAATTTGGCAGAGCCCATTAATTTACGTCATTAACACATATATATGTTCCTTGGTCCAAGCTGCACAAGTAATTATACTCGAACAATGGGGAATGGACTGAATATGGCAATGAGTTTAGTGCCACTAAATAAGCGGAGTTAATCTTATAACGGTTGTATGTCCTTGAGCACATTATAGATAATCCCTTAAAACCTAGCAGTCTTTAATTTTTTAGCAGAAGTCAGAGGACTATCAATCTATACTCTTTATTAATAAGCGAAACCATGTATAATTTGGTGCTAAAACTACTAAAATACCAAAGTATCAAATTTTGGTATTTACCTGACATAAGTTGACTTGTATTCTCTATCAACTTTGTTTTCAGACTAATAATAAGCCTATTGGAGAAATGTAACGCCAAAACATACACAACCAATTGTTAATTACCATAAAGGTTTGTTGGATACCACTGGTACTACGTTTATTTTCTGATGTTAACACAGCAATTGTAAGTTCATAAGATGCCTAGAGACTTCATCTATGAGAATTTTATACTAATTTTTCCGTGAGCGCCATCAAATATATTCAGCGACCAATACACATTAAATTAGCTCAATAAAAAGCCACACTGCATCTCCCAGAGACATCTACAGCCTTCTCAACTTCTACACGGTTCCAAAATAAAAGTCACTCTTACTTTTGGCAAATACGTTGAGGAGTCAAAATATAATTGTGTGGAAGCAATACAGATGTAATTATGGTTCTGTTCTTTTATTCATCAAGGCAATAAAGTCTCACTGCATAAACTCGCAAGCATTTGCATTATGTGTGCTATATTGCCAATTTGAAATTTCGTAAGATCACAAAATTTTGATTTGCAAATCTAGAGCCTACTAGTGATTAGCGAAGTGCAAGTAAGACCACTACTTGCGCACTTTTCACCAAATTACAATGTTTCAACAAGCGTTTTTCATGCTCTCCATGTCCTTTCATAATAGCAAAGCTGTTCGATACATTCAACTTTACCTTTTCAAGCAAACAAAGTTACTTTATATTGGACGTCCGGAACTAGTATACAAGCTAACAAGCCACCCCCAGCACCGAGCAAAGTCCCTAGAGAATATCTGTAATGTCAAGTGCGCCTCAGTCTGTTGTAAGATATTATCCTCTTTCACCTTGGCCCCGGCCTTACCCTATCAAAAGTATTTGTATTATGCTAATATTTGGAGAATTATGTAGTTAAAAAGAATGTAATTAGTTTTGAAATTTTCCACCATAATTCTAATTTTGCATTGTTTTACTTGATATAAAAAAATCTAACATATTAGTTTTTTTTTTGTGAAACGGATTGTATCTTTATCGTATGAACCAAATATCTGTTCTTTAGACAATTTAATATTAATTAATATAATTTGATAATTATCTTATAATAACACTTTTCAATATAGTTTATTTAATATTACTTAGTTATCGATAAAAATTAATTTACAAATTAAAAGTAAATAGATGTTATTAAACTTAATTTAATATTACTAAATATAATCTAAATACAGGTCATAAATTTGTTACTGTTAAAATATATTTTTTAATTTAAAGTATATAAACGTTGTGATGGACAGTTTATAAATTAATAAATGTTACTAAAGTCATTTGCTATTACTTAATTATTTTTAAAATAATACTACAAAAAATAAAGTTTACAGAGAATATAAGTCAATTCGTATTAATAGTTTACTTTGTAGCTAGTAGTTTTTCAAAAAAAAAATAAAAATAGGTTATTTTACTTAATTTAATGTAACTTAATAAAATTTTAATATAATTTATAAATAAATAATATTTACAGAGAATATAAGTCAATTACTGTTAGTAGTTTGTAGTTTTTCTAAAATTAAAAATAAATATAAGTCATTTTACTTAATTCAACGTAACTTAATAAAAACTTAATATAATTTATAAATCGTTTAAAAAAATATTTTTATTTTATAAATTAAAAAGACGATTGGATAAACACTAACTAAAAAGAAAATAAAATTTACAAAGAATAAAAGTCGAGTTTGTTAAAAACAAAGTTGATAGATAATACAACTCAACTTATGTCAAGTAAGTGAATTTTGGTACTTTAGTACTTTTAGCACCTAATTATACATAGTTTCGTTTATTAATAAAGAGTATACATTGTAATTTAGAAGGGGGGTGGCAGCCTCAGGTCACAAGTTCATTAAGGGGCGCAGTTTAGCACTCTTGAGTGACAAGTGTTGTGAGTAGAGGTGTCCAATTGGGCGGGTTTGAACGGCTCATTCGGGACTGGCACGTACGGAAACCCGATTTTATTCGGTCCGAATCGAATCGGTTCAAACCCGCACAATTCGTTCAAACTAAAGTGCCGGTTACGAATATGAAATTAAAAACCCGGGACCGAATTCGGCCCGCACGAACCGTGTAGCCCGGACCCGCCCGCACATACTAACAACCATCACCTCTGTTACTCTATATGCTGTATTACCTGCCCCTCCCCTGTTATTTGATTGTATTTTTTTCTAGTTTATTTAGTTAAGTTATTTATATTTAAAAATTTTCTAATTCTTATATTTGCATTATTGTTATTATTATATTTTTATTTTGTAATTATTATTCTTATAATTTTATTAATAATATTTCGAAAATATGTATATAATCTTGTAATTATTATTATTCTTATTACTATTACTATCACTATTATTATTATTAGTATTTTGTTGATATTATTTTATTACATATATTAAATATGTATTCTTTTGTTATTTTTATTATTAAATATGTGTATAGTATTAAATAAGCTAATGCTACCTGAATTGAAAAGTAATTATTCTTCCTGTAAACAGTGTTGGGGTTAAACCCAATAGGTAGTATGGTCTTGGTGATAGAAAACATAATTGAATTGGGTAATAATTGTATGGGTAGACAATTTTTATCATAATTGAGTTGGGTAATAATTGTATGTGTTGACAATTATTATTCTAATGGGAATGGGTAATAATTGTATGGGTAGACAATTATTATTGTAATCGGATTAGGTATGTCTTGTTGGCTAAGTTTGTGATGGCTATATATACATAGTCATGTTATTGTTTTGATGTATGCTTGAGTATTGTTTGACTTAAGTATCGCTTGAGTGAATACCGTTTGGTGAGATTGATTGTATTATTGATAATTGTTTTGATTAATAATACAAGTTGGGACGTGGGTTTTTCCGCGTCATATATTGAGTGTGTGTTTTGCATTGTTTATTTGGTTCTATACTTGTGTGTGTTCCCCCTAACAATTGGTATCAGAGCCAAGGTTCATGATGGAGAAGGTTGGGGGATTTGAAATTGAATTGTTTAATGGAAGAAACAATTTTACCTTGTGGCAAAGTACGGTAAAAGATCTGTTAATTCAACGAGGGTTATATGCGACTCTCGGAGGGAAGAAGCCTACTGAAGTTGATGATACAAAGTGGGGAGACATGAAGTTACGTGCGGCATCAATGATCCGGTTGGCCCTTGCACCGGAAATCAAGTATGATGTTCTTGAAGATGACAATCCCAAGAATTTGTGGGAGAAGTTAACGAAGACTTATCACTCAAAGTCTTTGGCCAACAAGCTGTTTCTCAAGAAAGATTTGTTTGGGCTCAAGATGGAAGAAGACGGAGATTTAAGAGATCATCTGAATCATTTTAATGACTTAATCAACCAGCTAAATAATTTGGATGAAAAATTAAAGGATGAGGACAAAGCTGTTCTACTACTAGTGTCTCTACCGAAGAAGTATAATACTGTGATGACTTCTTTATTGGTTGGGAAAACGAAGTTAGATTTGGATGAGACTATTATTGTTCTTCTAGAGGCCGAAAGATTGATGAAACAAGAATCGAGTGACACATCTGATGGAAGTGCATTTGTGGTACGTGCGCGTGACACGGAAAAAAAGTATGCTAAGAAACATAACCCTAATATCAGGTTTTTTATTGTGAGGAATTGGGTCATATACAATTTATATGTCCAAAGGCAAGAGAAGACTTGAGAGAGTTGAAGAAAAATCGAGGAGGTAGTGTTTCGCTTGTAGAAGCTGATGTAGATGTTCTTTTGGTTCAAGAAGAGAAGGGATCAAAAGAAGAATGGGTGCTTGACTCGGGATGTTCTCATCACATATGTGGTTGGAGGGAGTGGTTCTCGTCCTATAAAAAGTGTGAGGGAAAGATTGTAACTTTACCGAACGGTAAAATGGTAAAGGTTGCTGGCATTGGTGAGGTAACAATGAAACGTCACAACGGTCGTGTTCAGAAGTTAACTCAAGTAATATATATACCGGAGTTAAATCGAAATCTGATTTCGTTGGGTAAATTAGTTGATTTGGGATATACTGTTATGATGAAGAACAGTATGTTGAAAGTCACTAAAGGAGATTTAGAGATACTCAAAGGTCGAAAAGATAAGAGAAATCTTTTTGTACTAGAAGGAGGGGTTATTGTTCGAGGGGAGGTATTGGGCGATCGACGTCGATGGCTTGATTGTGACCGTTAATTCGGTTGTGCATGAAATCATATTGGGTTGAAGGGGAGGATTGTTGGGGTTAAACCCAATAGGTAGTATGGTCTTGGTGATAGAAAACATAATTGAATTGGGTAATAATTGTATGGGTAGACAATTATTATCATAATTGAGTTGGGTAATAATTGTATGTGTTGACAATTATTATTATAATGGGAATGGGTAATAATTGTATGGGTAGACAATTATTATTGTAATCAGATTAGGTATGTCTTGTTGGCTAAGTTTGTGATGGCTATATATACATAGTCATGTTATTATTTTGATGTATGCTTGAGTATTGTTTGACTTAAGTATCGCTTGAGTGAATATCGTTTGGTGAGATTGATTGTATTATTGATAATTGTTTTAATTAATAATACAAGTTGGGACGTGGGTTTTTCCGCGTCATATATTGAGTGTGTGTTTTGCATTGTTTGTTTGGTTCTATACCTGTGTGTGTTCCCCCTAACAAACAGGACATGCAAGTCGGTGTCATTTAAGCCACTTTTTTTTTTTTTTTTTTAAATTAATGCAATCCCACTGTTAAGCCCACGTGGCTCGCATAAGCTCGCGAATTTAGTGCCGGTTACGAGTTA
The DNA here is from genome assembly GCF_009905375.1 of Apium graveolens. Taxonomy (NCBI): domain Eukaryota; kingdom Viridiplantae; phylum Streptophyta; class Magnoliopsida; order Apiales; family Apiaceae; genus Apium; species Apium graveolens. The sequence continues at coordinate 170,406,947 of NC_133656.1, forward strand.
CCATCTCCCGATTCAAATTCGGCCCGGGCCCGGCTCGTTACTCCTCTGTGCTGGTTCAGTATTGATGTTTCGAGTGTCCAACCCGTGATTGGCCCGGCCCGAACCGCACGGACCGCCCGAGTGGCCAGCTCTAGTTGTGAGGATTGCTCAATTTTGAGAAGCCTAGGGGTATAAACAGTCTGTTCACATAATTTACTTTCTTCAATTTGGGCAAATTTAACTTTGTTGATCGTTCAGTATCCTGCCGCATCAAGAAGATACCCCAAGGGCTTGCATTGTTAAAGATTATACTTTTACAAGATTCATACTGATGTTACTACTTACTACGCATGTACATGAAATCGAGCTATAAATAGTCGGCATATAAATAGCCGTCCCACATGTACCATTTTAACTGATATTTGACTTTTTAACATGGATTTTAAGATGATAAAAAATATTACTTATATACGGGAATAATGAAAATATATACAGGAATAATGAGTGTAAAATTACTATTGTACAATAGGGAGCCATTGTGTGTGTAAAATTTTGGTTGTGCTTTGTCGCATATACATCTGGCTACGTTTTCTATCAGTACTAACAATCAATAGTTTTCTCACAGTTTGACCTTATGAGTGACTTTCTATATTATTGAAAAATGTTTCAGGAAATATCTGAGATCAATCCAATGGGTTTTCTTACGAAACTTTCGGGAGCATATGGGACCCCGCTGAAAAATGTTAACTAATTATGAATCTGGAGTACAGTTTCGTGGATTGATTTATACAACACAGACATACTTAAAATGACTAATTTTATCAGTAGCTTATAAATGTCACAGAAGTGATTGCCTCTGCGAGAGATCCTTCTGCATGGCACGTTCCCTGATCGTTATCCAAAGCAATGCCTCCAACATCCTCATGCAGAGACTCTGCTGCTTGGACTAAAAAAACATCAGGTAGGTACTTTTCATGTAAATACCTCGCTTAATCTTTTGTGATGAAAAGAACCGACTTTGTGTTTATGCTTAACCATTCTATTAGAATATTCTATTCAACACACTAACAGCAGTTGACGGAGGAATTTTGTATCAACAAAATTTGAGGTTCGTAGCCGGAATCAAGATCTACGACGGTGGTTCTTCGCCTGAAAAGTGAGCGGAGTGTGGTGATTGTGATGAATTGGGGGCTGAGATTGCTTAGGGTTGGTGGTGGCTCCTTATGGCTCTCACTTCCGACCCTTTACAATTTGCCTACGTATCACTATTTGTAGGGAATCAAGCCCACGTAGTTCTTGGGGAACAAGAAACCTAACGGGCTTACATTTCTTGTCCCGAGTCTCAATGGGAAACCTATTGGAAACCGTCTTCTACTAGCTTTAGGAATGTCCGCCGATGAGACCCAACCACAAAGGCCCAAGGCTCGTCCGCGGCTTCGAGACTTCACGGTTAAGGCATCTCCCTGGCCAAGGATAACCCTCCGCTACTAGCTGTTTCTCTGGTCCGTGGACGCAGGTATAGTCGTGGTTCAACCCAAATGTTGGACGCATCCTTGCCCCCCGATAAGGAGCCCCTACCAGATTGCAGGACAAGTGATCCCAAGCTCTTGGGTGCAAAGTGCAGGATACTCCGAAGTCACCCAACGAGGACACCCGTTGACTACAGAGACAGAGCTCCCAACGCACACAACAGAATTTACCCCACATCCCCAATGAGGACACTCATTGACTACCGGAGGAGGTCTTCAATCTTCAGGCATACCCCTGGAGGTCTCTAACCACGGACACCGCCTTTCCTGTAGATATGCTACAGGAAGGAGTTCTTCAATAGAGTACCTGCATCAAATATGTTAGTAATAATAATTCTCCATCTTCCTTGAATCATCCAAAGAACCCGTCCAAGTAACCATGTTGAAGTCTCATCCAAGCTATGTTTCTCACTTAGGGCGCGCCCTAATACCTTAGGGGATAGCTCTAAAAATCAGTTGAATTCCTTTCTTCATATATCAATAGGGCGCGCCTCCTTCACCAATGAGGGCGCGCCTTGATTATGTAAGGCGTCAACATTACTCTTCTCGTATGCATAAGGGCGCGCCTCCCCATATCTGTAGGGCGCGTCTTCTTCCTTCGTGATTAAATAGATGCCTTATCTTTCCTTAATTTTAGGCACCGATATCCCAATTCTGACCAATTGACCCGGTTTTGACCCGAACAAAGTTTATACCAAATTTTGGGCATAACAGCTACCCCCCAAATTCCATATGCTATTGAAAATGAGATTGGAATTTTCAACCTCCTAGCAAACTTGAAAAATTTGTATGAGAGTCTACTAATTTGAGGGTATGCCCTATTCACTCCTCTTTCTTCATCCTGCTCTATTTCTTCTTTGAACATAATAGGGCGCGCCTTGGATGAATGCGCGTCTCATGAATCTATACAACAACTTCACACCCCATAATGTAACATATGTCACTCTTTACCACTTCTCTTCTTTATAGCTATAACATTGGTTTGTCTAGAGAGGTTTACCACTTATGCACCACTTCTCTACGCTTACATGAGCTAACTCGGCGTAAGAAATAAGAGAAGTTGTACAAATGTGTGCACCTCACATACCTTGAAAAAGTATAATCCATTAACAAAGATTTGAGAGTTTTCTCTAACTTTTTTCATCCTAATATTGATTTCTCATGGGCGTGCCTTAAACTGAAAAGGTCATCATATGAGGGCGCACTCTAAGAAAAACAAGACCAGAATAAAAGACTAGCTCTCTGATCTTCAAATAATACATAACCTTTGATGCAAAGATGTGCCTTGTTGGTGAGCGTGATCCTTCCACCGATGACATAATACCCCTTTATACTTGATTTCTTACTTTTTGCCAAATCGTAACTCCAAACCACCGCTCTTGTCTTTTCCATCAATAGTAATTTATTCAAACCAAAGTCAAAAATTTTATGATCTTCTACAATCATCTATTTTCAAAAAGCGCCCTTTATAGTGACAACGTCTTCCTCAAATAATTAACATTATTAAAGGGCACATCCTCTTTATGAGGGGCATTTTGCTCAAAAAAGGTGTTCATCCTTGGAGGGCGCGTCCTTTATATAAGGCGCGTCTACCTTGATAAGGAAAATCCTTTAAAGGGCGCGTCCTCTATAAGTGGAGCATCCACCTCCATAAGGGTATTTATCCTTGGAGGGTGCTTCCTCTGTAAGAGGCGCGTCTACCTCGACAAGGGTATTCATTCTTGGAGGGCGCGTCTTCTGGAAGAGACGCATCCACCTCGATAAGAGAAAATCATCCTTGGAGGGTGCATCCTCTGTCAGAGACGCATCCACCTTGACAAGGGAAATCATCCTTGGAGGGCGCGTCCTCTGTCAAAGACGCATCCACCTCGACAAGGGAAATCATTCTTGGAGGGCGCGTCCTCTGTCAGAGACACATCCACATCGACAAGGGAAATCATCCTTGGAGGGCGCGTCCTCTGTCAGAGACGCATCCACCTCGACAAGGGAAATCATCCTTGGAGGGCGCGTCCTCTGTCAGAGACGCATCCACCTCGACAAGGGAAATCATCCTTGAAGGGTGCGTCATCTGTCAGAGACGCATCCACCTCGACAAGAGTATTCATCCTTGGAGGGCGCGTCCTCTATAAGAGACGCATCTACCTCGACAAGGGTATTCATCCTTGGAGGGCGCGTCCCCTGTAAGAGGAGCATCTACCTCGTCAAGGAAAATCATCCTTGGAGGGCGCGTCATTTATAAAAGGTGCATCTACCTCGACAAGGGTCTTCTACAGAATCTTCATGTAATTAAACCAAATCAAAGATCAATATTCTTAGAAGGCTTCTATCTTCTACAAAGCTCAAGGGATGCCGAAACTATCTCATGTAGAAACATCTCTTGGGCATCTCACAAAGTGTCATCCAATAAAGGGCATCTCACTCTCAATATTTCTGTGAGGGCGCGCCTTAAATAAAGGGTGCATCTTGAAAGACAAGAAATTAGTTCCAGTTGAGCCATTCTTCATTGAAAACTTCCATAGACTTTTTCTTCTGAGGGCGCACCCTGGGAAGGCAATTTTTCGTTGAATGTCTCACATGTAGAGGGCGCGTCTTAATAGATTGTGATACTGTGCTTGGCAAATCATGAGATTTTTTTCAGATAAAATTTCCTACCTGCAAGAAATATAATTAATATAGAACTTTAAATGTTACCTGGAGGACGCGTCCTAGAGGGACGGACATGTCCAATCAGCGAACTCTCCTGAAATTTATTGGAAGTCTCATGGGCCTCAGATATCTTCATCAAGGCGCGTTCTATGTGTTTGTGGGGATCCCCTCTGTAACACCCCCAGATCCGGGGTCAGGGATCCGGGTCGTCACGGTCTTTCTTTCCACAATATCACTTCACTTAATTAATAATAAATAACCTTATGCTGTGACCCCACACTAACACACACCACAACCCGTTATAGTCTCAGAGATGAAATTGAAATAAGTACAAGTCCTTGAATCCACAATTAAAAGTTATTACAACCCAAAATGATTACTTGATAAATTTAGAGTTAATTGCCATTATCTTCCACAAGTTATAATTATACATAATTGATTCTCAAAAGTAGAATGCCTGATCTACCAATAGATCTACCTCTGCAGCTATAGCAGCTACAACATCAACGGGAAGACGCGGGACGCTTCCCACGCGCTTGCGCTGGGTCTGCTGGAGTCTGGCCATCTTTCCTAACTGTTGTTGTGTGATGAAGAAATAAAGCAGGAGTGAGCCTTACAGCTCGCAAGATAATATATGGTGATAACAATAATACAAGTATCTAAACAGATACTTACTAGAATCCTTTATCAAGTGTAAGATAATTACTTACTAGATATAAGTAAAAACAAGGGATGAAGTTACCAAATACTTCACTATACTTATATCAATTATAAAGTTACTTGAACTATCACTGTTCAAAGTATAACGAGCTTTCAACAGTTCATCACATAGATGAGACCACAAGACAGATTTGAATAGATTAAATATTTGAAGTAGTATTGAAGGAAATGAAGTTATGATATACTTCATTAAGTTCCGATATATATATCCACATATACATCTTCCTTATACAGTCCCTGAAAACCTCTGTCATGTAAAGTATGAACAGAGTTTGTAACATCCAATGAATTTTTGGAAGGGAAAAAGAATTGTGGCATAAACCCGATATCTTGCTGATCAGGCAAAGATACCAATAAGTAACCTTTTCTACTAGTAGATGGACGAATTCCCCACTGGTCATCATCCTGGTCGTAATAGGACCTTATGCTGGACTGCCACTCAGCCACTTATGCATTTGATGGACTCCCACTGAGCCACTTACACTATCATGGACGCCCACTGAGCCCATGTTGCTTATGCCGACTCGATAGATGGACTTACTTCCCGAACGTTGGGTAAGTAATCAATTCATTTACCAAAACTGCAACCTTGTTGCGAATATAAAATACACTATAGAGCCGGATCCCTCAGGTTTTGAGCGAGTATTTAAATCCCCTTTTTAAAAGGAAGATCTTAAATATAAAAATGAGTTTTGGGATCCGCTCTAACTTTTTAAAAAATCATTTTGAAGACTCGAAAACACTTTAAAGAGTGTTTGGAGTAATGCTGATTTAATGAAGTAAATCAGTCCCAATATATTTAGAAAATGTCTGAATATTATTATTTAAATAATATTCCCATAAAGAATAATCTTTATACAAATAATTGAAGTAGAAGTTGTAAGACTTATACTTGAAATGAGTATTAAATAACCAAAGATATACTTATACGAAAATACTATCTTTATTTGAATAATCGAAAATAAGTTTGATTATCGAAACATCATTCTTTAATAAAATAAAGAATATTATTAAATAATAAGCGGAGTCATAATACCTCGAATGAATATTATAAATAATATTCACTAAATAAAATAACGGAGTCATACATCCTCAAATGAATATTCAATTAATAATCATTAATAATATAACTGAGTCATAAGCCCTAGAATGAATATTCGAAATAATATTCAATAATAAAATAAAGGAGTCATAAGTCCTCAGATGAATATTCGAAATAATATTCAATAATAAAATAAAGGAGTCATAAGTCCTCAGATGAATATTCGAAATAATATTCAATAATAAAATAAAGGAGTCATAAGTCCTCGGATGAATATTCGAAATAATATTCAATAATAAAATAAAGGAGTCATAAGTCCTCGGATGAATATTCGAAATAATATTCAATAATAAAATAAAGTTAAAGTTATCGAATAAACCTTATTCGATTAATAGTTTTGAAAACTATAACCATATATATATATAAATATATATATTATACTCGGGAACATCGACTCCCGGTTTAGAAATATGTTCAGCTTTTGATCCCCTATACTAAGGGTAAACTCAATACCGCTTATCTCTAGCATAGGTATTATGCAACTGTAAGCATTTTAACCAACAGATATATAATCCAAGAATATGAAACAGGCATGCATATATACCATATCACATGCTACAATATATCGCAAGAATTTGCTAATAACAAATATGCATTTATCGCAAGATCATGCATATACACATATACATCACAACAACAGTATAACGGGTAGAAAACTTGCCTGAGCGACTGAGGGTGATTAATGGCTTGGGACGAGTCTGGTAACCTATAAACAACATGTGAGTTGGAATTAAACCAAAGTCACTTGTAAATCTATACTTTAACCAACTTAGACTCTAACGCTCGCTTTGCGCTTACTGATTCTCTTAAGTCACTCGAGTACCCTCGGCTCCACCATTTTTAATAATTTAACCATTACGAGTTTTAAGGCGATTCCTTCGCGAGTATCTTACCAACTGCCTAACACTCTTACCATAATTGTTTCATACATTAATTAACCCTTTTTGGTCTTTAACCTATGTTTCAAAGTAAGGCGAGGGGAAATGTTTTGTTCGCAAAACGCCGTTACTTAAAACGGTCGTTTCTCCTAAACCGTGCATCGGAATCAAACGAACTACATATAAAAATGAAGCTTGTAACATGAACTATCTAAACATGGCAATGGTCAAAATCTAGCAGGGAGTTCTCGGGTCCTAATGTTATGAACAAAAGCAGTCTAAAGTAAATCAGACATTACGACGGCTATGTTTACGCGATTTCCCAAATTTAAACCATTCCAAAACCATCACAATTCAACCCCAATCCATTCATACAACCAAAGTCCATCCTTATTACATCATAACATCCCCAATAAATCCAATATTATCATTTATACTTATGCTTAAGCTTGAATTTAATTATACTTAAGTTCTTTTAACCAAAATAACAAGATTTACCATTCCATTTCACTACCACTCCAACCCAAACTCTAAACCACAAGCATTAAGCTACTATATCACCATAACAATCAAAATCATCTTATTATACAAAGGAATCTAGGGTTTAGAGATGATATACCTTCCTTGAAGTGGTGGGAGTAGCTAGGAAGCCTTAAGAAGCCTTGAGAAGTCTTAGGGATGCTTGGATCTTAAAGGAAAACAAGAAAAAAACAAGTTAAAAACTTTGAAATCACTATTCATTGTCTTCTTCATTGATTTCTTGAAGAAGATTGAAAAAGAATTGAAGGCTTAAACTCATAAGATAGCCATAACTATGCATAAGGATGACTAGGGAATTATCTTACCAATTTAGGAAGCCTTGATCTTGAGTTTTGAAATTTGTTTTCTTTGAAAATGGCAAAAGCCGAGAGCAAGCCTTGGTGATGAAGAATAAAATTTTGTTTTGATGAGAAATGATTTGTTTGGCTTGGTGGATGAAATTAGATTTGTTTTATTTTAGGTCAATTACCCATTTACCCTTGATTTTGTGTGGTTAATATTCCACCACATTTCCTTCCTTCCCATGTCATGCTTATGTCATGCTATGATGTCATCTTTCCCTCCTTGTCCTCTTCTCATTGGTTGGGTGACATCATCCTCTCTAATCCCCTTGATTAACTTCCTAATTGTTTGCCTAATGACCGCTGATCTGTTATACGGTTCGCTTAACTTTCGTTTTCGTTTATCGTTTGAGGGATCATACCCGGGATCTTATTACTTAGGTTCCCTTAACCTTTCTCAATATATTATATTCCCTTTTTTTTTGATCCTCTCTTATAATCCTTTAATTTAAATCCTTTTTATCCTGTTACCTTATACTCAATTCTTTCCGTATGTAGTGGATTTCCGGGAAAAATCAAAGTGTTCGGAATTGGATTCTGACGATCTTTACATACACTTATATACCATATAGAGTACTAATAAAATCTCAGAATATCCATAACAGAACCCCTACATAGCGTGGCATGAAAAGTTTTCTCATTCAGCAAAAACACTATTCACAAGGGTTACAAAAAGTTCAAAATTTTGGGGGTTATTACAGTCTCCCCTCCTTAAAAGGATTCCATCCCGGAATCAAATAGAAAACAAATGGGGGTACTTTTCTAGCATTGCGCTCTCTAGTTCCCAAGTTGATTCTTCTACATTATGATTCTGCCATAGTACTCTGACTAGCTTGATCACTTTGTTCCGAAGCACCTGCTCCTTCTTATCCATAATCCTTACTGGCTTCTCCACGTAAGTCAGATCTAGTTGCATATCCACCTGCTCGTACTCCACTATGTGTCTGGCATCCCGATGATACTTCCTTAGCATTGACACATGGAACACATTATGAACTTGTTGCAAGTTAGGGGGTAAGGCTAGCTCGTAAGCTAACTTTCCAATCCGTCTTAATATCTCAAAAGGTCCAATGTATCTTGAGCTTAGTTTTCCTTTCTTTCCAAATCTCATTAATCCCTTCCAAGGGGATACCTTTAGCAGTACTAAGTCCCCGACTTCATATTCCTTGTCCTTTCGGGCTAGGTCTGCATATTTCTTCTGTCTGTCTTGGGCTGCTACAAGCCGTCCTCTGATAAGATCCACTATGACTTTGGTCCTTTGGACCACTTCGGGTTCGAGCATCTTCCGCTCTCCTACTTCATCCCAGTATAAGGGAGATTGACACCTTCTTCCGTACAGGGCCTCATAAGGCGGCATTCCGATGCTAGCATGAAAGCTATTGTTATAAGAAAACTCGATCAACGGCAAGTGGTCATCCCAACTTCCTTTAAGGTCTATTGCACAGACTCTCAACATATCCTCTAGTGTCTGGATGGTCCTTTCACTCTGCCCATCCGTCTGGGGATGGTATGCGGTACTCATATTTAACTTGGTCCCCGCACATTCTTGAGATTTATGAGCTAATCGTGATCATGGGGTTGCAATGGATTTACTATGGAATTCTTTAGTTAATTGTTTAATACTTTAGTGTGTGATGATTGTATGATATCTAGTATTAGTTGTGCGTATTCGTCTTATGTGCGTCGCGAACATATAAGATAAGGTGTTAATCTCTTGTGAAGCGACGGTGGATCTTGAGATTTAGAACTTGCCATGCTAGCGTAGGTTCATGTACGTTGTGCATGATTAGTGGGTAACTCTAACAGTTTTATTTGCCCTATGTAATCAAAAGGAATAACTTGTGCTTAAATCGTTGTGTTGTCAATTTCTGTAGACATATAGGAACTCAACATAATTGATGACTATTCAACTTCTATCTTAATTGTGGATGTTTGGTAGAATGGTATTAGTACAATGAAAGTTGGCTTTTATCAGTTTCGTGTTATTCGATTAATATCATCACTGTCACATGCTAAAGGAATTAACAATGACTATTGAAGGAAGTAGTAATGAAGTTATGATCTCATGAGTGTTTTATTATTGATAATTTGAAGTGTTAATTAAGTGATTAATTAAGTAGTTAATTGTAGTTAATATTTAGTCAACAATTCTAAGTGTTAGTGTCTTAACATTGAGAAGTAATCATACATTGGTGAGTGAGTTTAATTAGACAATAAATTAGTCCGAGTCTCTGTGGGAACGAACTAGAAAGTATTTTATATTACTTGCGAACGCGTATACTTGCGTGAATATTAGTGTGTGTTTTCGCCCTAACAAGTTTTTGGCGTCGCTGCCGGGGACTCGGCGTATTTGTTTAGTTTATGTACTTACCATCATTGGTCATTAGGACTCAGTGATTAGGACGTAGTAGTTACTTATTGTTTCCGGTTGTGTTTCAGGTACTTTAGCGAGCGTTTATGCAAACTTGTTCTCGTACTCGCAAGAGGACTTTAGATACAGCTGAGGAGACAGACGAAGTTCTTGATATTCCGGAGAAGCTAGATTTTGAAGATTCGGATTCAGGAACTGAGCGGAAAGAACCAGTAAACATGGGTGATCGTATTGTTCAAGCTGATCCAGCTCTCATGGACTTTTCTCGGCCAAAAATTGATGACATTCAGTCAAGCATTCTTTATCCGGCCATTCAAGCTAACACCTTTGAAATCAAGCCGGGCACTATTCAGATGGTGCAGAATTCTGTTTCTTTTGGAGGAGCGGCGACTGAAGACCCCAACATGCACATAAGGAATTTTGTCGAGATCTGCAGCACTTTTAAGTATAATGGCGTGACTGATGAGGCTATCAAGCTGAGACTTTTCCGATTCTCACTAAGGGACAAAGCTAAGGACTGGTTACATTCTGAACCAGCTGGGTCCATCACTATATGGCAAGATCTTGCGCAAAAGTTTCTGGTGAAGTTTTATCCAATGGCAAAGACTGCTGCTATGATGAGTGCTCTTACTCAGTTTGCGCAGCAACCTACAGAATCTATGTGCGAAGCTTGGGAACGCTACAAGGAAATGTTGAGAAAGTGTCCACGTCATGGAATGCCTGATTGGATGGTGATCACGGGTTTCTATAATGGTTTGGGGGCCCAATCTCGGCCCATGCTCGATGCAGCAGCTGGAGGCGCTTTATGGGCCAAAAGCTATACTGAGGCTTATAATCTTATCGAGACTATGGCTGCAAATGAGCATCAAAACCCAACTCAGAGGATGATGCCTGGTAAGGTAGCAGGTATTCTGGAAGTTGATGCAGCCACCGCTATTGCAACACAGCTTCAAGCGCTGTCAATGAAGGTTGATTCGCTGGCTACATATGGAGTTAATCAAATAGCTATGGTTTGTGAGCTTTGTGCAGGTTCTCATGCTACGGATCAGTGTTCTCTTATCAACGAATCTGTTCAGTATGTGAATAATTATCAGCGACAACAGCAGCCTGTGCCAGCGACCTATCATCCTAATAACAGAAATCATCCAAATTTCAGCTGGGGGAATAATCAGAATGCTATTCAGCCACCATATCAGCAAGGAGTGAGTAAACAGTTTAACCCACCTGGATTCCAGCAACCACAACAGTATGCTCAAAGGCAATCATATCCTCAACAGGGAAGTGCAGCTGCACCTATTAGTGCTGATTTTGAGGAACTTAAGCTGTTATACAAGAGTCAGGCGGTTTCTATCAAGACCTTGGAAAATCAAATCGGTCAATTAGCCAATGCAGTGCTCAATCGTCAACCTGGCACTCTTCCCAGTGACACGGAAGTACTAGGCAGGAAGGAAGCTAAAGAGCAAGTCAAGGCTATCACCTTAAGGTCTGGAAAAGTTGCTGATGCTGAAAAGGCAAAAGAAGGAGAAGCTGAAATTAGAGATGAAGAAGCTAAGCAAAAGGAGAAAGCGGAGGAACCAAGGAAGACTACTGTTGAACACACTCTGCCTGAGGGTAATACAGGGGAGAAACAGCTCTATCCTCCACCACCTTTTCCTAAGAGATTGCAGCAATAAAAGCTGGATAGACAGTTCGGTAAGTTTCTGGAGGTGTTCAAGAAACTTCACATCAATATACCTTTCGCTGAGGCTCTGGAGCAAATGCCTAGTTATGCGAAGTTTATGAAGAGTATTCTTTCAAGGAAGGTGAAACTGGATGACCTTGAGACCGCTGCTCTCACGGAAGAATGCAACGCTGTTCTGCAGCAAAAGTTACCGCCAAAACTGAAAGATCCAGGTAGCTTCACCATTCCTTGCACCATTGGCAAGTTGACTTTTGATAAGTGCCTTTGTGATTTGGGAGCAAGCATTAATCTGATGCCGTTGTCGATCTTTAAAAAGTTGGATTTGCCTGATCCAAAACCCACATACATGTCTCTACAATTGGCTGATCGTTCCATTACTTACCCAAGGGGCATATTGGAGGATGTGCTAGTCAAGGTGGATAAGCTTTTCTTTCTTGCAGATTTTGTTATTCTGGATTTTGAGGAAGATAAGAAGATTCCCATAATCTTGGGAAGACCTTTCTTGGCTACTGGTCGTACCTTGATAGATGTGCAAAAAGGTGAACTTACTATGCGGGTACAAGATCAGGATGTGACCTTCAACGCATTCAAGGCAATAAAATTCCCTACAGAAGATGAGGAGTGCTTAAAAGTGGATGTGATTGATTCTGCGGTTACTTCGGAACTCGATCGCATGCTAATGTCTGATGCATTGAAAAAGGCCTTAGTGGGGGATTTTGACAGCGATGATGAAGATGGCAACGAGCAATTACAATATCTGAACGCTTCTCCCTGGAAGCGAAAGCTGGACATGCCGTTTGAATCTCTTGGTACTTCTGACCTCGAGAATGCTGAAGGAAAGCTCAAACCATCAATAGATGAAGCACCTACCTTGGAGCTCAAGCCATTACCTGAACACTTGAGGTATGCTTTTTTAGGTGATGCATCTACTTTACCTGTTATTATTTCATCTGACCTTTCAGGTAGTGAGGAAGACAAGCTCTTAAGGATTTTGAGAGAATTCAAATCGGCTATTGGATGGACCATAGCAGACATCAAGGGGATAAGTCCTTTATATTGTATGCATAAAATTCTGCTAGAGGAAGGTAGTAAGCCGACTGTTGAATAGCAGCGCAGACTGAATCCTATCATGAAGGAGGTGGTGAAGAAAGAAATTCTGAAATGGCTGGATGCAGGCATCATTTATCCTATTTCTGACAGTTCGTGGGTGAGCCCCGTACAATGTGTACCTAAGAAAGGAGGTATCACTGTGGTAGCAAATAAAAAGAATGAGTTCATCCCCACTCGAACAGTTACAGGATGGAGAGTATGCATGTATTATCGAAAATTGAACAAAGCCACAAGGAAGGATCACTTCCCTCTTCCGTTTATTGATCAGATGCTTGACAGGTTGGCTGGTCATGAGTATTTTTGTCTTCTGGATGGCTATTCAGGGTATAATCAGATTTGTATTGCACCAGAGGATCAGGAAAAGACTACCTTCACTTGTCCATTTGGCACGTTTGCTTTTTGCAGAGTTTCGTTTAGGTTATGTGGCGTACCGGCCACTTTTCAGAGGTGTATGATGGCTATATTCTCTGACATGATTGGAAATAATGTCGAAGTGTTCATGGACGACTTCTCCGTCTTTGGACATTCATATGATGAATGTTTGAATAATCTTCGCGCCGTACTCAAAAGGTGCGTGGAAACTAATTTGGTGCTCAATTGTGAGAAATGTCATTTTATGGTGCGTGAAGGCATTATTCTTGGGCATAAGGTCTCTAACAAGGGTCTGGAGGTGGACAAGGCCAAGGTGGGAGTCATTGAAAATCTTCCACCACCTAATTCCGTGAAAGGAATCCGTAGTTTTCTTGGTCATGCGGGTTTTTATCGGCGATTCATCAAGGACTTTTTAAAGATATCTAAGTCGTTGTGCAATTTGCTTGAGAAAGATGTGCCTTTCAAATTTGATGATGAATGTTTGGCGGCATTCGAGACTCTCAAGAAGAGTTTGATCACTGCACCAGTTATTACAGCACCAGATTGGAAAGAACCGTTTGAGATGATGTGTGATGCGAGTGATTATGCAGTAGGTGCAGTTCTGGGACAGCACAAGAAAAATCTCTTCCATGTGGTCTACTATGCGAGTAAGACCTTAAATGGGGCCCAAATGAACTACACCACTACTGAGAAGGAGCTCTTGGCTATAGTCTTTGGCTTCGAGAAATTTCGATCTTATCTACTTGGTACTAAAGTAACAGTATTCACTGATCATGCGGCCATTCTCTATCTGGTTTCCAAGAAGGACTCGAAGCCGAGACTCATTCGTTGGGTGCTTTTTCTTCAGGAATTTGAGTTAGAGATCAAGGATAGAAAAGGTACTGAGAATCAAGTAGCTGACCATCTCTCTAGGTTGGAGAATCCCGATTCTACTTCACAAGATAGGATATTAATCAATGAATCTTTTTCGGATGAGCAGTTGTTTGCAGTTCAAGAGGAAGAACCATGGTTTGCAGATATTGTAAACTATCTCGTCAGCAATGTAATGCCTCCTAAATTGACCTCAGCTCAAAAGAAGAAGTTTCTGCATGAGGTGAAGTGGTATATGTGGGATGAACCATATTTGTTTAGACAGGGAGCTGACCAGATCATCAGGAGATGTATCCCGTTCTGTGAGACGGAGGGGATATTACGAGACTGCCACTCCACGGTTTATGGTGGACACTATGGTGGTGAGAAGACGGCAGCTCGTATTCTGCAAGCAGGTTTTTCTGGCCTACTTTGTTTAAGGATGCTCATCAGTTTGTTTTAAGGTGTGATCGTTGCCAAAGAGTGGGAAATTTGACGAGAAAGGATGAGATGCCGTTAAATGTGATGCTTGAAGTCGAGGTCTTTGATGTTTGGGGAATCGATTTCATGGGGCCTTTTGTCTCGTCTTGCAATAATCAGTACATCTTGCTGGCAGTCGATTATGTCTCAAAATGGGTAGAAGTCAAAGCTTTACCGATAAATGATGCAAAGGCAGTGCTAAATTTTCTTCATAAGCAGATTTTCACAAGGTTTGGAACACCTCGGATAATCATAAGTGATGAAGGGTCGCATTTCTGCAACCGTAAGTTCACTTCTATGATGCAGCGTTATAATGTGAATCATCGAGTGGCTACTGCCTATCATCCGCAAACAAATGGTCAAGCGGAAGTGTCTAACAGAGAGATCAAGCGCATTCTAGAGAAGGTTGTTTGTCCGTCAAGGAAGGATTGGTCTTTAAAGCTCGATGAAGCTGTTTGGGCTTACAGAACAGCGTACAAAACTCCACTATGTCCCCGTTTCAGTTGGTGTACGGTAAGGGATGTCATCTACCTGCGGAGCTTGAGCATAAGGCCTACTGGGCATTGAAAAAGTTGAACCTGGATTTAGATGCAGCTGGTAAGAAAAGAATGCTTCAGCTTAATGAACTTGATGAATTTCGACTTCAAGCGTACGAGAATAACAAAATGTATAAGGAAAAGGTGAAGAGGTGGCACGATAGGAAGCTACATCCTAAGTTATTCGTGCCGGGGCAACAAGTTCTCTTATTCAACTCTCGTCTCCGACTTTTTCCTGGGAAGTTGAAATCGAGGTGGTCTGGACCTTTTATTGTCAAAACTGTGTTTCCACATGGAGCGGTGGAAATTTTTGAGAATGATCCGGACCAAGCATTCAAGGTTAATGGTCAGCGTTTGAAGCACTACTATGGGGACATGGAAAACCGAGAAGTGGTTAGTGTCATTTTCTTGAGTACTTGAGAAAGGTACGTAACGTCAAGCTAATGACGAAAAAGAAGCGCTGCGTGGGAGGCAACCCATGATATGTTGTTACAGGAACCCTTAGAAGTTAATAACCTATCTAAAAACACAAAAAAAATCAGAAAAACGGGACTGGATTTTTTTTTTCCAGTGACCCCCTGAGCGCCCGCTCAGCTTTGCAGAGCGACCGCTCAGGGGTCGCCTTCCAGAATGTTTTTTTTAAGTTCATAAAAAAAAAGAAAGAGAAAAACCAATTTTAGCCCATAAACACACGATTTGTTCCCACTACCCCATCATTTTAACCCTTAATCCCCAACCCTAATCTAATTTAACCTATTCCACACCCTATATATACATACACATATCCTACATATCTCTCACAAACTTCCTACACTTAAACTCTCTCCCAAGCACCAAAACTCAGTTCTTAAACACTTTTATTGGAGAATCAATGGCACCCAAGAGAGCATGAACTATCGATAGCAGCAGCACAGTCCCTACTGCTGATTCATCAAGGGGTACTGTTGCAAGGCCTCGGTTGACTGACAGAGCTGCGGAGGAGGAGTACACTAGGCTTTTGGGGAAGCCGATTCTGAAGGAGAAAGGGTTTTTACCATCGGGGAGGGATGGTGAGTTGCTACCCATGATTGCAGAGAAGGGGTGGATAGCTTTTTGTGAGTCGCCCAAAGCAGTGCCGATGAGCGTGGTTCGCGAGTTCTATACGAACGTGAAGGCCGAAAAGAATGGGTTTTCTGTGGTCCGAGGGCTGACGGTTGATTATCACCCTGCGGCGATTCGCCGTGTGATTGGACAGCGAGAGAGGAAGCCCGAGGAGGAGAACTGAAATGAGAAGACTGCTGAGGATTTTGACTTGGATTTGATTTGTGCGACTCTCTGTAGGCCGGGCACAGTTTGGACCTTCAAGACCGGCACTAATGAGTATCGTCACTTCCCGGCGATCGCTATGAACAGGTATGCCCGTGCATGAAATGCATTTATTTGTGCTAATATTTTGCCTTCTTCGCATGTACACGAGGTCACAGTTGAGAGAGCACAGTTGTTGTGGGGAATTCTTAATGAGGAGTACTATGTGGACCTTGGTGAGTTTATCTACCAAGGAATTCTGAAGTTTTTGAGGGGAGCTAAGCATATGAACATCCCTTATGCATCCACGGTTATGAAGCTGTGCCGAGCAGTAGGAGTGAACTGGCCGGCTCATGAGCAGTTGCAGTTGCCAGCAGCTCCGATTGATTCTGGGACTCTGAATGGGATGCAGGAGTGGACCGGTGGTGAGCCCGAGGAGCATGGGATGGGTTATCGTCTTCCAGGAGGGTGTCCAGCACGAGGTGCTACTATGGCTAGGCCTAGGCGTGATGAGGCTGGTTCTTCGAGAGTTCAGGAGGGTGCTGGGATGGCTAATACCCAGTATAGGAGGCTTTCACGGTGGATGGATGCCATGTACGAGACGCAGAGCAGGTTTGCTCAGGAGCTCACCCTTGCGTTAGGGACTGCTTTTCGGGGCCTTGGAGCTGATATCCAGTGGCCAGTTTTTGGTGAGGACTCTGCATACCCGCCGCCTGATACTCCACCCACTGAGGGTGATGATGATGATGACTCCGAGTAGGTATACCCTGTGTTCCTTTCTACTACCTTCACTGGGGACAGTGAAGATTTTAAGTTTAGGGGTGGTAGTTAAGAAATACTGTGTGTGTGTCATATAGCTGCATATTCATGATAGTTTAGTTCATATAGTTGCATAATTTATGCCATATAGTTTTTTTTATATAGCTTTATTTGTTTATCATGTCATGTAGCTCATGCATTTACCATGATCTCTTTTGCGATGATTTATCGACTGAATTGTGATATTGATGCGAGTGTAGTGATAACATTAAAGTGATATTAAGTCGTGTAGGTTGATATGCATGCTAGAAGCACTTGTAATTTCACCAAGTCTTAGAGAATGCGTAAGGGCTAGATTGTTGTTATGATTTGATTGTTTTCGAGGTTAATCTATTTATTATGCTTAGAATTCGATAATAGGTTCTTAGTGATAAAGGCATGAAAAAGAAAAAATTGGAGTAAAAAATGGACTTTGTTGCTAGTTGTCGCTAGGCGTCAAATGGCTAGTAGCCGGCTCGCATGTTGTGCGAGTAGTCTAGGGTTGAGCAAGATGGAGTGAAACGCACTTGCTCAGAAATATTAAATATATATATATAATAATTTTTGTGGTGTTTATGCATAATTGATCATGAGTGGGCTCTTTGGTATTCGAGTTATTAAGTTCTTAGGGGACTTTGTGTCTAGTGACCTAAGGCTTTTAGAGTCTGGGATCCGCTAACCTAACGCTCGTTACATGGATACCATTGTATAAGTCTTTTGTGGACCTCACTCATTGCACGGTCAAATAAGCATTTGTGTTGTGAATAAAAAGCATGATTCCGTAATAAGCTCCAGAATTCTTGTAGTGTTGTATGTCACTTTGTGCCTAGAATTTTTATTCTTTGTATAATCATGTGATTGCCTTGAGGATAGTCGAGTCATAATAATTGGTCTAGTTCCGAAGCATATCTGTTAAGCATCTGCACACACCACGTTTCTGGCTGTATGTTCGTTTGCATGAGTTTATTGATCTTTAGTCGTCTAACTGCATTTGTTGAGATGTTGCAATTTGGTTGGTTCGTTCGTAGTAAGGGGGATCGCTGCATTTTCATATAGATTGCATTCATGCATGTTTTTATTTGTTTTTGAGTCTGTGACGCTTGAGGACAAGCATCGATTTAAGTTTGGGGGTGTGATAAGTGGCATTTTATACCACTTAGAACATCTTAAAATGGCTTAAATTGGTGCATTGAAATCAAGTATTTTGTGTATTTGATGCGTTTTTCTAGTGTTTATGCATTTCAGGGTATTAGTTGCATTTCGGAGGAGTAATCATCAAGAATAAGCCTTGGCATGTGTTCATCGTTGAGAGAGGGAAGAAATGGGCAGATTACGGCGAAGAAACGGAGCAAACTCAGGAATTTTCCAGAAGGGTCCTGAGCGCTCGCTCAGCAATGCTGAGCGGCCGCGCAGGAAGCTGAGCGCCCGCTCAGCTATGCTGAGCGGCCGCGCAGGGTCGGGAAAAAAGATAATTTATTTTAGGACTTCTATTTCTGTTTGGCTTCCACTTCTATGTAATCTGAGTTTTATGGGACTATTATATAAGTAGATTAGGAGACGGTTTCATGAGAGAGGATCGTGGTATTACGCAAGGAGCGAAGGAGATAAGGAAGAAGACCGTTTTAGTACACAACAACGAAGAGGAAGCATATTTTCTTGTGATTCTTGATTCATTGTAACGTTGGATGCTAGTTTTCTTACCTTGAACCTATTTACTCTTGTGACGTACTCTGATTTAATATAATTAATTTAGTTATTATTTTCTTGTGTTTGTTTATCATGATTTCATATGAACCCATGATGACAATAAGTGCTATTATGGGCTAATCGTGATCATGGGGTTGCAATGGATTTACTATGGAATTCTTTAGTTAATTGTTTAATACTTTAGTGTGTGATGATTGTATGATATCTAGTATTGGTTGTGCCTATTCGTCTTATGTGCGTCGCGAACATATAAGATATGGTGTTAATCTCTTGTGAAGCGATTGTGGATCTTGAGATTTAGAACTTGCCATGCTAGCGTAGGTAAATGTACGTTGTGCATGATTAGTGGGTAACTCTAACAGTTTTATTTGCCCTATGTAATCAAAAGGAATAACTTGTGCTTAAATCGTTGTGTTGTCAATTTCTGTAGACATATAGGAACTCAACATAATTGATGACTATTCAACTTCTATCTTAATTGTGGATGTTTGGTAGAATGGTATTAGTACAATGAAAGTTGGCTTTTATCAGTTTCGTGTTATTCGATTAATATCATCACTGTCACATGCTAAAGGAATTAACAATGACTATTGAAGGAAGTAGTAATGAAGTTGTGATCTCATGAGTATTTTATTATTGATAATTTGAAGTGTTAATTAAGTGATTAATTAAGTAGTTAATTGTAGTTAATATTTAGTCAACAATTTTAAGTGTTAGTGTCTTAACATTGAGAAGTAATCATACATTGGTGAGTGAGTTTAATTAGACAATAAATTAGTCTGAGTCTCTGTGGGAACGAACTAGAAAGTATTCTATATTACTTGCGAACGCGTATACTTGCGTGAATATTAGTGTGTATTTTCGCCCTAACATAGGCAAATCGCTTAACCCGCCAAATCCGAATTTTGCATCCAACCTTGCTTCTTCGTGGCCATGACTGTAAACTTCAACCCCCATATCTGGAAATCATCATCCATGGATCTCGCTCATGGTCGTGGATACTACATTCAAATCTCCTTCGACCCCCCTGGCCGAATATAGTTATCCACGAATCTCTTTCGTGGCCGTTGTTTGCAACCTCCTCCGTGGCTTTCCTTCAATTCTTGCGTCAAAGAACCTTCATCGTGATGAGACATCTCTTCCTCCTAAGATTATGATCTTGATTAGCCCCTCCTTCTAGCACCAATTTGTTGACGAAGGTATTTGGTATTAACAAAATTTGAGGTTCGTAGCTGGAATCAAGATCTACGACGGTGGTTCTTCTCCTGAAAAGTGACCGGAGTGTGGTGGTTGTGATGAATTGGGGGCTGAGATTGCTTAGGGTTAATGGTGGCTCCTTATGGCTCTCGCTCCCGACCCCTTACAATTTGCCTACGTATCCCTATTTATAGGAAATCAAGCCCACGTAGTTATTGGGGAACAAGAAACCTAACGGGCTTAGATTTCTTATCCCGAGGCCCAATGGGAAACCCACTGGAAACCGTCTTCTACTAGCTTTAGGAATGTTCGCCGATGAGGCCCAACCACAAAGGCCCAAGGCTCGTCCGCGGCTTCGAGACTTTACGGATAAGGCATCTCCCTGGCCAAGGATAACCCTCCGCTACCAGCTGTTTCTCTAGTCCGTGGACGCAGGTATAGCCGTGGTTCACCCCAAATGTTGGACGCATCCTTGCCCGCCGATAAGGAGCCCCTACCAGATTGCAGGATAAGTGATCCCAAACTTTTGGGTGCAAAGTGCAGGATACTCCGAAGTCTCCCAACGAGGACACCCGTTGACTACAAAGACAGAGCTCCTAAAGCACACACCAGAATTTACCCCACATCCCCAATGAGGACACTCATTGACTACAAGAGGAGGTCTTCAATCATCAGACATACCCCTGGAGGTCTCTGACCACGGACACCGCCTTTCCTGTAGATATGCTACAGGAAAGAGTTCTTTAATAGAGTACCTGCATCAAATATGTTAGTAATAATAATTCTCCATCTTCCTTGAATCATCCAAAGAACCCGTCCAAGTAACCATGTTGAAGTCTCATCCAAGCTATGTTTCTCACTTAGGGCGCGCCCTAATACCTTAGGGGATGGCTCTAAGAATCAGTTGAATTTCTTTCTTCATATATCAATAGGGTGCGCCTCCTTCACCAATGAGGGTGCGCGTTGATTATGTAAGGCGTCAGCATTACTCTTCTCGTATGCATAAGGGCGCGCCTCCCCATATCTGTAGGGCGCGCCTTCTTCCTTCGTGATAAAATAGATGCCTTATATTTCCTTAATTTTAGGCACCAATATCCCAATTCTGACCAATTGACTCGGTTTTGACCCGAACGAAGTTTATACCAAATTTTGGGCATAACAACAGCCTTTATTAAATCGCATTAGTTATTCATCTATTCTTGCGATAATCATTGAACGAACTGCATTTTCCTTTAACAAAAAACATAAATATTTGTGCTCCTGAATTTAAATTCGGAGACAAAGGAAAATATTTGTGCTAATTTATTTTCTCCACCGTGTTCCCAGGATTTGTTAAGGGAAAGAAAGGAAAAGAAAGAAAATTTAAAAATGAGTTCATTTCTCTTTAAAATTTTCTTATCAAAACTGGGATGATCGGGAGAGAAAGATAATTATATTAATAATTATATTAAATATTTTAACATATCTCTACTTTCTTTTTTTTTTCTTCAAAAACTTAGGAACACAAGAAAGAAAATTACTTAACAAACCTGTTTTTTTTCTTTTCTGCAATATTCTATTCCTTTATTTTGTTTTCTTTAAATCAAAAAAACATAGTGTGCAATAGGTATTTACGACAAGTCCTCACAAAAAAATCATCAAATCTATACTATACTATAATAATCAGAATGAGTTATAATGTGTAATTTGGTTATTCCTTTCTATCACGTCGGATCTTCTTCCTCAAATAATTAGAGCCCTTAGATCTAAATCCTAAAAAATACATTTCACAAGTTCTCAGGTTCGAATTCCGTCAACAACAAACATTTATATTATTATTTATAAAGATAGATATAAGTTATTAGGTTCGAATCCCGTTAACGACAAACATTTATATTATTATTTATAAAAATACATGAAAGTTTTGTTTGATTCTCACCAATATCAAACATTTACATTATTATTTATGAATAAGATTTCATCAGTCATATATTATTTAAACTTAACTTGAAATTCTACATAATGAATTTATAATTATATAATCATTACTTAGTATTTAATTATTTATATAAATTTTAATAAAATAAAATTATATAAATATTAACTAAGACCCGTGCATCGCACGGATGCACGGGCCGTGAGCTCCTTGAGCTAGTAAGATTAATGATTCAGTTAGCCGAAAAAGCCTTACAAAGCCTTGCACAAAATAATTGATTCCCATATTGATCCTGTAATATCCTAATATGGCTTCCGGATGAAGATCAAGTTCAAATGGATTTTTTAGTATTGAAATTAGCATATTTATTATTATTAATACAACTAACTAATTAATAATAATAATAAAAGAAGTAAGGCTAACAAACTTTCCTTACATTTGTCTAGTCAAAGCATCAGAGACTAAACTTAAAGCTGAGAATTTGAGTCATTCATTTGATCTGGGACAAGTAGTTGCGATGGAGGATTTGCTGACGTGAAACTTACATTCATTATGCTCAATACATTCAGACTTGCTTCTAGTGAGCTTCTTGATAACCAGATTGTTTCATGTTACCACTGTGTTACAGTAACATGTTGGAAACTGAATCACCATATAAAAGGTGCATTTCACTTGGAAAAAATAGGATGCACTTTTTAATTCAAAACGTTTAAATGGAGTGTAACAATTATTCATCATGGGAATGGAAGCGTATACGAGTACTGATCTTTGCACACAATAGGAATCATTAGTTCTTCACAGCTGCATGAGAGTAGAAAGTTGCACACTAACTACTGTGTACTGATCTTAGCACACAATAGAAATCATTAGTTCAAACTTATTAGAACTCTGCCCAGCATACAAACAAAATCATGATTAGTATAAAGTAAAATCATATCATGCATAAACAAACTTAAGAGCAATTGTGGACTACGGAACTTTACTTAAAATAATTCCAGGTGCCTATCATACATCTGCAAGGCACGTGATCAGTATAACCCAGAATTGCATATATCACCAGGCAGGAGGTAAGCAGGTTATTGTTAATCGACATCTTTGACAAAGGCCCCGGTCCCAAAAAATACCAAGCTGCTCATTCCTCAAGTAAAGCATAAGCACCAGAAGTTGTCTTACACAAACTATTATCATTGAGCTACTGCCTTACATATGTAGTAGAAGCATGCTACTATCCTAATACCCCTTGGAAGTGAAGCTCTGACGCCTTATATCTCCTAATCCTAGAAGGTTACCGCAAGAAACCTTATTATATTTGAGTTTTGAGGGTGTTTCTTAGTTATTTCTAGTTTACCTGCTAAACATAGAATTCATAGCTTTGCATTTTTATAACTACAAACATAAAGAGGTCTAATTTCTGCCGTAGTGCGTGTAGTGGGTGAGTCGCTCTGTAGCAAAAGAGATGATCATGATGAAAGTGCAGATATGATAACCATACTGATAAATCTGATGTGTATGATTGTCTTGATAGATTATGTGATGATAATGTGAATGTGTGTGTTTATGTTGGAAGCAAGAAACAATGTAAAAGAAACAATAAACTCTTGTATTGCCTGTATATAACTTGAATATTTACATAACAAAGGAATGAATTTATAGACAAAACTACTACTGCTACAGTGTTTCTACAGTACTAAACTTGGGGACCAAGTTTGGCTAACATTAACATGACTAAGAGGGCTGATGTCATTGCTATAATATAAGAACTTTAACACCCCCTCAAACTGAAGACGGTTGATAAACCAACTTGAGTTTGGAAGCATAATGATGAAAACTTCCGAAAAATGAGATTTCATAAAAATATTTGCGGCATTGTCTGCTCTAGGGATGCTGTGAAGATGAACAATGCCTTTTTCCACTTGTTTTCGTGTGAAATGACAATCAATCTCTATATGTTTAGTTCTCTTATGAAACACATCATTATGAGCAATATCCATGATACTTTTACTATCGCAATAGAGAATAGTGGCCGGGGAATGTGTCACACTCATATCGTCAAATAACCATCGTAGCCAAATTAATTCTTGTGTGGTGTTTGCAAGAGCTCGATATTCTGACTCTACACTTGATTTGGAGGCAAGTGATTGTTTCTTACTTCTCCAGGAAATGAGGGAGTCGCCTAGAAAGAAACAAAATCCTGTAGTAGAACATCTGGTAATAGGATCACCACCCCAATCAACATCAGAGTATCTATGTAACTTATGGGAAGAGTTGTATGGATGATGTAGTCCATGAAATATGGTGCTGCCACGAATTGACTTAGAATGTGTACAACATTAGCAATATCTGGGCGAGTGACAGTAAGATAAATTAAACTACCAACCAATTGGAGATACAATGTAAGATTTTAAAGCAGTTCACCATTATGAGGATTGAGCTTTTCCTCGTATGCCAAAGGTGTAGATGCAATTTTTGTGTCACTGATTCCAGATTTCAACAAAAGATCAGATGCATACTTGACTTGAGAAAGAGTATAGCCAGTAAGGACCGAAGAGACTTCAAGACCCAAGAAGTAGCTTAACGAACCAAGATCTTTCATTTCAAATTGTTAACTGAGAAACTATTTTAGTTCAGAAATACCAACGGTATCATCTCCAGTATTGATCATATCATTCACATATAGAAGAAGTAAAACAATTCCTCGTTCAGATCGTCAAATGAATGAAACATGATCGTCTGGACTGGAGAAGAATCCTAGTTGTTGAACCACTTTGCAAAAATTTTCAAACCATGCTTTTGGTGCTTGTTTAAGACCATAAAGAGCCTTGTTAAGCTTGAGCACTTGATTTGGAGAATGAGATAAACCTGGAAGGGGTTTGAGGTAAACTTCCTCATGAAGGTCTCCGTTAAGAAAAACATTCTTGACATCCATTTTTCAAATATCCCAATATTTGGATGCTCCAATCGCAAGTAAATTTCTAAGAGATGTGAGGCGAGCGACCATTGTAAATGTTTCCTCATAATCAATACCATACTCTTATGTAAAACCTCTAGCAACAAGATGAGCTTTATATCGATCAATAGAGCCATCATATTTTATCTTGATTTTATAGATCCATCAACAACTCACTGTTATTTTTCCAGGAGGCAAAGTAACCATATCCCAAGTGTGAGTTTTCTCCAATGTTTGGAGTTCATCTGCCATTGCTTTCTGCCAAAGAGGGTTAACATTAGCCTCTCTATATGTTTGAAGTGTTGGGACATTCGAATCATGGTGTTGCGTTATATGATATGAAAATATTCGAGTTTGAAAAGAGAATTAACCTTAATCGTTACGACGCAAACGATTATAATCCACAATCTTCTATTGTATTCCTATACTCCCTTGAACGAAATGTGGCCTTCGATCCTTCAAGGTTGAGCCTCCATTAACCCTAGAATTTTTTTAGAACCCTTCTCCATGGAGGCATAATGAGTATTTATAGGTTACAATAGGGATCAAGGAGAAAATTAGGTCGGGCCTTCTAATGATATCTTCTAATGATATCATGGGCCAAGCCCAATATCATCAATATTAATTAATTCCACTAAATAATTAATATTGCACTACCCACCTAATTCCGGTAATTTATTTGTTTAATTAATTCGGCTCCTTATTATTTGTTTATAAATTCCCCATGTTTAAAATAGCTCATGTCCATTAATTAAATGAATCACTGATAATTTATTTAATTAATTTCTTTTATCCTTGATCATCCATTCAACCTTTATTTATTTATGCTGGAATAAATCCACCTGCAGGGTTTCACATAATTAAATCTTTTTGAGATTTCAAGGGGACATCATTAACCCGAATAATATCAGGATATGGATTCCTTCAATAGTCAATATTCACCGTGTATATTATTCCATTACCCAAAATACAATAATTTAATTCAAAAGAATTATCTCATATATAAATCAAAGCACGTGAACAATATACACGAGTCAATCACTATATCCGGATTAAGAACCTAAGCAATAATAATAACATAGAATCTTAATTCACTTTGTTAATAAGTACAAGTGAATAATTCTAAATTTGATCCTGCTCAATATACACAAAGTATATTAGTATATTTAATAGTCAAGATAAACTAATATAAATAATACTACAGCCGTTCCAGTGGTTTGTCTAACACCACTTAGACTGTGAACCTTAATTATATTATATAAGGAGTTTAACAATCTAATTTTCTGCTATCCCATTTGATACTAGATTGTCTATAATATATAATATACAGAAAATGTGAAAGCATGCATTCAAGATTCTCAAATGATTATTATAATAGTATATACTTGAAACGAATAGTTAAGTATATACCCTAACAATCTCCCACTTATACTCAAGCTATTCTTTGAGTATATCAGTGTTTATTACAAGCAATCCACTACCAACTGTATAACTATGTGACCAAGTATCTGACTACTATCGCTTTCACGTGCTCCTGAAAAGCCTTAGCTGGTAAGCTCTTCTGAAAGGATCTACCCGGTTATCCTTTGATGCTATATCGGCCAAAATAATATCTCCTCGCTTAACAAATTTCCGTATGAGGTGATACTCACGCTCTATGTGTTTTGCTGCCTTATGTGCTCGTGGCTCCTTGGTATTCGCCACAACACCAGTATTATCACAATAAATTGTGATTTGTCGTGGTAAATTAGGAACTACATCCAAATCCAGCAGGATGTTTCAGAACCATATTGCCTCTTTGGCTACCTCAGAGGCTGCCACATACTCGACTTCCATGGTTAAGTATGCAATACATTTCTGCTTCACACTCCTCCATATTACGGCTCCACCTCCCAAAATAAAAACACATCTCAAGGTGGACTTTCTCTTATCCTTATCTGTCTGGAAATCTGAATCGGTATATCCCAGAGGCAACAATTTCGAGGACTTGTAAACTAACATATACTCCTTAGTCCTACGCAGGTACTTGAGTATTATTTTTACTGCACTCCAATGTTCATATCCTGGGTTTGACTGGTATCGGCTAACCATGCCCACGGAAAAACATATATCATGCCTCGTACATAACATAGCATACATTAGGCTTCCACATGTCGAAGCATAAGGAATTGCCTTCATGTTCTCTATCTCATTAGGTGTCGAAGGGCACTGACTCTTTGATAGAGAAACTCCATGTCCGAAAGGTAAATTATCCTTCTTGGAATCCTGCATGTTAAAATGAGCTAATACGTCATCTATGTTGGGCTCTTCAGATAAAGCCAACATCTTTTTCTTGCGGTCCCTTATAACTTTGATCCCAAGGATGTATGCTGCTTCACTAAGTCCTTCATTTCAAATTGTTTGAACAACCATGCCTTTATTGAAGACAACATCTTAACATTATTTCCAATGAGTAAAATGTCATCAACATATAGCACTAGAAAAGCCACTGCATTTCCCTCACATCTCTTATACACGCATGCTTCGCTTGGACTTTGATCAAATCCATACGACTGGACTTCCTGATCAACATGAATGTTCCAATACCTAGAAGCTTGTTTAAGTCCATAAATAGACCTTTTAAGCTTACATACAAGATGCTCTTGGCCTTCTTTGATGAATCCCTCTGGTTACTGCATATAAATGGTTTCTTCAAGACTTCCATTAAGGAAAGCTATCTTGAAATCCATTTGCCAAATCTCGTAATTGAGATGAGCTGCTATAGACAAAAGAATACGGATTGAATTAAGCATGACCACTGGTGAAGAGGTTTCCTCATAATTGATACCTTCTTTCTGAGTATACCTTTTTCGTAACAAGTATTGCTTTCCAGGCTTTCACTTTCTTATCTGATCCCCTTTTTTTCTTGTAGATCCACTTACATCCAATAGGTTTTATACCTTTGGGTGGTTCTACGAGCTCCTAGAACTGATTAGAATACATTGGTTCCATCTCAGATTCCATTGCCTTTTGCCAAAGATCTGCATCTTTATCTTGCAGTGCATCTTCGTATGTCCTAGGATCATCATCATGTTTACCAGAGACTAAGTCCGAAGACTCTCCCAAAAATATGAATCTATCAGGCTGTTGAACAACCCCCCCCCCCCCACTACGACGAGGCACTGGTGCGGTATTAGTTACAAGTTGTGCATTTTATTGTGGCTGTTCTACTTGTACTATAGGTTTCTGGGTATTATCTGTCCCTCCCACTAGTTCATCTAAAACAACACTACTCATGGGTTTGTGATTCATTATATAGTCTTGCTCTAAAAATCTAGCATTGGAGCTAACGATGACATCCCGATTCTTCGGACTATAAAATAAATAACCTTTCGTTCCCATGGGGTAGCCTACAAACAACCTTAATTCTGTACGAGATTCTAACTTAGTTTCGTTCTTGTTCAGCACACATGCTGGACAACCCCATATCCGAATGTGTCTTAGACTCAGTTTATCCCCCATCCACAATTCTAAGGGGGTTTTAGGAACCGATTTAGAAGGTACTAGGTTCAGAAGATAAGCTTATGTTTCTAAGGTATGTCCCCAAAATGACTTAGGTAAATCCGAATAACTCATCATCGATATAACACTTTCTAAAAGAGTCTGGTTCCTTCTCTTTGCTACACCATTTTGCTGGGGTGTGCCTAATGTAGTTAACTGGGATTTTATCCCATTTTCTGATAAATATTCCCTAAATTCTCCAAGCAAGTATTCGCCACCACTATCTGATCGTAGTGACTTGATACTTTTATTAAGTCGCTTATCCGTTTTACCTTTGTACTCTTTGAAATTCTCAAAGCACTCAGACTTACGGCACAACAAATAAATGTACCCATATCTAGAATAATCATCAATGAATGTGATGAAATACTCATAACCACTTCTTGCTTGGATATTCATGGGTCCACATAAATCAGTGTGAACCAATTCTAACACATCTTTAGCTCTATTCCCTTTTGCCTTGAAAGGCCTCTTAGTTATTTTACCTTCCAAGCAGGATTCACAAACCGGAAATGGCTCCACTGCTAACGAGCTTAAAGGCCCATCTACTATCAGTCTTTGAATCCTCCTCAAGTTAATATAACCCAATTTTATGTGCCAAAGATATGTTTGGTTCAAACTAGAAGGTTCCTTTCTTTTAGTAGAGGTAGAAGACGTGTTGTTCAATTCCCTATATTGTAGTTACAGTACAGGTTGACTAGGATTGATTATTTACAAATTGTCTTGCAATGTACCAGAACATATAATTCGTTTATTCATCATAATAGAAATATTACGATCCAAACAAATATTATAACCATCCATAGCAAGATTAGAAACTGAAATTAGATTTCTTTAAAAAGAAGGTACATAAAGACAATTGTTCAAAACCAAAATCCTATTAGAACCAAAAGATAAATGAATAACTCCTACTGCAACTACTGCTATTTTCGTAGCATCTCCCATGAACACGTATATCTCACCATCTCTAAGCATTCTGGATAGCTGGAACCCCTGCATAGAATTACAAACATGATCAGTGGTTCCTGTATCTACACACCAAGTGCTCGTAGATATAGCCACTATACATGTTTCTGTAACTAGAGAAAGAGACATACCAGTATTGTTTGTCTTCTTAGGAAGAGGACAATATTGTTTCTAATGACCTGACTGCTTGCACCTGAAGCACTTTCCCTTAGGCTTTTTCACACCATCTTGAACTCCCACTGCCTTCACAACTTTTTGTGTCTGAGCCTTTTTCTTCTTCTTTATACCTTTCGACTTAGAGGAAGAACCTTTCTCAGCCACATTCACTTGAACACTCTGCCAAAATAATTCTTCAGCTACCTGAAGTTCTATCAGAAGTTTCGCGAGAATATACAACCTCTAGTTCATGTTGTAATTCAAGTGAAACTGCTCAAAACTCTTGGATAAGCTCATAAGGATAATATCAATATGGGTTTTCCCGTCAAGTTCAGCACCAAGGATCTCTATCTCATTCAGACGTGACATCATCTTGAGAACATGATCCCTTACAGGAGTTCTTTCAGCCATCTGAGTGTTCATTAAAGCCTTCATGGCTACTTGCCTAGCAGCCCTATTCTGATTTCCAAAAAGTTCCTTGAGATTAAAGAGCATGTCCGCAGCAGTGGCCATAGACTGATGCTAATGCTGCAAAACACCCGATATTGCTGCCAAAATATAACACCGCGACATCTCATCAGCGTTAATCCACTGCTTATAATACTCTTTCTCATCCTCAGGAGCATCAGCAGCAGGCTGATCTGGCTTGGGTTCATAAGTGCAAAACTTGTACTTCTCAACAGTCAACACAATGTCCAAATTTCGTTTTCATTCAATATAGTTAGGTCTGGTAAGTTTGTTATCCTTAAGTATGGTGAACAGTGGATTAGAGCCCATTGTATTCTAAGAATCATGCATGAAAAAACATCACATAACACATAAATAAAGGGTGCATTAAATATTAAGACCTATTGGTTCCTCTAACAATTATTAAAATTAATGCACTAACATTATACACTATAAGTTTCCGGTATGCCACGATGTGTGAAATGTCTACCACCTAAATTTGTTTAAATGTTACTTCGTTCCTATTACTAAACAATACACCACGTTGGGGTGGTCTATATTATTTTTCATAGCTAAGTGTATACCATCATCAAATCTTAAATTAATCATAATTATACCAGATGCCACCATTTGATATCTTAAATATGGTTAATTCGCAGGTCTCGAAGAATTCACAACTACTCGATTCCTAGCCAGAATTCGCCATATTTAATATCAAAAGGGTATCCTATAATTATTCAAAATCTATGAAACTTGGTATGCCACGATGGGTGGCATGTATACCTTCCAATATTCATTCTTAATTTAAGAAGTTTGTTGTAGCAATTTCTTTAACATTCTAGACACCATAAATTACATGCCACGATGGGTGATGCATATATAATTTATATTTATCTTTTTGTTAAATTTTATACAAACAATAATGGAGTCCATGGGATTTAATTTCATATTAATTCCCTCTCCCACTTAGGCTTCATTTGGATAAGGGGTTGGGAAGGGTTGGGCTGGGGCGGGTTGGTCTGGGTTTCGTGAACCCCTATTTGGGAAAACAATTTAGAGAAGGGGTTGGATTCTGCGGGGTTAAACAGGGGGTTGGCAGGGGTTAGTTTCCCCTAAAAAATAAAGACTTTCGACCCCCCATATCGGGGTGTTCATTTTTTACTATCTATTCTCCTCAATTCTATCACCTGTTGCTCGAGCTTTCTCAGGTATATTCACGACTTTCATCTCCCTCCTTCCCACTCTCCTCCCCCCCTCTCTCACTCATCTTCTCTCTCTCTGTGGCGCCCCAAAACCCGGGGTTAGGAGTCTCAGAGACCACGCCATCTAAACTCTTACAACCACACAACTCACACTATAATATATAAATACTCACGCTTCACGACCCCACACTTATCACACACACACACTTACAGGTTATTGTCTTGGAAATGAACCACCATATCTAGAGTACTTTCAACCATCAAGTGATAATTATTATAACCCAAAGGTAATTTAGTCTTACCGGGAAGTAACCTTTAAGTAAGGCTAGTCTGCTGGCCAAATATACGTTTCTTGTTTATTACCTTACATAAGTCATACTTATAAATAAGCCGAACTAAAAATAACTGAAAACTAATCCAGCTTATTTGGACTACCTATGGTACAACACCAAACAATCTACGGAACAACTGGCCATTTCCTACCCGTTTCCTGGTTGTGGTTCTCATGGCAGGCATCTTGATTCACTGTTGTGTTGTGTAAATTTAAGAAAACAAGTGTGAGCTATAATGCACAGCATAATAATGTACAGTATAAAAATGACTGTATGATAACATCATATGTGATAATTATGTTTTATTCGAAAATAGTTTTCTTTGGTGATACACACCTTCTTATGAAAACAATTCTTTAAGGGATTTTAATATCCTGCGAATACCTTAATAGTAATCCCAGCACCTAGGCTTGGGTTACGATATTGCATCTCAATTCCAATTGGAAGAATTAGGACACTCGTTGGAGCCACCGTATACGATGATCAGTCGTAATACGATAATAGTAACCTTTTCTACTAGTAGAAGGACGACACCTTCGTATCCCGGTTATCACCCATGCCGCATTTGGGCTATGTGTCCCATTTTTGGGTGTACACATACTTCACAAGTTCCTGAGTACACTGAGTACCTTCGCCTGCGGTACCTTTGGTAGTCCATCTAGCACACATAGTACCAGAGTTTACCCCTCCCTTGTCCTTTTTAAAAAGAATTCTATCATATCTCGAGAACTCGAACCACATCGAAGTTCCCCAAGCATTTTGCTTGTTGATAAAACAGCTTATCTCACTAAGATATAAGTATATATATGTATATACGTACTTCCGAAATTTTCGGAGGAAGTACTAAGGATGCGAGTTGACCGTTGTCAACAGATAATTAAATAAGGGGGAAAAGTTTCTCCTTGAAACTATATTCAAAATATTTAATAAGTCGGGATAATATTCACCGACGATCTGAAATTATTCGAATGATATTATCAAATCAGGAAGTATATTTTAAATTAGGATCTATGATTTTTAAATCAAAAATAAACCCTTTAATAAATAATAAATAATTAAATGATAATTGATAAATAATTATCCTCGAATGAGTTTACTCTTGTAAAAGAATATTTAAAATAATATTCCTCAACTAGTTTATGTCTATGAAATTAATAATCTTTAATGATTAATCAGATTTGAATAAATAAGCGTTGGAGAATACTTCTCCTATAATAAATGATTAGTAGATAAATAATTCTTGTCCGAAGGATAAAGTATAGTTGAGGGAATACGATCTTTGGAAATCGTTTTAATAAAAGTTCGAGGTATTTTAATGTTTCGTAAGTGGACGTTGAGTCCCTCTAAAACGTACTACTATGGACTTATAATCGCCCTATAATATCACCGAAATGATTCCCGGGTTTTCATCTTAAAGTTCGACAGACTCTCGGTCTTATAATCATACGTCACGCTTAAAGCGGAATTAAATATTTTACGATATATACGTATCGTACAACATCGCTACATTATGCGAAAATTCAACAACTACGTATCATGGCAAGCATGGTATTTATGCAATGATAGTAAAACAATCCTTTCACAACACAACAGTAAAATGGAGTTGGGTTCGAAAACTTTCCTGGGTATCTCGAGGTGGAGGATGCTCTAGGTTCCGCTCGGAAATCTATAACCATAACACAATTCATTTCGTTCCCGTTCTAATTTACGGCGACTCGCACTCATGTGCTACTCATTATGCACCCTCTCGACTTATACTACCCTTATTATTCCTTTAAGTCATTATTCACATTATGGTCGCTTCTTTTTTCTAAGTATCTTAGGTTCATTTTCATTATCGTCGTCGGCTCTGCTCATGGATTCTTACGGTTTCTACTTGCGCGATCTCGGCTCCGATATTTTTATAAAATTGAGAAATCATTATTTGCACTTGAAATTTTTATGAAAGTTAGGAAACTCAATATTTTACTCTCTGTAAAAATTTCATGATTTATGAACACATTTAAGTCGATCCTTTATATTTTCAAAGTTCGGAATTTGTAGCAGTTTTTGTCGCGTAAATCACTTTTAGTAAAACGACCATAACTTTTGATCCGTAAATCGGAATCAAGCGATTCAAGTGCCTAAACGATACTTATAAAATTGTCTATTATAATAAAAGGTTATTTTTCAAGAAACTATATTTTATAACTTCCGTACTTTCTGCAGAAACTTAAAGTTACGATTTGTTGGTTTTAACGGAGTTACGTTTACGATCGGGGTTTTGTTTATACCCTAACTCTTAACACAACCACCAACAATCATCATTTCATCATCAACACACAAACTCCTCTCAAGAACATCATGTTCTTGAGGCAACAACAACCAACCTTAAATCTACTTAACTTAAACATAAAGATTTCATCAATACCACTCATTGAACTAGGTTTACTACCACATACTAAATGGTTCTTAAAAATGAATCTTAAATAAAGTTGGGCCACATATTTTTACCTTTATTGAAATCTTGAGATGTGTTCTTGAGGATGGTGGAGGCTTGGAAGTGCTTGGTATGATTTTTAGAACCTAAAACCACCATTGAAATCAAGAAACCAAAGAGAGGTTACTATTCATACTATTTACTAGTGACTTTCTTGATTTTATTTCACCCATCAAACCTTGATAAAAAGAGATGAAAGAATTTTCTTACCTTAGTTTAATTTCTAGGAAGCTTGAGAATTAATGGGATAATTTTACCATGGCTAGATTTTGAGATTTGAATTTGGATTTCCTCTTTTTTTCTTCAAGGGCCGAATGGAAGCATGGTGAAGGGGGGGGGGGTATTTATACTAGCTCATCTTGGTTGCTTTTCTTGGTTGCTTCTCTAGGTTGCTTCTTGGAAATGGGGGTGATATATTTCCTTGATTTTTATTCTCCTAGGTTGAATCCTAGGTTTATTCTTGTTGCAGATCTTGGGGACAAAATCTAAGTAGCTTGCTAGTATACAAGCTAACTACATGTGTTAGCTTCCTTAGCACACTATTTTGCTAGCTAGCTTGATCATCCTATGGTTAGATCACTATTTGATGAGGTAACCATGGTTACTTTCTTACCATGGTTTAGTTAGTGCATTACGTTTATTTAATCGTTTACGCGTTCGCTCGGTTGCTTAAACGTTTTCGTAATACTTACTCGTAAATGGTTCGCGACGTAATTCCTTTCGTATTTATTCCTTATATCTTGAATTATCATACTTGAATATAAATCCGTAGGGTTTTAATCTTGTAATTATATTGTGATTCCCGTAATCCTTGATGAGTCGTAAATACGGTCATTTTTCAAAGTTCGTTTTCTTCGAAAACTAATAGCGTTTACATACACTCATTTGGTACGTATAATCGTAATATCAACTCCGAAACTCATTTCCTCACGCACTACATAGTGTGGCTCAAAAGTTTTTCCCGTCCGTCTGGGTTACTATTCATTAATCGTTTTACAAGGTCTCAAAAATTCGAGTTATCACACACTCTCTCCCCCCTTTTTTATCGCCTCGCTCCCCCTCCCCCTCCCCCCTCCCCCTCCCCCCCTCTCTTTTATTTCTTTATTTAATTCTTTTATTTTAAATATTTAATTTTTTCTACTTTTGTCCTTCTTCTTTTGAAAATTTTTCTGATTTTTAAAAATATTTTAAAGTTTAGTTTAAATTATTTAGATAAATCTATTCACTAAATTTTCAATATATATTTCAAACATGATAAAAATCAAACTTACTCCAATCCCAAACCAAACATGGTAAGGGTTCAACCCATACTCACCTAACCCCTTGATACAAACGAGGTAGGGGTTCAATCTAACCCAACCCAACCTAGCCTAGACCAACCTAGCCTCACCCGACCCAACCCCTTCCTCTTCAACCCCCAATCCAAACAAGGCCTTAGTATTTACTTTGAGGATTTTAACTAGATGCATCACCCTATGTCAATTTTACACAGTCCACATGTATCATAATAACAATACATATAACACATAACATAACAACATACTCATCACGATTAAAGCATAATAAAATAGTCCTATGTCCATGTCGTTCTAGCATGTTAAGAGTTAGTATCACATGACATAATAACACAAACACGGAACACATAGTAGCAATAATCAAGATAAGTAAAATTATATAAAACATAATAATACACATCCACTATTATGGCCTCGAAAAAAAAATCTTCAAATTCATCCGTTGAAATTTTTTGAAAATCTTCAGGCGCCTGTTTGACTGCCTAAACGAGCTCAGAATGGTCTGAAAAAATGAGAAATGGTTTCCATCTCTCCCTGTAGGTCTCGTTCTGCCATTTCCGAAAAGGTATTACTCACCCCAATCAGATATCGTATGCAAAATCTGTAGTAAGAACAGCGAAGCAGCAAAGAAAACAACATGCAACAGCGGAAGAACTATGCTTCTCGCATCTTCGTTGATCAAACAATTATAAAGGACAAATAAAACAGAAAATCTATTCTATTACAACAGATCATAACCTAAATTGAATACATATAAAATTACAAGATTATAATCAGAATAGAAATCAAAATTAAAAACTATCATGATCAACCCTCATGATTTTAATTTACGACCACGATAAACCATGTGGGATCCAAACACATAATTAAAACCATGGCCATAATAGTGGATAATAATCTGCATCACAGAAATAATACAAGCCTCCTACTATTTACAAGCAAATATAATTACGACATGGACATCATATCATATAACGCAAAACCTATAACCTAGCTCTTGATGACAATTGTTGGGACATTTGAATCATGGTGTTGCGTTATAAGATATGAAAATATTCGAGTTTGAAAAGAGAATTAACCTTAATCGCTACGGCGCAAGCGATTCTAATCCATAATCTTCTATTGTATTTATATACTCCCTTGAACGAAGTGTGGCCTTCGATCCTTCAAGGTTGAGCCTCCATGAACCCTAGAATTTTTTTAGAACCCTTCTCCATGAAGGCATAATGAGTATTTATTGGCTACAATAGGGATCAAGGAGAAAATTAGGTCGGGCCTTCTAATGATATCATGGGTCAAGCCCAATATCTTTAATATTAATTAATTCTACTAAATAATTAAATTGCACTACCCACGTAATTCCAGTTATTTATTTATTTAATTAATTCGGCTCCTTTATTATTTGCTTATTAAATTCCCCATGTTTAAAATAACGCATGTCCATTAATAAAATAAATCACTGATAATTTATTTAATTAATTTCTTTTATCATTGATCATCCACTCAATATTTATTTAATTATGCTGGAATAAATCCCCATGCAGGGTTTCACATAATTAAATCTTTTTGAGTTTTCAAGGGGACATCATTAACCCGAATAATATCAGGACATGAATTCCTTCAACAGTCAATATTCACCATGTATATTATTCCATTACCCAAATTAAAATGATTTAATTCAAAAGAATTATCTCATATATAAATCAAAGCATGTAAACAATATACACGTGTCAATCATTATATCCGGATTAAGAACCTAAAAAATAATAATAACACAAAATCTTAATTCACTTTGTTAATAAGTACAAGTGAATAATTCTAAATTTGATCCTGCTCAATATACACAAAGTATATTAGTATTATTTAATAGTTAAGACAAAGTATATTAGTATTATTTAACAGCCGTTCCAGTGATTTGTCTAACACCACTTAGACTGTGAACCTTTATTATATTATACAAGGAGTTTAACAATCTAATCCTTTGCTATTCCATTTGATACTAGATTGTCTACAATATATAATATACAGACAATGTGAAAATATGTATCCAAGATTCTCAAATGATTATTATAATAGTATATACTTCAAACGAATAGTTCAGTATAAACCCTAACATGAGGCTCATGTAATGATTGTATAGCTGAATAAAATGATAATTAGTAAGTCGAACATGAGGATGTCTTACCCATTTAGGACAATGAAAAGGCTCAGTTGAAGGTAATGGTAGAATAAGAGGCTCAACATCAGAATCCTCATACTGAACTTCCGTCGGGGGAACATTAGTAGATAAAGATGGTTGTATGAGCTCGTTGGAAAGATCTGTTGGAGTTGTGTTTGAGGATGTTGATGAGTCTAGATATTCATCACTGGGATGTAGATATACAGAAGGATCTGTAAAGTGAGAAATGCTAGAAGGAATGTTGATTTTAAAATCTGACATAGATGCAAACATTTTGTGTTCCCAAAATGTCACATTTCGAGAGACTCGTAGTCGTTGAGAGATAGGATCCCAACAACGGTATCCTTTCTGACCACTACCATAACCAATAAAATAATAGAGACGTGCACGAGGTTCTAGTTTTGTTCTTTTATGTGGAGGGAGAAGAATAAAAGATGTAGAACCGAAAACCTTAAGAGTATCATATGAGGGTGGTTCTTCATATAATTTTTCATAAGGGGACACATTATCTATGACTGGAGAGGGAATCATGTTTATTGTATGGACATCAGCCAATGCAGCTTCACCCCAAAAGTATTCTGGACAGAAAGAAAAAATGAGAAGAGCTCGAATTGTATCAAGAATGTGTCTATGCTTCCGTTCAGTACGACCATTTCTTTGTGATGTGTAAGGGCAAAAGCTTTGGGCAAGAGTTCCATATGATGCCAAAAAATTTGTAAATTTTGACTCTTTATATTCTTTAACATTGTCAGCATGAAAATGTTTAATTTTCTTTTTGGATT
The DNA here is from genome assembly GCF_009905375.1 of Apium graveolens. NCBI lineage: Eukaryota > Viridiplantae > Streptophyta > Magnoliopsida > Apiales > Apiaceae > Apium > Apium graveolens. Next base: position 170,445,307 of record NC_133656.1, read on the forward strand.
GAGTCTCGATCATAGTGGAATTTTTTTATATGCTTCTCCTAATTCAGATCAATTTTTCAAAATGTATATCCAAGTGTATCAAGAGAAATCATCAACAAATATCACATAGTATCTAGACCCCCCATAGTGGGAGTTGGAGAGGGACCCCAAATATCAGAATATATAAGATCAAAAGTAGCTAATGATTTTTCATAATGAATAGGATATGGAAGAACATGTTATTTTTCTAGTTTACATGACACACAATCAATAGCGTCTGCATTAACTACCTAGATGACCATTAGAAACAAGACTACGTAAATGAGAAGGTGAATAATGTCCTAACCGAAAATGCTAGATACTGGTTGTAGATGAAACATAACTAACTACATTAGTGGAGGAGATATTGATGTAGGAAGATGAAGGGAAGTGATCTCAAACAACCTTCCGCATCTATATCTTGTCCTAAGAGTTTCTCCAGTTTGAGGATCCCGTACATGACAACTAGAAGAGGTAAAGATAATGTCAAAATCGATATCACCTAATTGGCCAATATAAACAAGATTAAGTGAAATATTAGAACAAAGTATGTATTAAAAAGAGATAGATCTTTTGTGGATACAGTTCCAATATATGCCACTTTTATTGTAGAACCATCGACCATTTAAATATTTGGAAGGCATAAACTCTGTCTTTTCGTGCTAAATATGGATGGATCATTTGTCATGTGATTGCAACATGCAGAATTAAAATACCTGAAGTGACAGAGAATTCAGTGGAGGGAGAGTTGACTTTCAGTAAAACTTGTCAGAGCAAGGACTCAAGCTCGCTTGCAGATGTGTTGGTTCAGTTTCTGATGTAGATTCAGAGGTTGCAGCAGCGGAAGAATGAGGGAACTTTTTTGGGCGTAATGATGAGTTTTACTTGCAAAACTGAATTGAGTAATATCCCTTTTGATGATAATGTTGGCATGTATGATTGCAAAGTACAACATAGTCCTTCGTTACATGTTCATTTTGATGACAAAACCTAATCATAAGTCTATGCTGGAGGGACTTCTAGGACAATATCACCCGTGGGACTGATTTTGCCGATGCCAAGTCGTGTTTCCTCATAAATAAGTTCAGTTAAGGCACTCTCCAGAGTAGGCAGCGGAACAAGGTGGGAGGAGGGGAACTATAAATGGTTCAAAATCTTGAATAAGAGCCATCAAAAATTGAATAAGTCGCTGTTAATCACGGTCAGAGTGATAAAGTGCGGCGTCCTTTGTATGTAACCATTTCGGTTCAGATAGTGTCAACTAATCCCAAAGTGCTTGAATTTGAGATAGAAAAACAACTAATGATTGACCAGATACTTGTTTCGGTTTACTCAGAGAATCAATGATTTGATACTGGTGTGCAAGATCCGATGTAGTATATCGAGACGCCAACAAACCTCAAATTTCTTTTGCTGTCTCAAAATTTCCAAACTGCAAATTGATTTTAATAATAGAAGAGTTCCGAAAGATTGTGATAACTTGATAATTTTTGAAATCCCACCCTTCAATGCGATCTTTGAACTTTGACTCAAGTTCATCCTTTTCTTTAATTTGAATAGTAAAATCCCTATTTACGTAGTGCCAAATTCTTTTACCTTTAAGAAAATTTCTCTTGGCTTGAGACCAAGCCAAATAGTTGGAGCCATTCAAAATAATTTGAATCAGAGAGTTATTTTTCTTTATTCTTGATAGGTTTTAAGATTTAAATGATAAGTAGTATAAAGAATTAGAGCTGTTTGTAAAATCTAAAATTCCAGGATACTATTTTAATAGATAAGTAAAGGATGAGGCACTTGAGTGTAATATAACCAAAAAAATTATACTATGCCGTGAATGAAATTGGCCCAAACAAGAAAAGGCTTGATCTAAAGATAAAACAAGTGGGCTATTTGATCTTTAAATTTTTAGCCCAAACCTTGTAACTATTCATAAACCAAGTAGCTAATATATCCTAGATTATAAACTTAGCAGCTACGTATGACAACAGAATGATATATATAATATATATATATATAGAGGTATATGATAAAATAGAAACCACTAAAATAGAAACTTAAATGGAAACCAAGAGAAACAATTCATATATGACATCACCCACCCCAAGATCACATCACCCGTTGATAGAGTATATTTTTATATATATTTTAGATATTTTTGTCCTCATATTTATTATGTTTTGCACTGATTTGGGTATTTATTTAATATGTTTTGATGTTTTAATGTAGGATACAAGGAAATTCTAGACTTGGAAGAATTTGGAGCAAAAAGTCCTATATTGGAGTGGAAATAGAAGAAAATTCGTATTGTATGTCTACATGGGCTATAAATACTGTTTGGGCCGTATCTAGAGATCCAGAAGTCCGATTTTGATGATCTTACAGTTCACCCGAAGCCCACATAATTTTCTTTAATTCAGAGATGGTCTGGTAAGGAGAATACAGTGGGAACAGCCCATAAACAGGGAAAAATAGAGACCTGCGAATTTTAACAAAATAATCCTATTCGGTTTAGAATTGTCTCTTGTAATTTGATTAGAATAAGAAAATACTTTGATTATTAGATATAATATCAGATTTTATTATTAGTTAGTTAGTTTTTATTATTATTAGCTTGGAGAAGAGAGACTTACGTACTTTGTATTGGAGCTAAGGTTCTTGCTCTTTTTCACATACACTTTGTTTTAGCTTTATTCTCCATTAATACAATTATTTGAGGTACTATTTTCTTCTCTTATTTTAGTAGTATATGTTTATTATGACTTTCTTCATTCTTTTCCTTGTTTTTATTCCTAGCATGATTGAGTAGTCGTAATCTAGGGCGCAGTGAAAACCTTGTTTACACCACTATAATGGTTTGATTTTCACAGTATTTTGACTGGTTTAAATGATTCTAATTGATATATTTTAATGTTTAATTTATGTAATTGGCCAATATCATAGACTAATTATATGCAATAATAATACTAGATCGAGAGATAGTGTACTAATTAGAGGCACACATATGATTAGCCGAATGAATGTGAATGCGAGAGTATCATTGGATTTCTGAGAGTGTTGATACTCGAGAGAGATCGACATATGTTCTAATCACCAATTAAATTACTAAAAGTTATTATTATGTAATCATGTTATAAGAGTGTTAATACTTGAGAGAGATTGACAAACTCTAGTTGTGTGACCACTTTAGTCGCTTTAGCTTAGGAACCAGTTTGGTGTAAGTATGGTAAACCCGATTGCCCTTGACTTTTAGGTAATTGATTCAGAAAATATAGTTATTTGCATTACTTAGTTATAGAAAATTCCCAACAATCGTTGTCAGTGTACTCTCTTCCAAATAATTATATTCTTAATCTTTGTCAGTTTTAGTAAGTACTGAAGCATGCTTTCACCTTGTGAGATCTTGAGCCTAACTTGTGATTGATACATTTTATATCAGTCAATTTCATTGTTGTGTGTTGTTTTTCGTGAAGTATGTTACTCTAGAACTTGTTTTAAACCTTGTTGAGACTACATGATATTTGTATGCATGAAAATGATAAAGGCACTAAGATAAATCTCATTTACCTAAACAGTACCTATAATTTATATCCCTAGTGAACCCCTTTGAGCTTTTTATCCGTTCTTTTGATATATCACCTATCTAAATGCTTGAACCTTGTTAAATATATTTGATAATGTCATGGCTAATATGTTTTATGTTTAGCTTTCAGATCTTACTTGAACAGGATAAATCAGTACTTAACTGTTGATCAGTACTTATACTGGAAGTCAGGACTTAAGGATATCAGTACTTATGTTATCAGGAGATAATCATCAGAAGATAGATATCAGAACTTAAGTGCTGAAGGACGATCATATAAGGACAGTAGCTGATTAAAGGAAAGAAGATCAAGATAAACATAAGAAGAGATATGCATGAAGAAGGAATTCTGTAAAGAATGGAATACTTGAAAGAAAAGATATCTGATTGATATATTTTAGGAAGCAGAATTATATTCCATATCAATTAGCGATTATCTTGTAACTGTGTAGTATATAAACACAGACATAGGGTTTACACTATAAGTGTTATCATTATTAGAGAAGATTATTCATTGTAACCCTAACAGCTCTCGTGATATTTGTTCATCACTCAGAGGTAACAGTTCCATACTGTAACAGAGTTTATTGTTTCAATAAAGTTTGTTTTCTGTTACTTAAGTTCTTAAAATTCGATTTGAGTGTACTATACACTGTATTCACCCCCTCTACAGTGTGTGTGTGACCTAACAATTGGTATCAGAGCCTATCTGTTAACATACATACAGTTAAAGATCAAAACACAATCATGTCGGACACAGAAACTCCAACTAAGCCTACCAAAACTGAGGAACCACCAAAGACACAAATTCAGAGTCGGTATGAGACCATCAGAGGTCCCATACTGAGACCATCTGAATATCCCATATGAAAGGTAAGGATGACCATGTTCCTGGAAGCAACAGATCCAGAATACCTTGATAGAATCAAGGAAGGCCCTCACAAACCAACCAAGCTCGCTGTTGCAGTTGCAGGTGAAGCAGCAAAGACCGTACCAAAGGAGAAGAGTGATTATACTGCTGAAGACATAACATCAATTGCTAAGGATGCTAAGGTACGACACTTACTGCATAGTTCCATTGATAATGTAATGTCAAACAGGGTAATCAACTGCAAGACTGCTAAGGAGATATGGGATGCTCTGGAAACAAGGTGTCAGGGAACTGACACAATTAAGAAGAACAGGAAGACAATACTCATTCAAGAGTATGAACACTTTGACTCAAAGACTAATGAGTCATTGAATGATTTATATGATAGATTTGTCAAACTTTTGAATGATTTGTCATTGGTTGATAAAGAGTATTATCTTGAAGATTCAAACCTTAAGTTCCTGTTAGCTCTTCCTGAATGCTGGGATTTGAAGGCAACGACAATAAGAGACAACTACAATCTTGATGAAACAACTCTTGACGAAATCTATGGAATGCTCAAGACTCATGAGCTGGAGATGGAACAAAGAAGCAAGAGGAAAGGAGGAAAGTCAAGGACAGTTGCTCTTAAGGCTGAAGAAGAATTCCCCAAAGCAGCTTCCTCAAAGAAAGACAAGGGTAAAGCCCTTTTCATAAAGTCTGATACTGAGTCATCAAGTTCTGAGAGTGATGATGACTCAGATTCTGAAAGCTTGCCTGAGACTGATGCTGATGAGGAGATGATGAAGCTGTGTGCTCTTATGGTGAAAGGTATCACAAAGATTGCATACAGGAAGTTCAGGAAGGGAAAGAAGTTTTCCAGGAAAGGCATAAGTTTTGATAAGAAGAATTTCAGAAGATCTGAAGGGAGAGGAGCAAAGTCTGACAGAGGAGATTACACCAATGTTAAATGCTATAACTGTGGTGAGAAAGGCCACATTTCTCCTGATTGCAAGAAGGTAAAGGGTGACAAAGGCAAGGCTCTTGTCACAAAGCAGAAAAGCTGGACAGACACCTCAAACTCTGAAAGTGAGGAAAACTATGCATTGATGGCAAATGCTGATAAAGAAAGTGCTGAGAGCAGTTCTGAAGCTGCTGAAATAAAGGTACCTCAAACTACTTATGCTTTTCATACTGATGATATTAATGAGTTGAGAAGATATCTTAAAACCATGTTTGTTAGTTATAGAGATCAAACTCTGGCAAAACAACTCAAAATTTGCTAAGTAGTGGAAACTGGAAAGAGGGCTTAGGTTATGGAGAAGATAAGAATGATAAAGGAACTGAAGAAATTAAGTCTGTTGATAAGCAAAAGCCAAAGTTAAAACCTGTTAAGTTTGTAACTGTAAAGTCTGAAAATGAAAAATCAGAAGTTACAAAGAAATTAACTTCTGACAAACTAAAACAGGAAAAGACAGCTGAAGTGAACATAGGCTTAATGACAAAGAAGCAGCTTAAGCATAAGCTGAAAGATGTTAAGAATGCAAACAAGGTAAAATCACCTAGGAAAAATAGGAATGGAAAGGAAGGTGTGAATAAAAGCAATAATTATAAACCTGTTCCTGATGCTTCTAGGAAAACATGTCATAACTGTGGAAGTTCTAACCATCTGGCTTCTTTTTGCAGGAAGAATATGAATATTAACTCCTTACCTTCAAAGTCAGGAGTTAAGAGTCAGTCTGTTAGATACAAACTACAAAATCCTTGTTTTCATTGTGGTAGTTTATGGCATTCCATTTATACTTGTAAGGAATATCATAGCTTGTACTATGATTATTATCAAATAAAACCTTCTTTGAAGAAAGTTTCCATTGTTCCTTCTAGTGTAAATTCTGATTCAAAGTCTGATAGTGTAAGTTCTGATAAGAAAAATGTTAACATAAACTCTGATGCTAAATCCGCTGCAAATGTTAAAAACTTAATAAGGCCAAAAGATCCAAGCAAGTCTGGGTCCTTAAAACTAATAATTAGTGGTCTTTGTGATTGCAGGGCAACAGGAAAAATATTCTAGTTCTGGACAGTGGATGTTCAGGACATATGACTGGAAATAAGGCCCTGCTATCAGACTTTGTGGAGAAAGCTGGCCCAAGTGTTTCTTATGGAGATGGCAACATTGGAAAAATATTGGGATATGGCAATATCAATCTTGGAAATGTCATAATTAAACAAGTAGCTCTGGTCTCAGGACTTAAACACAACCTACTGAGTATAAGTCAAATCTGTGACAGAGGTTATCATATTGATTTCTTTGAAGAACACTGTGAAATTGTGAGTAAATCTAAAGGCAAAGTTGTTCTGAAAGGATACAGGCGTGGTAACATTTATGAAGCTAAGCTTTCAACAAGTACTGATGGTTCTGCAATCTGTCTGATGAGTAGAGCATCAATTGAAGAAAGCTGGAATTGGCATAAGAAACTCTCTCATTTAAATTTCAACAATATAAATGAACTGGTCAAGAAAGATCTTGTGAGAGGATTGCCAAACACAGTATTTGCTCCTGATGGTCTTTGTGATTCATGTCAGAAAGCCAAACAAAAAAAATCTTCATTCAAGAGCAAGACTGAATCATCAATTCTTGAGCCTTATCATCTACTACATGTTGATCTATTTGGTCCAGTAAATGTCATGTCTATTGCAAAGAAGAAGTATGCGTTGGTCATAGTGGATGAGTTCACCAGATACACATGGGTGTATTTCTTGCATACAAAAAGTGAAACTGCATCAATCTTGATTGATCATGTCAAACATCTGGATAAAATGGTCAAAGATTCTGTGAAAGTTTTAAGGAGTGATAATGACACTGAGTTCAAGAATTTGATAATGGAAGAGTTCTGCAAAAGCCATGGAATAAAGCAGGAATTTTCTGCTCCTGGAACTCCACAGCAAAATGGAGTTGTTGAAAGGAAGAATAGAACTCTCATTGAAGCTGCACGTATAATGCTTGAAGAAGCAAAGCTTCCAACCTATTTCTGGGCTGAAGCTGTACAGACTGCTTGTTTTACTCAAAATGCAACACTCATTAACAAGCATGGAAAAACACCATATGAGATGGTGAAGAAAAAGAAGCCAAATCTGAAATACCTTCATGTATTTGGATGCAAGTGTTTTGTTCTCAAGACTCATACTGAACAGCTATCAAAGTTTGATCTAAAAGCTGATGAAGGAATCTTTGTTGGATATCCACTTTCCACAAAAGCCTTCAGAGTCTATAATTTGAGAACAAAAGTAGTCATGGAATCTATTAATGTCTCTTTTGATGACAAGAAGATTACTGGTCTTGAAGATTTCATTGACCATGATCAGCTGAGATTTGAAAATGAAGACTCAAATTCTGATACTGAAAATCCTGAAAGTCTAAGTCCTGATACTGTAAACTCTGATGGAATAAACTCTGATGTTATTGAAACTGTGGTGGCTACGCCAAGGGAAGATGCACCGATACAGGGGGAGCATACTCAAGATCCTACCACAGCTCAAGAAACATCATAACATATATCTGGCTCTTCAAATTCTGATTCGTCAAGTTCTGATAAGCCAAGTTCTGATAGTGCTGAAAATTTAAATACTGAAGACTCCAACTCAGAGAGCATAGTTTCAGGGGGAGCATCAGAAAATGAAAATGAAGATAACATGGATCATGGGGAGCATCCAGTTCTAGAGAAAACCTTCCATCTGCAAGGAAGTGGACAAAATCACATACACCTGATTTGATAATTGGAAATCCTGATGCAGGTGTTAGAACTAGAACAGGTACTTCAAATGAATGTCTTTACAATTCTTTTCTCTCTCAGACTGAGCCAAAGAAAGTGGAAGAAGCTCTTCAAGATGCTGATTGGGTGCAAGCAATGCAGGAAGAGTTGAATGAATTTGAAAGAAACAAAGTCTGGACCCTAGTGCCAAGACCAAAGAATAGATCTGTTGTTGGTACAAAGTAGGTATTCAGAAACAAAACTGACAGTGATGGCATAATTACAAGGAATAAGGCAAGGCTGGTTGTAAAAGGATATTCTCAACAGGAGGGAATTGATTATGATGAAACATTTGCACCAGTTGCTAGGTTAGAAGCCATAAGGATATTCTTGGCTTATGCTGCTCACAAAAAGTATACTGTCTTTCAAATGGATGTGAAAAGTGCTTTTCTCAATGGAGAATTGGAGGAGGAGGTATATGTTGAACAACCTCCAGGTTTTGTAGATACCAAACATCCAGATTATGTCTACAGGCTTGATAAAACACTTTATGGACTTAAGCAAGCTCCTAGAGCATGGTATGAGACTTTAGCTCAGTTTCTTCTGGAAAGTGGATTCAACAGAGGGACAATAGACAAAACACTGTTCTACCTCAACCATGGAAAAGACTTACTTCTGGTCCAGATTTATGTTGATGATATCATTTTTGGATCTACAAATGACAAACTTTGCAAGAAGTTTTCCAAACTAATGCAGTCAAGATATCAGATGAGTATGATGGGGAACTTAGCTATTTTGGGCCTTCAAGTCGAGCAGAATGAGGAAGACACTTTTATTTGTCAAACCAAGTACACCAGAAACTTGCTGAAGAAATTTGGAATGCAAGATTGTTCAAGTGCATCCACTCCAATGGCCACTGCAACAAAACTGGATAAGGATACCGGTAAATCAATAGATATTACTGACTACAGAGGTATGATTGGCTCTCTACTCTATCTAACTGCTAGTAGACCTGATATCATGTATGCTACCTGTCTTTGTGCAAGATTTCAAGCAGATCCAAGAGAACCTCACTTAACAGCTGTAAAAAGAATCTTTAAGTATCTTAAAGGAACAACTGCTATGGGATTATGGTATCCTAGAGAATCAGATTTTAAACTAATTGGTTACTCAGATGCAGATTTTGCAGGTTGCACAATTGACAGGAAAAGCACAAGTGGAAGCTGTCAATTTCTTGGAGGCAGATTGGTTTCTTGGTACAACAAGAAATAAAAGTCAATTTCCACATCAACTGCAGAAGCAGAGTATATTGCTGCAGGAAGCTGTTGTGCACAGATTCTTTGGATGAAGAATCAGTTACTGGATTATGGGTTAACATATTTCAAAATCCCTATTTACTGTGATAATCAAAGTGCTATTGCTATGACAGGTAATCCAGTTCAACACTCTATGACAAAGCATATCAGCATCAGGTACCACTTCATCAGGGAACATGTGGATGAAGGTACAGTGGAATTGCATTTTGTTCCCACAGATCAACAACTAGCAGATATCTTCACAAAACCACTGTGTGAAGCTACTTTTACAATATTGGTAAATGAACTTGGAATGGTTTCAGGTTCTTTCTCTAAATCTGCTTAGTCTTGTTCTGTGTTATCAGACTTTATGCTCAGTATTTACAGAATTAATCTCATTGTGTATTCTGTGCTTAATTGATAAATGTCTTTAAGTACTGACTGTTGTCTGATATATGTTTCTAAACTCTGATAAGTGATATGTCTGTTCAAGTACCTATTCAATCCTATGAGGATAACTGTGCTAGATACTGATCTAGTAGTCTTAAATAAATAAATGATTCCATGTAAGAAGTAATTATTTCAGTGGAAATCTTATGACACTAGCAAATTCTGATAATTGAGCTTAGTTAAGTTTACTTTGTATATCTTATTACTAAGTCACAAATTAGAATAATGCTACTCATCTGTTAAGTTCTGATACTAGTAAAACTGCTGAATGTACTAAGTGCTGATAAACCTCACTTATCAAAAGAAAAAGCAAAAAGATCAAAGAATAAAATCAGGTACTCCTTTGAGATCTAGAGTAAAAATGTGGAAGGAACGACCCAAGTGCATTGCTGGTATTAAGTAAATATGCATTAGAAAATCAAAATATTTTCTTGGTGACTTTTCACACTCTATGATTACTGGAGAAATACCCAGATAATAGCATAAATTCTGATAAACAGTCGTGACTCACTTACACTGAGAAGCCACTGTAAAATAGAATTTCAAAAGATGCATAAAATTAGCACAAAACAGTTGAGGTGGACTCAAGCATGAACTCATTCATCAGTAGGTTTCAGGACAATGACAGCTCTTTAGCAAAATTTTAGTTATGCCTTATTTCTAAGATGTACTGAAGTGACTCAGACTTTACTCTTTGTCTGTTATTTAGCTTAATGCACACACTAATCACTCCATATGAATGATGAAAATTACTGTGGTGGTCTATGTTATTTTAGATAAACAGTCACTGTGTCACTTTGCACAAATTCTGAGGACAAGTTCTAGTTACACGTTCTAATAATTAAGTTCTGAAGTCTATAACTCAGAACTTGTATGAGGATTTACTAAGATGGGCATTCCTTTTTCGAGTTAAGAAATTATGTTCTGATGACTGTTAAGTTCTGATATAAGTCTAAGTTCTGATATTACAGTCTAATGTTTTACTTGACTTATCTGTGAATAAAATTTGATAACAGTCTCAGTTAATAATTGAATATGTTGAAGTGGAAGATTAATAGTCACTATGGTTAGGGTTAATGGTATTTGTACCTGAACAGTCCAATGTTACTTGTTTCTTGTGCGCTTTAAACCATGTTTCCTCTTTCCAGTGAATGTTATTCTTTTTCAAAGTCTAGGGAGACGAGGTAGAATTAATTCTACCTGTCAGCATTCAATTTCTTTGCGTCTCCTGGCATTCTCTTGCCTATATAAGCAGTCACTTCACATCAGTCTTTCCATCAAATTCTTCTCACACACTTATCTTCATACTTCTTCTTTCAAAAACACAATGGTCAGATACAACATGTTTTTGAACTACCAAAACTTCAATATGGAGCTAAGCTGTACCGATTGGCAGCAGGAATGGCATGTCACAGCCATTCCTGAGGAGATATGTGACTCTGTCCCACAGGAGGTACTGACACACCTCCTGTTCTTCTATATGGACTACCATCGCCATCTGGAGCGATTGGAGGAGGAAAGGCTGGGAGCTCTCCGCCAGCAAGAGCGAATCATCAGACTCGCCATTCTGTTTGTCGAGAGTAGGAAGAAGAAGAAATGATTTAATCTTGTCTTCTTCCTGTTTTTCTTCATCATCAGCTTTGTCAGGCTTCTTAGCTAGGACTAAGGCTGTTGATGTTCGGTTTAGAAGCTTAGGGAAAATCTTGTATAAGTATTGATGTAATTTCCATTTCATAAATGTATTGTCTTGATATATTAATGAAAGTTGTTTTTACTTCAAGATTTTGTCTCTGAGTTATTTTATCTTGTGTTGATAAATCCTGATTGATATTCTGATGACCATATAAATTTTGTTTTATATTAAGTTCTGATTCGTTTTCAGCACTTACTTATCTAATTTATCTTGGTCATTTTCATGTAATGTATTTTCAGAATATTAATGATGCAGTGAAAAATAATTCAATCAGTGATAACGGTTTAAATTTTGAATTAAAACCGTTTCTCTTGATAAATGGAACGGTTTTTCCTTGAAACTAGGCAAATGGGTAAGTAATGATTCCTGTTTTCTCGAGCCCACTAACTGTCCGTTATTACTGCATGTCTGACAGGTGTCCAACGGTAACATTTTTGTTCAGAGTATAAGTACAACAGAGAGAAGATTTCTTTAATCTTTTATTTTCTTCATATTTTATCTCTCTCCTTACTTTTACTCTCTTTCTCTTTATTTCTCACGTTGGTTTTTCATACAGACATTATATCAAACACCTAACAGGCATACTTGAATCTCAATTTTTTTTTCACATGGCACCAAAGGATTTAATCATTGATGGAGCTAAGTTTGTCCCCAACAACTATGCTGCAGTTCTTGATCACACTGAAGCTCCATCTGAATTGCACTTTGTGCAAGATCTTCTTGCACATAGTGAGGATGGGTATGCATTAACACAGCCTGAATTCTTTTCAAGCCAACAAGTTCTAAGGTTTTGGAGGACTGGACTTTTTGATGATGGTGGTCAACGTGGAACTCCCAGTATTATCTTCCAAGTGGGTGATTCATCCTTTGTAGTCACTCCTGGTACAGTACGCAGGGCTTTACATCTTCCAGAAGATTGTACTTTCTCAATTCCAGAGGACTCAGGCCTTCGGGAGTTAATGGCTGAATTGGGATATGAAAAGAGTCTGACGAAACTTGGACAGTTGAAACGGGCTAATATCAGAAGATAATGGAGTTTCTTCTTTGATTGCATCACCAAAGCTTTTGGGAACAAATGTTCGAATTTTGATGCTATTCCAATTATGAGTCAGCACATCGGGTATGCAATTCTCAATCAAACTCATTTTGATTTTGCAACTGCTTTAATTGGTTTTATTGGGGATAGGATGATAGAGGATCGAGATGTTGTTTATTTTGCTAGATTCTGTCAACTTATTTACACTTATTGTACTGATGAACCTCATTTAGTCAGCACCCAAACCCCACCTTTTAAGGTTGCAAAACGATACTTTCATGACCTGGTAAATGCTGATACTAAGAAAAAAGTGGTTAGACCATTACAGATTCCTCAGTCTGTAAAACAGATCCTAGTAAATGCTGATCCTGATACTTATAGATCTGTTTACTCTGATGTCCAACCAACTCCAAACACCTAAAATCCATCAACCTCAGTACCTACCTCTCATTCTACTCAACCTACCCTCAGAACATATCTCAAATCCTGTCTCTCCACTTCACAGACTGCTCAACCTTCATCTTCAGCACCTACTGTGAAATCTTCATCTTCCAAGCCAAAGAGGACAAAGAATGTTCCTCAAACACCTCAAAAGCGAAGGAGGACTGCATTGAGAGATGAATCTGATTCTGAGGAACCGGTTCCTGCTAGAGAACCTATTGTAACTGAAGCTGAGAAAGAGATTTCTCAGAAGGATTCTGAAATTGGGGGTTCTAGGCTTCTCAAGAGGCTTAGATGAATGACAGTTCCTGAAACTCCCAAGGAATCCAAATCAACAAGGAAGTACAAGAAACAGAGGGCACAAAGGCCAGTTTCAGATGATGAAGAGGAAGCAGCTAAGGAAGGGGATCAGGAATCTCTGATCTCACAAGACAAGGAATTTGCTCCAGTCACTTCTTCTCCATCAACTCCATCTCAGGAAGCTGTATCTGACAAGGCTAACTCACCATCTGTGTCTCTTGTTGATCCAGGCACAAGTGCTGAAATTGATGTTCAACACTTGGTTGTGTCTGAAGTATTTCTCTTAGAAGCTCCAACAGCAAATAATCCTTCCACAACACCTGTTACTGATGCTGTTCAAACTCCAGAGTTATCAACAACACCTTCTCTGCATCAAGATGCTGATAATCAGACTTTAGGTGAGCATCAGGATATGGCTGTTGATCAGAACTTAGTATCAGATCAGCAATTATAGGATGCTGAAGCCTCCATTGCTACTCACACTGTTGTCTTATCAGAAGATACTAATTCTTTAAGTTCTGATGCTGCAAATGCTGGAGATACTGGTGATGCTGCTCCAACTGTAGATGCTGATGAAGCAGGTCCTTCAGGACATACTCCTCAACAGACTCTTCCTAAGTCTGAACTGGTAAAGAAGTTTGTTACCGGGGAAGCACCAGTACCTTGGAGTGAAACTCCTGCAGGTCAGGAGTGGACTAAGGAATGGAACTCAGTTTCATGTGTTCCAACTGAAAAACATCTTGCTGAGCACTTGACTAAAGCTGATGAAATGTTAAATTCTGATGATTTTAAAACCCAGCTTAGAGTCACTGCATTGAGTACTAAACATCTACAAGGTCTTCATTCAACTACTCATGCAGAGCTACACAAGATTCAGGAGAACTTTATCAAACAGGAACAAGTTTGGAAAATTGATAAGAAAAGTTCTTTCAACCAACCATTGACAGGATTTCTTATATTGAGAAAACTCAAGAGAAACAACAAGCTCAGATTGAAGAAATTCTGACAAATCAAGCTTCTCAGCAATCGCAACTTACTGAAATCCAATCCTTAGTGGCATTACTTATCTCTCTTTTACTACCTGCTGATGCCAAAAAGGGGGAGAAGGTAATTAAGTCCAAATGCAAAACTAACAAGACACTGCAAGGAAAGGATGATGGAAATGATGATCAAGAATACTCTGGAATGGGTAGCGGTCATAGTCAAGGTAGAAGGTTTACATCAAGATAAGCTAGTCACAGGACAAGTTCTGATATTGGGAAAAGAATAAGTTCTGCTGCTGGTAAAAGGATAAGTTCTGATGAACTTCTAGATCTTGATGAGGAAATGTCAAGACAGTTATTTCTTCAAGAAAATCCAGGAATGGACTTGGAAAGTTTAAAGGAAGAAGAAGCCAGACTTAAATCAGAGAAAGTCACATCTAAATATGAAGCTTCTGGTAAAAAATCACTTCCAAAACCTAAAGGCATTGTGATCAAAGAAAGGACACATACTGAAGCAACATCGGCTAGATCACAACCACAGATAGATCCAAGATCCAAGGGTAAAGAAAAGGTTGGTGAACCTATCAATGTTTATGTACCTTCTGAGGAAGAAGAAATTACTGATGAAAAGGATGATCTTGCTCTGACTTCAAGAAAAGTTCTTAAAACAACCTCTGACATGGCTCAAGTTGTTCAGAGTCAAGAAATTGTAAGTTCTGATATTCAGAAGAAGCAAGTAACCTCTGACATAGCTCAAGTTAACTTGATATCAGAAAATAGATCAAAGACAATCCTACCAGGATTCACTAAAGCAAAACAGACTCAATCTTTGAAGACTACTGCAAGTGGTTTTGAAGCAAGAGTAGTTACTGGAAAGGAAGCTAGAGATAAAACTGGATTGGGAAGTGCTGATGAAAGAAGAGTACACAACACTACCAATGATCTAACTTCCTTGAGTGAACCAGGTATTGGAGCAACTCCTGAGAGATTGAATCAACTGGAATCTGTACAGATGGTTTACCATACCTACTTGAAAGAATACATCATGTTGTATTTCATGACAGATGGTAGGGTTTATCATATAAGACAAAATGCCATTCCATTGAAGTATTTTGAAGAATTGGAGCATGTACTTTTCTTACTTCAAGTGGATGACAGAATAACAGGGACTGCTGCAAACTACTTAAAAGAACAGATTCAGAGGCAGCAAAGGCTTTATTCTGTTAAGTCTGACAGCATATATGTTCCAAAGTACAGAGATCACAATGGTGATATTGTTGATATGAAGCCTAATACTGCACAGATCAGAACATATCTTGGTATTAAGGGACTTGAATTCAATCTAGAGTCTCGCAAAGCTTATGTCATAAGACTAGATCAGGAGTTGAGAAAAGCAAAGATCAATGATCTCAGAGCTGCAATCTTTCAAACTGGTGAAGATACTGTAGAGCTTAAAGATGTCAAAAGGAGAATGATTGATGAACTCAGATATGCTGAGAAATGTTTGTTGAAGAACTATCTCAGAACAACTCCTGACATCAGAGAGATCAGAAAATGATGAAGCCAAGTCGAAGATCTACAACTGCTTAAATTCTGATATTTATACAGACTGAAGTTGTTATCAGAAGTTGAAATTGGTAAAAGCTTTAAGGACTGTAAGTTGTAGTTATCTAGTCTAATTCTCATGCATTTGTACTTAATGTTTTTGGCATCATCAAATATCTGTTAAACTTGTATATTATGTTAATTTACAAGTTGGGGGAGATTGTTAGATATATTTGATAATGTCATGGCTAATATGTTTTATGTTTAGCTTTCAGATCTTACTTGAACAGGATAAATCAGTACTTAACTGTTGATCAGTACTTATACTGGAAGTCAGGACTTAAGGATATCAGTACTTATGTTATCAGGAGATAATCATCAGAAGATAGATATCAGAACTTAAGTGCTGAAGGAAGATCAGATAAGGACAGTAGCTAATTAAAGGAAAGAAGATCAAGATAAACATAAGAAGAGATATGCATGAAGAAGGAATTCTGTAAAGAATGGAATACTTGGAAGAAAAGATATCTGATTGATATATTTTAGGAAGCAGAATTATATTCCATATCAATTAGCGATTATCTTGTAACTGTGTAGTATATAAACACAGATATAGGGTTTACACTATAAGTGTTATCATTATTAGAGAAGATTATTCATTGTAACCTTAGCAGCTCTCGTGATATTTGTTCATAACTGAGAGGTAACAGTTCCATACTGTAACAGAGTTTATTGTTTCAATAAAGTTTGTTTTCTGTTACTTAAGTTCTTAAAATTCGATTTGAGTGTACTATACACTGTATTCACCCCCTCTACAGTGTGTGTGTGACCTAACAAACCTACTTATACGTTCTTGTCTTGATTTACTAGTAGAGCATTTTGATTCATTTGAGGGTTGGTGATACATAGTGTGGGGATTCTTTGTTAAAGTGTGAAAAAAATTGGTGGGTATCAAAATAAAAAAAGAAAAGAAAAGGTTAGGTACTCCTTTGAGACCAACGGGTGGCAAGTGTAATATCATATGAAAGGGACGATCCATGTGCATGTGCTGGTATTAAGTACATTGTACTATAAATTATGAGGGATTAACTTAATATCTCTTATTTTTCTTGGTGACTTTTCACTACCCTTGGTTACTGGAGAAATACTTGAACCTTGAAAAAAAAGGTAAAAGGAGAAGATGAAAAAGAGTTTGTGTTCATTGGTTTGTGCAATATGAAGTGGGGAAGTGCTTAATAATTTGTGCTTGGGCTTAATACTTGTAAGAGTTCGCTCAACTTTTACATGATTTGATTTCATATTGAGTGCTTAATTAAAAATGAACATTATGCTCTATTAGTTTATGAAATTAGCCACTTGTTAGCCTTTTTCTTGATATCCTACCCTTCACCTTAGCCATGTTACAACCTTTAACGAAGACCTTTTGATTTGTGCATGCATATATTAGAAGTAGTGAAGATTTGGTAAAAACCAAGCTTATGGTAGCATATGATTTCATTGATTGACCTTGGGCGAATACACTTAGACTATACACTTATGTGATTTGAGAGTTATGTAAGATTTTCTTATCCATGGCATGCTACTTACTAAAGGTGACTTTGTTGTTTATTTCTAGTTATTTTTTGTCTATCTAGACAATATGTGTGTACTTGGATAGTTGTGTACAAATGATGTGCATTAGAAAGACTGTCGAAATTGTGTAATTGAGGTTTACATGTGTAGAGTGCTGTGAGATGTTACATACCTGAGACTTGGCAGAAAATAAATGGATTTTATGGGTAGATTTACTATAAGCCCTCACGAGACAAAACTCGTCCTACTACGACTACCTAGGGGTTTAACAGCTTGTTGCATATGCTCAATATAATCGTGTCATCCATGAAGGTGATGTTATTTAGTTATGATTTAGTTTTTTATTTCTCTTGTTTGCTCGAGGACGTGCAAATATATAGTGTGGGGATGTTTGATAGAGTATATTTTATATATATTTTAGATGATTTTTGTCCTCATATTTATTGTGTTTTGCACTGATTTGGATATTTATTTAATAGATTTTGATGTTTTATTGTAGGATACAAGAAAATTCTAGAATTGGAAGAATTTGGAGAAAAAAGTCCTATATTGGAGTGGAAATAGAAGAAAATTCGTATTGTATGTCTACATGGGCTGCAAATTCTGTTTGGGCCGTATCTAGAGATTCAGAAGTCTGATTTTGATAATCTTACATTTCACACGAAGCCCATAGAATTTTCTTTAATTCAGAATGGTCCAGTAAGGAGAATCTAGTGGGAGAAGCCCAGAAACAGGGAAAAACAGAGACCTGCGAATTTTTACAAAAGAATCCTATTCGGTTTAGAATTGTCTCTTGTAATTTGATTAGAATAAGATAATACTTTGATTATTAGATATAACATCAGATTTTATTATTAGTTAGTTATTATTATTATTAGCTTGGAGAAGAGAGACTTACGTACTTTGTATTGGAGCTAGGGTTCTTGCTCTTTTTCACATACACTTTGTTTTAGCTTTATTCTCCATTATTACAATTATTTGAGGTACTATTTTCTTCTCTTATTTTAGTATTATATGTTTATTATGACTTTCTTCATTATTTTCCTTGTTTTTATTCCTAGCATGAGTGAGTAGTCATAATCTAGGGCGCAGGGCAAAACATGTTCACACCACTATAATGGTTTGATTTTCACAGTATTTTGACTGGTTTAAGTGATTCTCATTGATATGTTTTAATGTTTAGTTTGTGGAATTGGCGAATATCATAAACTAATTATATGCAATAATGGTACTAGATCGAGAGATAGTCTACTAATTAGAGGAACAAATAAGATTAGCCGAATGAATGTGAATGCGAGAGTATCATTGGATTTCTTAGAGTGTTGATACTCGGGAGAGATCGAAATATGTTCTAATCACTTGACCAATTAAATTACTAAAAGTTATTATTGTGTAATCATGTTACAAGAGTGTTAATACTTGAGAGAGATTGACAAACTCTACTTGTGTGACCACTTTAGCTTAGGAACCAGTTTGGTGTAAGTATGGTAAACCTGATTGCCCTAGACTTTTAGTTAATTCATTCTAAAAACATAGTTATTTGCATTATTTAGTTATAGAAAATTCCCTACAATCGTTTTCAGTGTAGGAACAATTTGCAATAATTAGATTAAAATTCTTGATACTTGTCTTCTTGTGGATTCGACCGGTACTTGCTAGTTTCTCCTAACAACAGACACCGTGCACTTGCGGTATATATAAAATAAGATATTACCCACCTCCTAGAATACATAACCTATATGGGGCCTACTTCCAGCCCCCCAAAATCCACCCGGGGCCCAGTAGGCCTCACCAAGGCTCGAATCATAATCCCAGATAGGCCACAGACATGCAAAATAGATCCCAATAGGCCCCAGTAGGCCCCACCTTGGCCCACACTACACCATAGATTGCCTATAGCAACCCTAAAAAAGTGTTGCTACAGGGCATAAATTCATTACAATAGGGTCTATGGAAACTATTTTGAAAAATTAGGTGTAACGTTTGGTCTCGTTGCCATAAGGGCTTATGGTGACGAATTTGGGATCATATTGCAACAGAGTAAATAAGTTGCAAATTCGGTTTATAGCAACTTTCTTACATTTATAGCAACGAATATATTAACATTGCAATACATGAGGTTTTCTATGGCAACATTATTTTGCTACCTTTTTTTATGATAAGTGTTGCAATACATGGACTTTTGCAACATATTTCAAGTTAATTGCAACATATTTCGAGTTAATTGCAATAAATTTTATTAACAAATTTGAATATATGGCAACCATTTTACCTTCTATTGCAACGCAAAATTTTTAAAAAAAATTATGCATGACCTTTAGATTTCATTAACCATAACCAAGCTATTTAATTGGTATATCTACAACACAATCCAATAATCCACACAAAACAGCTTAGCTTAACACTATTGATGTTGTTCCATTATCAATATACAGACAAAGTCTAACAAAAATACAAAATTCACATGCCAAAATAACAAAGTTAAAGTTTACACACGATCTTTAGTTAATTTTAAACGGATCAAAATATTAGTTATCATCTTCAAACATCAGGTAAAGGCTGTGACAATGAGTACATTTGGTTATAACTATACAGAGGTGTTTTATTAGGAGATTTATAGTTTATTTTGATGACTTTGATGTGTAGCGCCATATTATGCCTCCAACTAAGTGGTTTGATGCATGAGAAGCCATTGGAAAGATGATGCTCGAAGATAAAATTGTAGCATAACCATAGGCAAATCCAAAAAATGTTGCCCTGCAAAAAGTTTAAACAAACATTATTAAAAACCAGTTTATTTCCTCAATTTAGTAGACGCAAAAACTTGCGGATTATAGAAATGCCATATGGATCTTTCAAAGCTATCCATCAAGTAAAGCATGGTAAGTACCAGATTGTAAAGGAATTTTTTCGGCCATTTCCCAAGTGCAGAAGCCCAAAAACGATTCCGACTACCAAGGCACTCTTCTAGTTGACTCCTAAAAGTGGAAGCATAGTACCATGAAAAAGAAGTTCCTGAGAAGTTTACACGTGCATAAAAGTGTATCAGACAATTAACTGTAAATAAATGGTGACTGAATCAGTAATTTTCTGGATATTTATCATCAACTAACTAAATCCAGACAGTGAAGCTACAACCAAGTAATATAAAGGCTGCAGTGAAGAAAGAACCTACAGAAAAACAAAAGCAGTATCAGATGTATGAGCAAAGTTGTTTCACCAATTAAAGATGAGGTTAAGTGGTCCAGCTGAGAGAATAACAAAGGGAAAGAATCTCCATCAAGGCCTTTGTTAGGACCGCCTATCTGCTGCAGTATAGAGTCAAGACTAGGGGAATCTTGGAATTGTTGATCAAGCTTGTTCTGAAAATTCCAGTTTTGATAATCTTCAAGCGAGGACCCGTCAGTCTGTTCTTGGCAAAGTATGAAAGATGAACAGTTGCTTCCGTCACTGCACTGAAGCCTTCTTAAATCAAGAATTTGTTGCAGAATTAAGCAAGCACTTTCCTCTTAATTTCCATTGAGAAAGGCCTGCAAAGTGAAGAAACAGAAATGAAAGGTTTTTTAAGTACATGATCTTCAAAGATACAACGAGATACTTAATTAGATATTTTTGAACTAATGCCATTATGATACGATGAGTTACTTATGCCTAACAACGATAAATACCTTCACTTATTTGGCTAATGAAACTTTCAGGGCGGCAAAAGTTCTACTTAAAACCTCATGATATTGTTAGGACCTGTCCATAAACACATGCACACACAACTAGGTGGTATTCGAGAGACCACCCACTCTCCACAAACACACATAAGTCAATCTTATTTCTTCATTCCCCAAACATATAAATGGCTTCCCTATTTATAACCTCAACCTCTACTCACAATCCCTAAATTAAAGCTAAAATATTATTATTCCCACCAAATCCTCCCTTTGAAATCCATAACTGATTCACACACTAATTATTCAGATTTATAACTGATTTAATAATTATCCTATTTATTATGTTTCCTAACATTACCGGCCGCCCAAACTTGAACCTTGTCCTCAAGGTTCAAATGAGAAAATAGTTTCATTCTTTCTTTTTCCTTTTCTTTCTAATCGAGAACCCCTGGCTCTCCGCCAATAATTTTCTAAATTCCTCCCAGTTACAAGAAGGCCGCTGACATTTCACGCAATAGTCCAAGAACAAAAGATCATTTCTCGAGTATACTACAGAGTATACTACAGCCGACCAGACCTTCTTAGTTGGCGTTGAGAGGTTTACTAATTCAAAATAATTGTCAAAATAACTTTCAGCCTTCAACGACCCACCTTCAAGTTTTAAGCCTTCGAATATGACTATTTCAAGTATTTGTGATAAAGAGTCCATAGATGAGTTTGGAGGCGATGAGACATCAAACAAACAAGTCTCTTGTTCTTTGTTGTTGCCGCTATTAGAATTTAACGGAGTCTGCCCTAAAACCTCCAATATTGGTGGTTGCTGACGAGCCTTTTCATCTTCTTGAAATTTTCCAAAATCAATTTTTTGAAAATCTGATTTAAGCTCTCTGTCATTCGCTTGTATTCCATTCAGATTCTCCTCAATTTCGTGGACCGACTTCTTGGCCTGTTCCAAGTCTTGCGAATCTTCACGAGCAGGCGGAGATGGTCCAGTAGTCTTGCGACTATAGTTGTCCATTTTTGTAAGTATGGCAACCATACCTTCTTTGAGGAAAGAAATGTCATTTTGAAACTTTTCAATATCCAACTTCAAAAATTTTGCTTGCATCTTTACAAAAAAAATTCCCTGGAAGTCGTCGATTCGATTTTCAACTTGTTTTGCACTTGTCGTTGCCCCAAGAACAGAGGTGCTCTGATACCACTGTTAGGACCTGTCCATAAACACACGCACACACAACTAGGTGGTATTCGAGAGACCACCACTCTCCACAAACACACATAAGTCAATCTTATTTCTCCCTCTCTCAAACATATAAATGGCTTCCCTATTTATAACCCCAATCTCAACTCACAATCCCTAAATTAAAGCTAAAATATTATTATTCCCACCAAATCCTCCCTTTGAAATCCATAACTGATGCACACACTAATTATTCAGATTCGTAACTGACTTAATATTTATTCTATTTATTATGTTTCCTAACAGATATCTTATAGAAAACTGACTTGTTTTAGGCCAAATGAAAGTATTGAACAACTAAATGTTAGATGTCAACATCTAAATTGTATTATACAGCGGAAAATAGAAGTATTGAACCGTGCAGCAGAAGAGAGAAGTACAGATTTTCCATCAAAACATATTGGGAAAAACTTAAATGTTTAAGTCTTGCTAATACACCTTTTTTGTATTTTGCTTTTATCAAGAAATGTACTAATTAAAAGAATTAAAATTTCATCAAGAAAGTATAA
This sequence comes from Apium graveolens, assembly GCF_009905375.1. Lineage (NCBI taxonomy): Eukaryota > Viridiplantae > Streptophyta > Magnoliopsida > Apiales > Apiaceae > Apium > Apium graveolens. The sequence continues at coordinate 170,468,230 of NC_133656.1, forward strand.
TTAGTCTCAACAGTCCATACCTGGAGAACCCAATGTCCACAAGGAACCTTGCAACTCCCAGTGCAAACATATAATGAGATGTGAACGGTTCAACAACCTATGATAGTGGGAAAATGACAAGGTAAGATTTACAAAAAAGAGCTCCAAAATAAGTCCAATAGGCTTCTTATGAAGACCTTTTAAAAGAGATAATTTGCATATTTTATTAAGTAATTAACCTGAGTATTCTGCATGCCATGAAACCGAGGAAGTACTGAATAGCTTCCAAGTAAAGAGAAAAGGCCCAACACAATCAGATGATATGGTATCGTTGGATGAATAGCAACAGACACTACAACACACATATTAGCACCTACATTTAGATCATAACAATGTAGGTGCTATCATAACAATATGATAGCACTAAAACTATAAAAAAGATAATGCTAGCTTACCATATAATGATGCATGAAATCATTTTTTTTAACCATAGAACTTGAATTCAACACACATCATATCATATAAATAACCCAAGCAATTGCTGCTAATGTATCAAGATCAAGTATCGTATGTATGTCATACTCCATAACAAAGCTATAGTACAGTCATTTAGAGCAAAGCTAAGAAGACAGACACCAATCAAAGAAATCGACTCACAAGTAGTTGCTAAGTTTCTATATAACCATCAAATTAACACCCAATTAATTAAAAACAAAAACACAAAATCAAAAAAACTAGGAAAATTAGGTAACAACTAACAATAATCGAACATATTTATAAATTGAATCAGATTTGGGGAAGAAGATTCGAGAAAAAAATACCCTTTAAACTGTAATATTCTCCAACATATAATCTTCTTCAAACTTTAATCTTTTCCGAAATCTAATCTCTTGAGAAATCTAATCTTTTGAGCCACTGTACTGTAAAGCATAGTTGTTGTCAGTCTCTCTATTTTACTCCCTTATTTGTGAGTTTTGTTTTTAATGTTTCAATTTTTATTTTTTTTAAAGACGGAAAACAATCATATGAAGAGTGCTCAAAATTTTCAGCAAGCCCGCCCACTGGTTTAGCAAGCCCGCCTAAATTTTGGGCTCAATTTTTTAATGTACTGCTATGGCTATATAATACATTACAATAGGATGTATTTTGTAACACCTCCATATTTTATTGATTCAGTCGCAATGTTTTTAAAATCCCTTGAAATAGACATGAACTCATCCTTCAATGGCAACATTTTTTAGATAATTTTTAGAAATCTGGTTACGGAAACTGCGGATACTGTCGAAATAACGAAGGTAAGGAGCTTATAGCTCTGATACCATGATAAATACCATGATAAATATGATGTGTATGATTGTGTTGATAACTTATGTGATGATAATGTGAATGTGTGTGTTTATGTCGGAAGCAAGAATTAATGTAAGAGAAACAATAAACTCTTGTATTAATTGTATGTAGCTTGAATATTTACATAATAGAGGAATTAATTTATAGACAAAACTACTACCGCTACAGTGCCGCTAGAGTGTTGCGACAGTACTAAACCTGGGGACCAAGTTTGGCTGACGTTAACATGAGTAGGAGGGCTGATGTCATTGCTATGATGTAAGAACTTTAATACATACAATTTCTAGCTTCTCGATCGATTCATAAATTCTTTATGGAATATGAGGAGTATGAATTAATCGATTGTCCATATACTTGATAGATTTAAATATAAAAGAAGTTATCCTAACATATATTAACACATAGGTCCAATATTTTCTACAACAACTATAACTCTTGCTATATTCCCTAACGAAATATGTAGTTACCGCAATATTATTAGTCGAAGAGGCACATTCTTCATAATTCTCCAAAATACTAGCATATATGCATATTTAAATTTACCAGGAGCTACAAGGATTTTTGGTGGTAAACATGTCACTAGAAGCACCTAAAGCTCAACAACATTAAGTAGCATTCATATTTTTACCAAGATGTATATAGCCAATCATGCCTTGCCCCTACAGAAAAAATATATTATATAAGGTATAAGATTTAAGATATAAGATATAAGATATATATATATATATATATATATAAACATTAATTGATATAATGAAACACAAGCACTAATCATTGACAGATGTATTTTTGTAATCCAATTTTCACATAAAGAAAATTCAGCTTCTCATCCCTCAAGTGACGTGCTCTATACCTTGCATTTATTTTAGCCTTCAGCTAGATTTTCCAGTGAATTATAAATGAGATAATCATGCAGTTGTTGATAACTTGAAACACGAGTATGCATTTAAACACGACTATGCAGATTTGTAGCGGAACTGCGGAATAACATTAGAACTTTCTAGTTGGCATCAGTAGCCGTAAAAGCTTTAAGGAGAAGTCAACTTCTGACAAATTAGAATCGGATAAACCAACTAAAGTCAATATAGGCTTAATGACAAAGAAGCAGCTTAAGCATAAGCTGAAAGAAATAAGAAATATCAACAAGGTTAAGGCAACTAGGAAAAATAGGAATGGAAAGGAAGGTGTGAATAAAAGCAATAATTATATGCCTGTTCCTAATGCTCCTAGAAAAAAATGTTATAACTGTGGAAACTCTAACCATCTTGCTTCTTTTTGCAAGAAGAATAAGAATATAAACTCTTTACCTCCTAAGTCAGGACTTAAGGGTCAGTCTGTTAGGTTTAAGCCACAAAATCCTTATTTTCATTGTGGCAGTTTATGACATTCCATTTATACTTTGAAGGAATATCATAGTTTATTCTATGATTATTATCAAATAAAACCTTCTTTGAAGAAAGTTACTTTAATTCCTTCTAGTGTAAAGTCTGATGCAAAGTATGATATAAGTTCTGATAAACAGCATGTTAGCATAAACTCTGATATTAAATCCGCTGCAAATGCTAACAAACTTAAAAAGGCCAAAGGATCCAAGCAAGTCTAGGTCCTTAAAACTAACCATTAATGGTCTTTGTGATTGCAGGGCAACAGGAGAAACATCCTAGTACTGGATAGTGGATGTTCAGGACATATGACTGGAAATAAAGCCCTGCTCTCAGACTTTGAGGAGAAAGCTGGCCCAGAAGTTTCTTATGGAGATGACAACATGGGAAAAACTCTGGGATATGGCAATATTAATCTTGGGAATGTCATCATTGAAACAATAGCTCTTGTCTCAGGACTTAAACACAATCTGCTGAGTGTGAGTCAAATCCGTGACAGAGGTTATCATGTGGATTTGTTTGAAGAACACTGTGAAGTTGTAAGCAATTCTACAGGCAAAGTGGTTCTGAAAGGTTACATGCATGGTAACATTTTTGAAGCCAGACTTTCAACAAGTTCTGATGGTTCTGTAATTTGTCTGATGAGTAGAGCATCAATTGAAGAAAGATGGAATTGGCACAAAAGACTCTCTCATTTAAACTTCAACAACATAAATGAGCTTGTAAAGAAAGATCTTGTGAGAGGACTGCCAAAATCAGTATTTGCTCCTGATGGCCTTTGTGATTCATGTCAAAAGGCAAAACAAAGAAAATCTTCTTTCAAGAGCAAAACTGAGTCATCAACTCTTGAGCCTTATCACCTACTACATGTTGATCTATTTGGTCCAGACAATGTCATGTATATTGCAAAGAAGAAATATGCTATGGTTATAGTGGATGAGTTCACAAGGTACACTTGGGTGTACTTCTTGGACAAGAAGAATGAAACTGCATTTACTCTAACTGATCATTTTAGATAGCTGAATAAGTTGGTCAAAGATTCTGTTAAAATTATAAGAAGTGATAATGGCACTGAGTTCAAGAATTCAATCATGGAAGAGTTCTGCAAAGAGCATGAAATCAAACAGGAATTTTCTGCTCCTGGAACTCCACATCAAAATGGAGTAGTAGAAAGAAAGAACAGGACTCTCATTGAAGCTGCACGAACTATGCTTGATGAAGCAAAGATGCCAACCTACTTTTAGGCTGAAGCTGTGTAGACTTCTTGTTTTACACAGAATGCAACACTCATAAACAAGCATGGAAAAATACCATATGAGATGGTGAAGAAAAAGAAGCCAAATCTGAAATACTTTCATGTATTTGAATGTAAGTGTTTTGTTCTTAAGATTCATCCTGAACAGTTGTCAAAATTCGATCTAAAAGCTGATGAAGGAATTTTTGTTGGATATCCACTTTCCACAAAAGCTTTCAGAGTCTACAATTTAAGAACAAGGGTTGTCATTGAATCTATCAATGTATCTTTTGATGATAAGAAGATTACTGAACTTGAAGATTTCAATGATCACGATTAGCTGAGATTTGAAAATGAAGACTTAAATTCTGATTCTATAAATTCTGATGACTTAAACTCTGATGTCATTCAATATGTGGTAACAACTCCAAAGGAAAATACACCTGTCCAGGGGGAGCAAGCTGAAGATCCTACCACATCTCAAGACTCTCAAGAAGCATCAGAACCTGTCACTGGCTCTTCAAGTGCTGATTCATCTAGTTCTGATGAGCCAAATTCTGATAATTCTAGAAGCTCTGATACTTCAAATCCTGAAGGATCCAAGTCAAATTCTGAAGTCTCAGAGAGCATAACTACAAGGGAGCATCAAAAAATGTTGATGGAGACAGCATGGAACATGGGGGAGGATCCAGTTCTAGAAGTCAACTTCAATCTGCAAGGATGTGGACCAAATCACATACACCTGACTTAATTATTGGAGATCCTAAAGCAGGTGTCAGAACTAGAACTGCAACATCAAATGAATGTCTCTATCATTCTTTTCTATCTCAGACTGAACCAAAGAAAGTGGAAGAAGCTCTTCAAGATGCTGATTGGGTGCAAGCAATGCATGAAGAGTTAAGGCTGGTTGCTAAAGGCTACTCTCAACAAGAGGGTATTGATTATGATGAAACATTTGCACCAGTTGCTAGATTAGAAGCCATAAGGATCTTTTTGGCTTATGCTGCTCATAAAAAGTTCAAAGTCTTTCAAATGGATGTGAAAAATGCTTTTCTTAATGGAGAATCGGAAGAAGAGGTCTATGTTGAACAACCTCCAGGCTTTGTAGATTCAAAATTTCCAAATCATGTCTACAGGATTGACAAAGCACTTTATGGCCTTAAGCAAGCTCCTAGAGCATGGTATGAGACTTTAGCTCAATTTCTTCTGGAAAGTGGATTTCACAGAGGTACAATTGATAAAACATTGTTCTACCTCAACCATGGAAAGGACTTACTTTTGGTACAAATATATGTTGATGATATCATATTTGGTTCTACTAATGCCAAACTTTGTGAGAGGTTTGCAAAGCTAATGCAGTCAAGATATCAAATGAGTATGATGGGAGAAATCAACTATTTTCTGGTCCTTCAAGTCAAGCAAAATGAAGAAGGTACTTTTATCTGTCAATCCAAGTATACCAGAAATTTACTGAAGAAGTTTGGAATGCAAGATAGTTCAACAGCATCCACTCCCATGGCCACTGCAACCAAGTTAGATAAAGATACTGGTTCACCAGTAGATATTACTAACTACAGAGGTATGATTGGTTCTTTACTCTATTTAACTGCAAGTAGACCTGATATCATGTATGCTACCTGTCTTTGTGCAAGATTTCAGGCTGATCCAAGATAACCTCATTTAATAGTTGTGAAGAGAATTATCAAGTACCTTAAGGGTACAGCTGATATGGGATTGTGATATCCTATAGAATCAGATTTTAAGCTAATAGGTTACTCATATGCAGATTTTGCAGGATGCAAAATAGACAGGAAAAGCACTAGTGGAAGCTGCTAATTTCTTGGAGGCAGATTGGTTTCTTGGTTTAGCAAGAAACAGAAGTCAATTTCCATATCAACTGCAGAAGCAGAATATATTGCTGCAGGAAGTTGTTGTGCACAGATTCTTTGGATGAAGATTCAGTTACTGGATTATGGGTTAGAATTTTCTAAAATCCCTATTTACTGTGATAATCAAAGTGCTATTTTTATGACAGGTAATCCAGTTCAACACTCAATGACAAAGTACATCAGCATTAGGTACCATTTCATAAGGGAACATGTGATGGAAGGTACAGTGGAATTGCATTCTGTTATAACAGATCAACAACTAGCATATATATCTTCACAAAACCACTATGTGAAGCTACTTTTACAAGACTGGTAAATGAACTTGGAATGGTTTCAGGTTCTTTCTTTAAATCTGCTTAGTTTTTATTCTCATACATCAGAATTTATGATCAGTGTTTACAGATTGTCTTATCTTCATGAAATATGTTCTTAAATTGAAATTTATTAAATGCTGATTGTTATCTGATGTGGATCTTTAAACTCTGATAGTGTTTTGAATGTTCTGTGACTATTCAATCCAATGAGGATAACTGTGCTAGATGTTGACCTAGTAGTCTTTAACATACTAGAAATCCCATGTTTGAATTAGTTGTTTATGTGGAAACTCATTAACACAAGCAAATTCTGATTTTGAGCTTAGTCAAGTTTACTTTGTGTATCTTATTACTAAGTCACAAACTAGATTCCTGCTTCTTATCTGTTAGATTCTAATGTCAGTAAATCTTAAGAATGAACTAAATGCTGATAAGCCTCACTTATCCAAAAGAAAAGAAAAAGAAAAGAAAAGAAAAGAAAAGTCAGGTACTCCTTTGAGATCTAGAGTAAATATATGGAAGGGAAGACCCAAGTGCATTGATGGTATTAAGTAATATGCATTAGGAAAGCAAATAAATTTTCTTGGTGACTTTTCACATTCTCTGATTACTGGAAAAATACTCTGACAACAGCATAAATTCTGATAAGCAGTCGTGACTCACTTACCCTGAGAAGCCATTGTAAAAAGGAATTACAAAAGATGCATAAAATGAGCACAAATAGTTGAGGTGGACTCTTGCATAAATTTGTTCTATAGTAGACTTTATGATTGATGACAGATTTTAAGCACTTTTCTAAGTTATGCCTTATTTCTAAGATGTACTGAAATTTATTAGACTTTAATCTTTATATGATATTCTGCTGAATGCACACACTTTCACTCCATATGAATGATGAAAATTACTGTGGTGATTAAGTTGTTTTTGATAAACAGTTAAGTGTCATTTGCATAAATTCCGAGGACAAGTTCTGATGAAAGTTCTGATGATTAAACTCTAAAGAAAACAAGTCAGTATTTATATGAAGAATCACAGAGAAAGATATTCACTTTTTGAGTTCAGAAGCCATATTCCGATGACTGTTAAAATCTGATATAAGTTAAGTTCTGATATTAAATCCTGATGGAATCCTTGATGCTTACGTGACATTATTCTTTACTTGATTTATTTGTGGTAAAAACTGAAACAGTTATATTTAAATCAGAATATATTTCGGTAAGATAAAAACAGTCATAATAATTACGGGTTAGTGGTAAACGTGTTTGTCTTGAAAAGCTGCATGTGCACAGTAATTATTGTTTATTTCTCGTGCCCATTAACTCCTGTTTTAACTTTTTTCTGACTGTTATTATTACACATCGGTCTAGGGAGACGAGGCATCATTATTTTTTACTCTTAATCGTTACACAGTCCTCGCGTCCCTTGGTATTCCATTGGCTATTTAAACTGACTATTCATCCCAGCCAAATCATCTTCCATTTTCTCACAATCTCACTATCTCTTTTAATTCTCATCATTTTTCTTCTTCATAAAAAAAAATGGTTCGTTTCAAATTGTTCATGAACGATGAAACTTTCAATATAGAGTTGAGTTGTGATGACTGGCAACAGGAGTGGCATGTCACCGCCATTCCTGAAGAGCTCTGGAACTCCGTTCCACAAGAGGTTCACACATACCTCTTGTTATTTTTGATGGACTACCACCTCCATCTTGATCGATTGGAAGAAGAAAGGAGAGAGGCTCTCCGTCAGCAAGAACGGATCATCCGTCTTGCAGTGCTCTTTGTCAGCAGCAGAAGGAACTAGTAGATAGGTTTTCTTAGACTAGGACTAAGGCTGTTGATGTTAAGATTCTTAGATTAGGACTATCTTGTAATTTTTGCATGTAATCTATAAATTTCATGAAATGTACTCGTTTGATATATTAATGAAATTTCCTTGATTTGAGGAAACAGTTGAAGCACGGGTTCATGCATCAGAACCTGTGAAAGTTGGAGCTGAGAATGTTACTTCTCAGAAAGAAACTGCAGCTTAAAGTTCTGATACTTTGAAAAAGCAATCTGTAAGCTCTGAAGCTGCTAAAGCAACTCCTTCACTCACAAGGAGACTAAAGAAAATGAAGGCTATGAGGTATTTGGCTAAGGCTCCATCAGAAGATACTGAAGAAGCCGAGGAAAGGGATCAGGAATCTCTGATCTCACAAGAACAGATTATCATTGAAGCCCTTCCAGCTCAAGCCAAAGAAACTGCTACTGATACAGTTGTAACTCCTCCTGTCTCACCTATTAAAGCTACAGATGATGCTAAAGAACAAACTGAAAACTCTGAAATAGATATTAATAATTTGAATATACCAAATGTTCTTTATCTGGAAGCTCCATCTACAAAAGCTCATCAAACTCCAACTCATTTTCTAATTTTAAATGTTGAGATACCATTTACATCAACCACACCAGCTCTGGAGATAAATTCTGATGTTTAGAATTTAAATGAAGTTGTTCCTAAATCTCCAGTTGCTTCAAACACTTTTGTGCTGTCAGAACATGATGAGTCTTCCTCAAGTTCTGAAGACAGTATTTCTGCTGAGATTCTAGTTCCTATATTAGGAAATGAAGAATTGGTGAAGAAATTTATTGAAAAAGAAGCACCTATTCCTTGGGAGGATACTCACAGAGGTGTGGAGTGGACCAAGAAGTGGAATGACACTGATTTCATTCCAAGTTCTAATGTTTTGACAAAGCATATTGCTAAAGCTGATGAGTTGCTCACAAATGCTGATTTAAAGACACAACTCAAGATCACTGCTCTTTCTACCAAACATCTTCAAGGTCTACATTCTTCTACTCATGAGAAGGTTGATACACTCAAGGAACATGCTGATAAGCTAGATCTACAGCTTAAGCTTGACAAGAATAGATATATCAGACCTACTCTTGAGAAAATTGAAGCCATTGAGAAGATTCAAGAGAAGCAACATGCCCAAATTGATGAGGTCCTGGCGAACCAAGTTTCTCAGAAAGCTCAATTGAAAGAAATCCAATCTTCAGTTGAACTTCTTCTTTCTCTCTTACTTCCTGATTATGCCAAAAAGGGGGAGAAGGTAGTTAAGTCCAAGTGCTCACCTACTGTAATACTGAAGAAAAAGGATAATAAAAGTGACGACCAGGGAAACTCTGATAAGAGTAGAGGTCAAGAAAAAGTTCAAGGAAAATCTTCTACACGGAACAAGTCAAGTTCTGATGCTGTGAATGCTAAAAATCTAAAGTCAAGTTCTAATAAGCAAAGTCTGATGTCAAGTTCTGATATTCTGATTTAGTCAGGATCTAAAGACTTTCAAAAGTTTTTACAAACTCTAAAGCTAAAGGGGAAGCAGACTACTGTTTATTACAAAAATCCTAAAATCCAGACACTTGATGAGGAGATAGCTAAAAGATTATTTCTGAAACAAAATCCAGGAATGGATTTGGAAACTCTCAAGGAGGAAGAAGCTAGATTAGCTGCTGAGAAGACAAGTCTTAAGTCTAAAGCTTCTTATACAAAGAAACCTTCAAGGCCTAAGGAAAAAGGTATTGTGATCAGGGAAAAGTCAAATTCTGAGACTTCAAAGTCCAAGGCTAGATCACAAACTGAGATTGATCCTAAGTCAAAAGGAAAAGAAAAGGTTGGTGAACCTTTAAAGATTGAGAAAAAGATAAGTTATTCTATTCCAGTCTATCAAACTACAGTGCATGATGATGATTTGATAGAAGATGAAACTGTTCAAATTCTGAAGAGAAGAAAGATAATTAAAGAATCTAAAGTAACCTCTGACACTGCTCAAGTTGTTCAGAATAGAGAACAACAAGCTACAGAAGAAACAGCAAATTCTGATCAAGTTAATTTGAAAAAGATGACAATTGCTGATAAGAAGAAGCTGTTATGGAAGAAAGCTACTCCAGTTGAACCAAAATCCAATCTCTTGATGAATCAACTCGCAACATTTGGATCGAGATCCAAGCAACCTAGAGATAAAGCTGGATTAGGTTCTGATGAAGAGAAAATACAAACAGGAGTAGAAGTTACTCTAAGAGATCCTTTCATATTGACAGACAAACCATATGAACAAATCAAACAAAAGCTCCTTGACAAGGTATTGTCTGCTTAAATCGTGATAGATGCTCATGATAAGGAAAATCTAAAGGAGAAATTGATTTTATTTCTCTATGATGGATTAACTTACAGACTAGCTGATACTGGTGTGCTAAAGAAGTCTGTCAGAGAACTTCAACATATTCACTATCTTCTGGAAGTAAAATCTGATGTTACAAGAAGATGGTCAGAATACATTTTGAAGGCTATAAGAGATCTTTTTAGAATCTCTGGTACAAAGACTTCTCAGTATATACTAATGATTACTGAAGATGATGGAAGAGAAATTCCTATGCTGAAGAATTCTGCTAAGGTGGAAGTTATTCTGAAAGGAAGATGCGTATATTATAATGAAAACTCTTCACATCCTAGAGTTATCAGACTTGGTGATGGACTTGAAAGAACATCAATTCAAACTCTCAGAACAGCCATTTATCAAATTGGTGATAGTAAAGATGAAGAACTGATGCAGGTCAAAGCATAGTTAGTTGAATTTCTGAGGAAAGCTGAAGACAAGCTGGTAAGAGATTTTATTAAGAATCATTATGGATTCAGATTGATCCAGTGAAGTTGGTAAAGCTAAAAGGACTGTAAGTTGTAGTTCATAGTCTTATAAAACTCTTATTGCATTTGAACTTAAATATTTTTGACATCATCAAATCTATTAACTTGTATATTTTGCACAATTTACAAGTTGGGGGAGATTGTTAGATATATTTGAGATGTTATGTCTAATTTGTTTCATGTTTAGTTTGTAACAAACAGGAAATATCAGTACTTAATGGAATCGATACTTACTTGAAGTCAGAACTTAAGGATATCAGGACTTAGATTATGAGAAGATAAATATCAGAAGATGGATATCAGAACTTAAGTACTGGAGGACTAACAGTAAAGGAAGGAAGCTGATTTACAGGAAAGAAGATCGAGACTAATACAAATAGAAGATATGCATGGAAAGAGTTAGAGGACTTAAAGAATTGTATAAGATATCTGATTGATATATTTTAGGAGACAGAATTATATTCTATATCAATTAGAAGTTATCTTGTAACTGTGTACTATATAAACACAGACATATGTTTACACTATATGTGTTATCATTATCGAGAAGATCATATATTGTAACCTAACAGCTCTCGTGATATTTGTTCATCACTGAGAGAGAACAGTTCCATTGTAACAGTGTTTATTATATCGAATATATCTGTTTACTGTTACTTGTGTTCGAAATCGATTTGATTGTATTCTACAATGTATTCAACCCCTTTCTATAGTGTTGTGTGACCTAACATAGAAGTTAACTTATGTCAGGTAAGTACCAATTGTGGTACTTTGGTACTTTTCGCACCAAATTATACATGGTTTCGCTTATGAATAAAGAGTATATATGTGGGATGTTACAAACACCCTTTCTTATAAACTCGACGTCCTTGTCGAGCCCACAAACACACATACGGAACTCGGACAATGTTTCTACACTTCTGGTCGGACAGAGCTCTGATACCATTTATAACATCCAAGCTCACAACCGAATGTGTACAACACCCAACAACCCACCACAGGTCAGTCCGAAAAAGCTAGCGATTTGGTACACATAGGTTATTTACTTGTATCCATAAAGGTCTCAAACACTCTTATTCTTATCTACGTGGGATGTTACAAACACCCCTTCTTATATATTCGACGTCCTTGTCGAGCCCACAAACACACATACGGAACCCGGATAGTGTCTCTTCACTTCCGGCCGGGCAGAGCTCTGATACTATTTATAGTATCCAAGCTCACAACCGAATGTGTACCGCACCCAACAATCCACCACATGTCAGTCCGAAAAAATTAGCGATTTGGTACACATTGGTTGTTTGCTTGTATCCATAAAAATTTCAAACACTCTTATTGTTATCGATGTGTGATGTTACACTTGAGTTTATGAATAAATTTTAATACTTAATAACTTGGTGATTTCTATCGCTAAAGCCCTCACTACAAACCGTACTCGTATCTCAATTTTGTCTCCATTACATAATTAAGTTTGTTGTAGGAAATAGTCAAGATGCTACAAAATATAACATATTCAATGTAGAAAGTACCAAAATATAATATACTTCATGTTGAAATTTGACGATAAAATTACCAAGCCTCCAGCCCAGCCAAAGTATCAAGTGTTATAGGAACCTAAAGTATTAAATACTTGATACATATCATTTTTCAATATATTTAGTAGTGAATTTGAAAACAGATAATTAAGGGCTAAAATAAATATGGGCTAAATATGACGTAGCATAAATTTCCCCTTAGGCATTAGCGGGACCATGGGATGCTTGACCAGCCCACCACCACCAGCGAGGAGCGGGATTAAAATTTCATCCAGATAGATGTACAGGTCACGAGGACGTCATTTGAATGTAATATAAACATCCCGCCCTTTGAAGTACCACTTGAAAACATTTGCAACCCTTGTAAAATCATAAAATTTCCCGGTAACATATCCATTATCTTTTAGAAAACGCCCGATGTCATCAGGACCCTCATTGAACAGATCACATCAGATGGTATGTACCAACGGCACGTAGTCATGGACTCCTACATGGTCTGAATATAGTGAGTGCTTAACCATCTGCCGAGACTTGAAACCATTGTCGTTCATGAAATGGCCACCAGCATACCAGTAACTCCACAAAGATTCTTTACTTATGTTGTGGAAGTTCAGTTGACATAAGCTGATCTGCATAAGGAAAGTCCAGAAAATTTCAAATTATGATCTTTGAATTATTAACTTTGTGTTCTGTCTCCAGACCCAGTTCTGCTCTCGACCTTTTTTTCCTCTCGGATTTATTAAACTTAAGTCAGTTTTATTCTGTTTCACTATCTAATTAACTATCACTATATGCAATATGCATACTTCTCTGATCTCTCAAAATGCAACAACAAGCTGGGCCAAACAGAAGCAGTTGGACTGGGCTAGTCTTTAAACTACAATTATACATAGAACATCAAAAGAAAAATGGCCAAAGCATACCCTGGCCCAGCTATGTGTCCGTAACTGTCTATTATTATTGTTATATAGGACTAAGGGATCATTTATTAATATCTTAATAAACTTAACTTAACTTAATAATTGGATTTTAAATTGGTAAGATCATTTATATAATATTTTTGTGCTTTTAATGATTCATAATTCTCTTAAAGCATAAGAAACAAAATGTCAACTCGCTGGTTCAGAAAGTTGCTGGCTTTCCTATTGCTCTGTATGCTTGGTATCAGTCGCGCAGCCAGAAACTTAAGTTAGTGGAGTCAAAAAATTTCAATGTCAAAATTTTCAAAAAGATTTAAAGAATTACATAAGATGTAAAGATACCTTCATATCACTGTTTGCACAATTATTCTTGACATTTTTTCATATTCTGAAAGTATTGTAGGACTGCTTCATTAACGACTTCATCAAAAACATCTTTCTCAATATAGGTAACAAGACATCTATTCAAAAATTGATCTCCCATCCGATTTCGTAGTCGATTCTTCACAATTTATATTGCAAAATTCGTAGTCGATTCTTCACAATTTATATTGCAAAAAAGGCTCTTTCAATATTTGTTGTCGTAACAAGTAACTTCAATGCCAATTTGCAAGTAAATAAACCAAATGATACACAAGACTTCTTTTAGTTTGAACCAACTTCTCAGTAAGAGAACCAATACCATTTAATGATGAAAATTCGATGGTTGAGCGCACATCAAGAATATAAGTTTCAAGTTGAATGTCTAGTAAAACAAGGTCTGTCACTGAGAAATTTCGCGGGTATAATTGTGCAAAACGGATCAACTTTTCTTTGTCAAAAGCAGCAAATAGATCATTTAGATTTAAACATGTCACACAAAGAAATAATTCTTTGCTTGCCTCACTGAAACGATTATTAAGCTCCTGCATTTGTGAATCTATAGTGGCATAAAAGAATTCAACTTTATAATGATGTAAATTAGTAATCTGGTGAGTTTTGCGGCGTGACCTTCCTTTCATTTGAAAACTTTCATCCATACTTAAAATTTGAATACTCTGTTTTTCACAAAATGGACAAATTTCACCTAGCAAATCATCCCAACCATCTCTCAAAATTTGTAGCCTTTGTTTTGACTAGGTCACTAATCTTATAGCATTTACAATATCCTGATCTTTTCATTGGAAGGAAATTGATAATTCATTTGTAATTTCCAGCACTGTTTTCATCAAATACAAGCTGAATATGAAGTCAAAATTTTGCATTAATTCGAGTAAGGTTGAAACTTCGGCCCTTTGATCTGAATTTATGCCATCATCAACATTGTTATCAAGAACATCCACAATAGATTCAAACATTATAATTATTGGGGTCAAAATTAAATATAGTACTATAATTATTTTTTTTAGTGGGGTCAAATTAAAATTTAATACAACAATTTTTCAAAAAAAATATAATTTATATATAAATTAAAAAAATATAAAAATCCAGTGGGTTCACTTGCCCCCACTGGTTATACACTCCCTACGCCCCTGCTTGCTATGTATGCCTGTAATACATCTACGACACTTCTTCTCGTTTTCTTAACTTTTAAATTATTTATTTTGATTTATCAATTTATTTAATAATCGTTATATAGAAGATAATCACATCGTAAATATAATTATTACTTTAATAGTGTGTCCGATTATTTATTCACATCTTTCAACTAATTCTTATTTACACTCAAATTATTATCACGTGCTTAATAACTAAAAAATTGTTAATATCTTTCGGATATTGCATACATATAAATGATTTAAAATTTTAAGTTATATAACAAGAAAAATTTAGTAAAACAATATCATTCAATGTTCTTTTTATATTTAACATCAAATGATCTTATTCGTTCATAATTCAAATTTTAAATTATTAAGAAATTTTAATGATTCAGATTTTTATTCAGATTTATCAAATGACTCATAATATAAAAATGAAGGATTAAAAATATACCTGATGAACTTCATGTTCTAACCTCACAACATTGTTGGTGAAGTTCTTCTAGATTGTGTTATTGAGATGAGTCACATAAATCTCATTTTGGTATTCTTAAAGAGTTAATGTTCTTAGGCTATGTACACGGCGGTTGAGGATTGTGCTCTTCATTCGATCCTTACCCAAAGCAGGACTTATGGCCAGCCTCAAATCAAGACAAAAGCCCTGCACAAGAAATGATGAGATAAAGATATGATATTGAGATAATGCATATAAGCACAAAGAAACATTATGAGTATAAATACAAGTACAAAAACATTCATTTTCTTGATTTGTATAAATATGATTTGCACAGAATTGAGTTAAGCTTGAAACTTGTTAAAAATAAAATATAATTTGACTTAAACTAATAGAAATGTATGAACTATTCTAAATATTCTTCGTTTTATTTGCATGAGTCTAATCTTTAGAACTATCCATAGAGTGTTCTAGTAGTATGTGTTAGGTCCCGTAAAAGGGCTATTTTAAGTTAGAAGGGGGGTTGAATAGCTTAATTTCCAATTTAAAATTTATTATGACATTTTAAAAATACTTATCCTGTTTTAAATATTTTACTGATGCAGATTATATATGCGGAAATAAAAGATAAGGAAGAAAATACCACACGAGAGATTTATCCTGGTTCGTGATGCGCAACCTCTAATAGATTCGCTCACTCCTACGTCCAGTCCCCGAGCTCCTCTCCAAGACCCGAGTTTTTCCCTTAAAATAACCTTGCTACTTATGTAGGCAGAGAAGCCTTTACAACCGCACAAATATTTGTCTTGGTGTGTAACTCCGGGTTACCACCTCAAAATAAATATTCAAACCTACACAACCTATCTTAGACAATAACACCATGTTATTTCTTCAAAGTCGATGTAGAACCCTTGGTGTAGTCTTTGTCCTTCTAAGCTTTTATCGGTCTTGGATCTTAGTAGTTGGTCTTGGGTCTTTCCTCTTCCTTATGGTGCGAAGATTACTAACTCCCTATTAGTACGTCTAGGGCTTGGGTCTTAGAATGAGAATCACCTCACTATACTTCACCTCACTGCAAAACGAAGAAGACAATATCTACGAAACAATATAGATAAAAAGAGTTTGGACTAGTAATATACTTAACTAGACCGGATGACGTACAAATATTCTTAAAAGAATATTAGTATATACTTTTCTTTAGATTAAAAAGAATGTTAGAGTATACTTGGTATTACTTCGTTTTGAATAATATATCTTATTTCCGAAGTAATAAATATATCAAATACTTGGTGAAGCGTTATAGCTTTCGGATCTTTGATAATATAATTTTTTGTTTAATATAGTCATGTGTAGACTTTTATAAATCGAGAACGTTACACTTATTCTTTAACGATTTGCACTTATAAAATATTTGACCGAGAGATTAAAAGGTGCGTAATTTAAACACAATATATCACAAAATATAAGAGTGGAGTTTAAATTATATTAGCACAATTTATATGTGTATATATATAATACAATATAAGCTTTAAGTTTTTCCCACGAAACACTGAAGATGCTAGTAAGGGAAATCGCTTAATTCTTATACGATTATATATATATACTTATATTTACCTAAAAGCTTTAAGATCTTCCCAGGAAATACTAGAGGTGCTGGTAAGGGAATTCACTTAAATCTTTTAACTAAATATAATAAATATGTATATATAGATAGAGTCCTACTCAGCTACAAACCAAATTAAAATAAAAACTAAAAACCCCAGCCCAATCCAAACTTGGCCCAAAAATAAGACCATCCAGAACAGCCCAAAATAAAAAGTAGTTACCCATTATTCAAAATTATATTTGGCGCATATACAAACACGATACATACAAAATAATTACATACTTGAAAGTCATTTATTATCAATTCAACCGCTACAAACAGTCTAAAATCAAACAAAAAATTCATATTCATCACTTTATACAGAGATTAGCAGTACGAATTTGAAGGAAGCTGTTCAAATATCAAACAAATCGCTCGAAATTTGTAAATTTGAAGCTTGTTCTTCAAAAAATCAGTAAAAACTTATCAACGGTAAACATCAATCGATTATCACTTGCATTAGTAGATGATTAGTTGATATGTGTTGTATTGGTTGATATAAAGTTGTATTCATAGATGCATGTTGTTTTTTTTTGTGATTTCTGTAGGTTTTAATTAATTTTTGTCATGAAAATATTGATTGATGATATTTTATGTTGTTGAAAAGATGTTAATCAGTATTTAATCACTGATCTAACTACTAATAGAGTATGTTTTACTGATTAATACTCTTCCTAATTTGTGTTTCTAAAATTTTATGCTCTTACTGATTAATACTCTTCCTAATTGATGTTGTGTTTTGTTGAAATAGATATTAATCAGTATTTAATCACTGATCTAAGTAATAATAGAGTATGTTTTGAAACTCTGTGTTTCTAATTTGTGTCTAAAATCAGTATTTATGTGAACAAAAAGTGTTCTGTATTTTACAGTTTAGGTTTATAATGTTTCTTAGATTAATTTGTTTGCATGTTTGAGTTTTATTGATTTTACCTATTTTTAAGATATATTTTAAAAACATCAGATGTTTCTATGTGCAAAATTTATCGACAGTAAACATCAATCGATTGTCACTTTTATTATTTGATTATTACTCAATATGTGTTTTTCTTATGTTGTGGTTTTTAATTAATTTTTGTCATTAAACTATAAAGTGATGTTGTTATTGTATTGTTGAAATAGATGTTAATTAGTATTTAATCACTGATCCAAGACTAATTTAACTTCTAATAGAGTATGTATTCAAAATTTGTGATTCTAATTTTTATGCTCTTACTGATTTGATTATGTGAACAAAAAGTGTTGTGTATTTTACTGATTAGGTTCATATTGTTTCTTAGATTAATGTGTTTGAATGTTTGTATTATACTGATTATACTGATTTTCAAGATATATTTTGAAACGGTGAATGCATTACTTGTTGAGATATTTATTAGAAATTAGGGTTGTTTAAGGAATGGAATAGACTCATATTGATAATTTGAGCTTGGATTGACTGAATTTTGCTTGAACACCCAGATAAAAAGTTGAGTTGAGCTTTTTAGTTAGAATAGAATTCGAGTTTATACTAATTCTTTTGTGAGTTTGTGTATGGATGCCTGGGAGATATCTATGAACAATGAACATAATTAGTTGGATAGTGTTATTTGAACGTTACTTTACATTCAATTAATTTCGGTTTTTGTGACTAAATGTTTTAGTGGAATGCATTTATAGTGCAATTTTATATTTTTCTAAGAGCTGTATTAGATGTTTCTATTAAAAAACTATGTGTTTTAGATCTGAAGCTTGTTTATTTAAAAAATCAATAAAATGAAATATGATTCCAGTTACCAATATTTTGAGATATGTTTAATTCCTATATGATAATATGTAAAGATTGTATCTGTCTCCAATTAGACAGATACAAAATTTTTGTATGATTTGGTGAACTTGTTTAGCCTAGTTTGTATATAGAGAATACATGTACCTACATTCCAGACTTGCCTCATCTGAATGAAGAATGTTATATATTCTTCCTAACACTCATTCATAAGATTCCAACAAGGTTCATATATATAGCTAAAGTCTAATTGACAATTTTATGCATGCCTTGTTCCCAAACAATATTTTAAACCAAAAAAATGTTTCGTGCCTTTAATATAACAGGTTGAAGACAAATCTGTAGATAAAAATAGAGATGAAGATATTACTGAACAAACAACAGGTGATGAAGAATGAGCACATGAGAAGATAAAAAAATAAAATTATGTCGAAAGATATTTATAATAATAAATAATTACTAATTAGTGTTAACAATACAATCAGTATATTTACTGATTCATTTTTATTTTTGGTTCTTCATTTATTGTACTAATCAATAACTGAATAACTGACAATCGTTTTATATATATGTATATTTTCCTGTTTTTCAGAGATTAATGATGAATAAAGATCAAGAACCAAAAAAAGAAGAGAAAAACCTACAAAAGAAAATCAAATATGGATGATCATGTATTAAATTGTATTATATATATTTTAGTTATCGTAGATCAGTATTTAATGACAAAAAAAATCACAAAAAGAACACTATATAATTATCATATTTATAGTTAAGAGACTAGACATTACTTTTTAGCTAGCAATATTAATTTTGTGATTATTGAATTCTATTAGGAAAATGACAATCAGAAAAAAGCTGTAATTAGAAACTCTCCAAGACTTTTTAGCGAAGTAGTGTTTCATCTGTCCGATGATCAGAAAAAATGGGTGGAAAAGTCTGGATTTGGTGCATTGTTTGATTTTGATTTGGAGATGATACCATCAAAATTAAGTTCAAAAGTAGTTCAAGCATTTGACCATAAGAGTGTGATGATAGAAACTGAGAAAGGAAATATTGAGATCACTGAAGAGGATATATTAATATGTACTTGGACTACCCCATGGAGGTAAAAAACTTGAACCAGTAACAAATGAAGAAACTTCCAGAAGAATGAAATAATGGCTAATTCAGTTTCCAAATGAGCAAATAACAGCAGCTTGAGTTGTTGAGAAGATTAGAGAAGAAAGGAATGTGACATAGATGCTTAAAATCAATTTTTTAGTTGTTCTATCAAACGTTCTCATAGGAACAGCTACTCATTTGTTCGTTAATAAACAATTAATAAAATTTGATGGCTTGGATAGTTGTGTTTCATACAACTGGGCTGCTTTTCTGATTCAATATCTAGTAATGGAAAAAGATAGTTGGAATAATACAGCTTCAACATTTTTCAGAGGCTCACAAATATTTCTTACTGTAAGATAATTCTTTTGTTCCGTTAAAATAATTACTTACTGATAAATATTACTATTAATTTTCACTAATAAAATTTATTTTATTTATGATTATTAGTTGTTCTATGTTGACCGAGTGAAGCCCAGGGCTGTTCAGCTAGTTGAGAGAAAATTTCCCACTTTTAAAGGATGGACAGAGGAAAAACTGAAAGAAAGGAAAACAATGGACGTTTATACTGGAGAGTTTGGGAAAGGAAGAATTCTATCTACGCTAAAGGAGTACTTTTCACAATCACAATCATAATCACAATCACAAAAAAGTCCAACTCTAAAGAGGGTAAAACATAATTTATAAGTTTATTTGTTGCATATCGTACAATATTAATATATATATTACAGTTAGTCGTTATATTTACAATGTATTTTGTTTATCTATATAGAAGAATTTATTGAATGACAATATGAGTGAAGGATAGAAAGATAATAAAGAGTTGAATGATGATGGGAAATCGGCACAACAGAAAGTAACAAATGATATCGACAATAATGACGGATCATGGCCAAATGAAGAGAATATTACTGAAATGTCAAAAAAGATAACATAGTTCATGGATAATTTAAAGATTTTTCTCACAGTTTTTTAAAATAAATTTTTAGACTCACTTATTTTATTTACAGAAGACTTGGGATCAATATATTTCTCTTGATGATGATAATTTGCCTAGTCAAGAACATGTTTATGACGGATGAAATGATTGGCCACAAGCTAAGGTAAAATCAGAAATATGATATTAAAAACAATTAACTAGTGTGAAATATGCAAATATTTAAAGTAGGAAAACATCAAAAACTATATCTCTATCTGATTAAATTACTACATATCAATGAACTAATTGTATTTTATATTTTTATGCAACAGAATTGCAATACTGATGAAATGGGTGAACATGGAAAAGATGGTCAGGAGTGCAATGGATCTATACCGATTGAAAATAAAGAAGATGACAAATCAGAAGACAATATTAGTGACATGACAGAGCAGGTAATATTGTAGATTATTCGCATATACTTCTTGATTAATAATTTAACTTGACTATCTGTAATTTGTGCTCTAGAACCCTGGTCTGTAATCTGGTGCTTTTCTGCTTCTGTTGTGTTCTTGAACACCCTGTCTTTTGCCATGAATTCTTTTCCAACAGCAGCTACACACGTATAAAAAAGAATAGATTAATAACCGTACTATAGATTAATACATGATTGAATAATGAAATTATAATCAAGTATTTCAAGATGACTTTATCTTCATTAACTGTGTATGATTTATAATACTAAATCATGTTCATTCAACCAATATTTTAGCTAAGTTAAGAACCGTGTAAAATTCAACCAATAAGCTAACTACAAGTAGTAGCTGGTCACAGAAGTACATTTACTAATCATTAAACTGTAATTTATTAATTTATTGATTCTGTTAGTAATGTTTATTGATATCTGTAACATATATAAGAAAACTTATTGAATGTCCATTTTTAATACAATGTTCATTTTCAGGATTATGTGGATTTGTTGCGTGACAGAGCAACAAATATTATTAATTCAAAAATTCAAATTGAGAAGGATCTTTCAAGTGCTATGAAAAAATATCCAGATAATATGGAACTCAGAGTTGTTAAAGATGTGTTCAATGAAATTTTTGATAAAACAAATGCTGAATTTGCTAGAAAAAGTGGATTTGCAAGTGTAAATGAGGAGGATAAACAGGAAGAAGCAAAAAATGGTGAAGAACCTTGCAATCCAAATGCAGAAGTTGCTACAAAGAATGCAACTGCAAGTTTTAGTGATGAAAGAACACAAGGGGCAGAAGTAACAACTGATAAAGAGGTGTGCACTCCAAACATCAAGTTTTTTGAGAGTGATGGTGTAGTTAATTTGGATCGAGATCCTCTAAATCGAATGGATATTATAGATATATTATATTTGGAACAGGGGATCATACCAAACATCGAGTAATCTAAGAGTGAGAAGAAAGATCTTGCATTCGTTCCATCATTTGCACTTGGAGTGGATTATGATATCGTGAACCAAGTCTGTGACGATATTAATAAAGAACATGCACATGATGTTGAAAATGAAGATTTTGTGACCCCAAAACAGATGCTTAGAGAGAAAAGTACAAGAGTGATAAAGTCGGGTCCATATGCAAAGTCTCCACATATCAATAGAATTATTGATATTAATGCAAAATATACTTCTGAAGATATTACAATGTGGAGATACATGTCAATGACAAATAGAGATGGACTGTAAGTAATTCATTTATTTTTAACCGTAAAATTAGGAGAATATTAAATATGTGGAATACAAGGTGCTTTATTTATTATTTCCTTAAGTTTTGATCTGTTCTTCTTTTATGTTCTGTTTTACAAGGAAGAGGTATTTGATTGGAATGGAATAAAATGCATAAGAGAGCATTTGTATACATTGAAATATGATGTGAAAGTGTACTATTTTGTAGTCGACACATGGTCTACAATACTGAATGATACTGAGAACTATAAGGCAGAAGAATCTCCACTGCGTTTCTTTTTTTCTATTGGTGGTTTGGTAATTTACTATATTTTGATTAATAAATAAATATTTCCAATATTTTTCATTATATTAACATTATTCTTACATACAGAATTGGAGCCTTGATCCAAATAGGAAAGTTGCTCAAACATATCATATCTTCTTGAATAATATGGATGCTATTCTAGAGAAATACCCCACAAGGAAACTTCAGGATGTAGACATGGTATATTACTGATTAAATCTTTTTAATTAGTTACTGATTTTGTACACATCATTGATAAGTTTTTTTTGTATCTTTAGAGGTGTTCTTGTGGCGCCCTCCAAACCCGGGTCAGAAGTTTGGGGTCCACACACACACACCTTATTTATAACCTACTTATAACAATAATAAAGATAATAATAATATACAGTGATCCTACTTACCAACTACCACGGATCGCAACAGGTTAAAGTATGCACACAAGCCAAACACACACTTATATTACAAACCGTCCAAATCCCAACTATTCAAACTCAGAACTGAGTATTAAGCATTATTACAAACTTTTATAAACTTAAATTATCTCAAAAGATGCCTACTAGCTTAACTCGATCAACCTGAACCCCTAGCTCTCGCGCTGGACTGAGGATCCTCTCTACCAACTGGTTCTTTTTTAGCTGGAAAAGAACATAAACAACATCGCACAAATGAGCTAACTAGCTCAGCAAGTCACAATGACAAAACTGAGAATAGTGATCATCAAGTGAATAGGTTATGATATCAAGTGAACTATGAATTATGATTTATAATTGGATATTATATTTTCATTTTAAAAACCAAGGTTAGGCTGCTGATCAGTCACGCACTAACCCCGAGCAAAGCACACAACACTGCTCTAACTACTGGATCCAAGGCACACATTGGCCTAACTTGACCATTAATATGGTCTGACCACGAATCTGGTCCACAATTTTATAAAAACAATCCAATTCTATAATAATAGAATAAACGATGTAAAACAATAAACAGAATCATAAACAACATTGAATGTTCGATAAGGAAATGGTTTCAATCTCTACAAGGGATCAGTAGGGAAATTTCAAAGCTTGACTGTTAGGTAATGAAAGAATTGGATAACAAAGGAATCAATATTTCAGGGTTACCAGGAATTGGCCTTTCAAAGCATAAGGTACAATTGTTTAAGTATGTAAGTAATTCGATTCAGTGTTTGGTATTTAGTTTGTATGTATTTGTGGAGTAGTATCGTATATTTGTGGTTCATATTTGGGTGTACAACAATCAACGGTTTAGAAAGAATAAGGTTTACAGCTCAAGATCAATAACTGGAATCAGGGTTTTGGGTTCAGTGCTTCAAAGCACTTGCAACATAAAACAGGACTATCAACCAACTACAATATATCTCGAGAAAGTTCAGAAAACTTGCTATACTGCACCGGGTTATAAACAGGATTAAACAGGTCAAACAGTCAATGATATATCATTTATGAAGAATCCGATTAACGGATTAAAAGTTACGCTAATAACAAGTAAACATCGAACATATAAACCTGACAGTCAACCACCGAGTCACATATAGCACATAACACGTCAAACAGTCAATGATATATCATTTATAAAGAAGACTCGGGTTATAAACAGGCTTTCGGGTATTTAAAATGATTTTTAAAACATTTTTCGGAATTAAAACGGGTCGTTGGATCAATTTTAAAATAATAAACAGGGTTCGGTTGGCCAAAACTGGCTTTAAAACAATTTTATAATAATTATCGAGTCTTGAAATCAATTTAAAATAATATTTTAAAACTCAAAACTATTTTTCGAAATTTTTAAATCATTTTTAAATAATTAAATCTAATTAAATAATTAATTAAAATTAATTAACAATTAATTAAATCAATTAATCAATTAATTTTCGAATTAATTGACCAATTAATCAATTAAATATTAACTAAAATTAATTAACTAATTAATTCAGATTTATTTTTGAATTAAAAATAATTTTTGGAATTAAAATAATAATTTTTGGAATTTTCAGAAATTAAAAACGGATTTTTTTATAATTAAAATAACTAGAAAGTATGATTTTTGAGTATATTTAAAACAGGAATCCTATTCTTGCAAACTCTGGAAAGTTCAGGGACCAAACTGCATCGTCCCCAAAAGTCCAAGTACTAAACTGTAATTTTACAGGGGGTCACCGGAAAAACTTCGGGGATGGCCGGAGAACACGTTCCTGGCATCCTCACCCCACCACAAGCTCCAGATATGATCTACAGACAACCAGGAATCTATTCATGCAATCAAAACACATTAATAACCCCTGAGCTGGCCATAAAATGGCTAGGAAGTTCGCCGGGCGAGCTTGACGTAAACTTAAAAACACAACTCCCTTCAATTCATTAATCCTCTGTTAACGAGCTATACACCAATCGATTGCAAATTTCATAAGGAACACAACCCACTATAATACAACAGCTAATAACCCCTGAATCAAAAAGCCCCGAATTTCAATTAAGAACATTCATACGGGTTATAAACCCTAATTTCAAAATTCGAAAATCGAACTCAATTTTGAACATGTTATTGAACTCCAAATCAGTCATATAATATATCAAAATCATCAGGAGAACAAGCTCTACAACATGCAATCATCAAATCATTCAAACAATCATCCGAACAAAAATTCATATTTTTAATCAAAATAATTCGAAAATAAATTTTTTTACAGAAAATAAACCTTTGATTCTGTAGGTGTATGGATCACAGATTCTGATAGTACTCTTCAAGACCTTTGATTTGGTTACTCGAGCTTTCCAAACAGAAATCACTAACACCTTGATTTGTTGGTTTGATTCTCAGAAAGATTATATGAATATATAGATTTTCTCCGGAAATTTATATAATTACTGTCTGCAAATATTTTCGGTACGAAATAAAATACGTAAAGGCTATTTATAATTACGGAAAATTAGTATCCCCTTGGATCATTCTAGATACAAAATGGTACGTTTATTTATAAAAACTGATCCAAACAGTACCGGTTTTCGGGATAATTATCCAAACTAGTACAATTTGTACTGCGGCCTTGGTCTCAGCGCCTGGTTACACGTATTACGAGGTGATAATTGTGATAGTTTAATAAAAAGGTCCCGTTTATCGAAAATACGAGTTTTATTGATTTACCGAAACCAATAATGTATCGAAAATGTTGCGCCGGGACCCGCGCAGGACAAACTGTACGCCGGATCGAAAAAGTCGAAACATGGAAAATGCTCGGAATATTGCGATTAGGTTATGAAGGAGTTCTCGGAAGAGTTTCGGGTTATAAAAACGTAAAAACGGATGACGTCGATTGGTTCCCGATTGTATAAAATAGTTTTTTAAATACTCGGAAAAAGATTTTATAAAATCCATATGTTTCCTATAAATCATAAATCAATATAAAAATAATTAGGAAGATATGACAATTATCTATATTTTATTTTGGACATATAAAAATTAAAATACTCAATTAATATTATTTTTAAACATCCAAACACATTTAACACTTAACAAATAATTCACAGATTAGATACTGAACATACATAATAATTATTTATCAGCCAAAAATAATTACACGATATATCCCGGATATTACAGTTCTTCCCTTTATATGCATATGAACACTACTATTTGATATGTTATAATTTGAAAAATCCAGCTTATGTTCTCATTGACAACATAAAGCGTGATGAAGAACCAAAGAAGTACTATGGAAAAATACCAAATATTATGGTAATTTAATTATCGTAATCATTTTAATCGATAATGTAGCACTAAATTAATAATGTAGTTCGAGATTGCTTATGTCTATATTCAGCTGTCGGGTCGCCTTCATTATTGATAATAATCATGTGCATGTATGATTACTACACCCATACAACACAGATATATGATAAAATTACAATTAGTCCTTGGTGATATAATTAGCGTTAGAAGTAGGAACTCATACTGAATGTAAAAAACTTACCTATTGTTTAAATTGCAGCACTCTCACTTCATCAAATATTTGCAAGGGAAAGGTTTTGAAGCTATGTCTCAGACGCTTCGCAAGTTAAAGATTTCTTGCTTGAGGATGCCGTGGCAAACACAAGAAAATACAAATGACTGTGCTATTTTTTTAATGAGACATATGAAGACATTTATGGGAAATACAAAGAGTTGGAAAAGTAATTTGAAGACTGAAGGGGTAAGAAAAATAAAACACTACTATTTTTATATGTTAGTTTGATTAGTACTTTTGTTTTGGTATTGTTATTTTGATAAATATATAATCAGTATTTGTTTACATTAGTTTTTGATTTATAACTTGTGTATATTATATTTATTTTCATTGTAGTGTGGTCATTTGACACAAATGGTAAAGCTTCGAACAAAATACAACACTGCTATATTGACATCTCACATTAATGAAAAGAGCAGTGCAATCATATCAGAAGCAGAGAAATTGTTCAAAGATGATGCTGAGAATGTTAGTGTATACTGAAAATATTTATTTGAAGTATCTACATTTATTTCTGGCCAGTTTATTTGAGAATCATTTGAATGTTTACATGTTGTCTAATATTATATATTGTGAACAATCTAGTATCAAATGGGATACCGAATATTAGATTGTTAAATACGGTTATATAATATAATAAGGTTCACAGCACAGGTGGTGTTGGACAATCCACTGGTATGGCTGTAGTATTATTTAGATTAGTTTATATTGACTAATAAATAATGCTAGTATACTTTGTGTATATTGAACAGGATCAAATTTAGAATTGTTCCCTTAATACTGATTAAGAAGGAGAACTAAGATTCTATGTTATTATTAATAGTTAGGTTCTTAATCCGGAAATAGTAATTGGCACGTGTATATTATTTACATGCTTTGATTTATATATGAAATAATTCTTTTGATTTATATCATTATATTTTGGGTGATGGAATTATATACATGGTGGATATTATTTATTGAAGGAATCCATGTCCTGATAATATTCGGGTTAATGATGTCCCCTTGAAAGCTCAAAAAGATTTAATTATGTGAAACCATGCAGGTGGAATTTATTCTGGCATAATTAAATAAAGGTTGAGTGGATGATCAAGGATAAAAGATATTAATTAAATAAATTATCAGTAATTTATTTAATTAATGGACATATGATATTTTAAACATGGGGAATTTAATAAGCAAATAATATTGGAACCGAATTAATTAAATTACGGTATTAGGAAAGGTAGTGCAAATATTAATTCTTTAGTGGATTGAATTAATATTTAATTACATTGGGCTAGACTCAAGATGTAAGTAGAAGTCCCAACCTAATTATCCATGGTCCCTATTGTAGCCTATATATATTCTTATTCTCTTCTTGCTTGGAAGTGTGTGAAAACATATTGTAGCCACCAAGGAGCAAAAAAAGAGGATAACTTGAGAAGACGGAGGCCACACTTCGCTCAAGGGAATTTGGGAATACAATAGAAGAGCGTTGAATCAACCATTAACAAGGTAATCCTCTTTTTGTAATCTTTATCGTAAAACGTAGTAACACCCTAAGTCCGTGGTTCCCAACAATTGGTATCAAGAGCCTGATAATGGGTTCTACGTTTTATGATATAATGTCCATGTCGTAATATATATGCGTGTATATAGTGTTTTGCTTGTATTTTTTTTGATGCAGGTTGTTAATTCACTATTATGGCCATGTATATTTTAATTATGTGTTTGGATCCCACGTGGTTTAATCGTGGTTAATTTTTGTTTTGGTTTCCACGTGGTTTAATCGTGGTTGTAATTTACACGAGGGTTGATCGTGTTAGAATAGATTTTACAAAATTAGTTTTGTATTAGATCTATTTTTTTTGTAATTGTTCCGGGTATTTTGTAATAGTTATGTGCGATCGGAAATCAATTCCGGTAGTTTTTTGTTCCGCTGTGCGATTACAATGGGCTGTTGTTGTTTGGATCGAACAAAATCAAAACAAAACTCACAGAAAAGCAACAGGCGCGCGCGCTGCGGCCGCTGCGGCAGCTGGGGCTGCTGGGGGCGTCGGGGCGCGCTTGGGGCAGATTTTTTTTTGAGAGCTGGATTTTTTTTTCAAGGGCCATAATAGTGGAAAATTTATTTTAATTTTTTCCATTAAATTTTAATTATTGCTTTAATTTATTGATTATGTGTGTCATTAATTATGTGTGTAATTCTTTTAAAATTGCATGTTTAACTTAATTAGAACGACATGGACATAAATTTTATTTATTGCTTTAATTAAATATTATATGTTGCTAAAATTATGTGTGTATTTTGAATGCATGATTAGACATAATTATAACAACATAGGGCCCCATTTAATTTTAAAATTCCTCAATTTTTAAAAAAAAAATTCTAAGTGGGAGAGGGAATTAATATGAAATTAAATCCCATGCTCTCCATTATTGGTTGTAGGTAATTTAACATAAAGACGAATATAAATTATATATACGTCACCCATCGTGGCATGTAATTTATGGTGTCTAGAATGTTATAGAAATTACTAGAACAAACTTCTTAAATTAATAAATTTTGAAAGGAATAAATACGGATTTTCTTTATTTCTGATTTGGGGCGATTTTGTTAAAAACGGGTTCATCGAACTTGTAAGGCTGTGGGTTTTAAGCGAGACCGATGTGACTCCTCCACTACCTGGAAATCAAACCATTGATGAATATTGAATTGAAGTATTCTATTCAAGGTAAAATTACGAATATTGGAAGGTATACACGCCACCCATCGTGGCGTACCAAGTTCCATAGATTTCGAATAATTTAAGATTTGATGATGGTATACACTTAGCTATGAAAAATAATATAGTCCACCCCAACGTGGCATATTGTTTAGTAATAGGACCGAAGTAACATTTAAACAAAATTAGGTGGTATACATGTCACACATCGTGGCGTACCAGAAGCTTATGGTGTTTATATGTTAGTGCATTAAATTTTATTAATTGTTAGAGGAATCAATAGATCTTAATAATTAATGCACCCTTATTTATGTGATGTTTTTATGCATGATTCTCAGGATAAAATGGGCTTTAATCCACTATTCACCATACTTAAGGATAACAAACTTACCGGACCTAACTATATTGAATGAAAACGAAATTTGGACATTGTGTTGACTGCTGAGGAGTACAAGTTTTGCACTTATGAACCCAAGCCTGAACAGCCTGCTGCTGATGCTCCTGAAGATGAGAAAGAGTATTATAAACGGTGGATTAAGGCTGATGAGATGTCGCGATGTTACATTCTGGCAGCAGTGTCGGGTGTTTTGCAGCATCAACATCAGTCTATGGCCACTGCTTCGGATATGCTCTTTAATCTCAAGGAACTTTTTAGAGATCAGAATAGGGCTGCTAGGCTAGTAGCCATGAAGGCTTTAATGAACACTCAGATGGCTGAAGGCACACCTGTAAAGGATCATGTTCTCAAGATGATGTCGCATCTGAATGAGATAGAGATCCTTGGTGCTGAACTTGATGGGGAAACCCAGATTGACATTATCCTTATGAGCTTGTCCAAGAGTTTTGAGCAGTTCCGCTTGAATTACAACATGAACAAGAGGCAGTATAGTCTCGCGGAACTGCTGACAGAACTTCAGGCAGCTGAAGGATTATTTCGGCAGAGTGTTCAAGTGAATGTGGCTGACAAAGGTTCTTTCTCTAAACCGAAAGGTATTAAGAAGAAGAAAAAGGCTCAGACACAGAAAGCTGTAAAGGCAGTGGGAGTTCAGGGTGGTGTGAAAAAGCCTAAGGGAAAGTGCTTCAGATGCAAACAGTCAGGTCACTGGAAACATGATTGTCCTCTTCCTAAGAAGACAACCAATACTGGTATGTCTCTTTCTCTAGTTACAGAAACATTTATAGCGGCTATATCTATGAGCACTTGGTGTGTAGATACATGAGCCACTGATCATGTTTGTAATTCTATGCAGGGGTTCCAACTATCCAGAATGCTTAGAGATGGTGAGATATACGTGTTCATGGGAGATGCTACGAAAGTAGCAGTAGTTGCAGTAGGAGTTATTCATTTATCTTTTGGTTCTGATAGGATTTTGGCTTTGAACAATTGTCTTTATGTACCTTCTTTAGAAGGAATTTAATTTCGATTTCTAAACTTGCTTTGGATGGTTATAATGTTTGTTTGGATCGTAATGTTTCTATTATGATGAATAAATGAATTATATGTTCTGGTACATTGTAAGACAATTTGTATATAATTAATCCTAGTCAACCTGCACTGCAACTGCAATTTAGGGAATTGAATAACACATCTTCTAACTCTACTAAAAGAAAGGAACCTTCTAGTTTGAACCAAACATATCTTTGGCACTTGAGATTAGGTCATATTAACTTGAGGATGATTCAAAGACTGGCAGTAGACGGGCCTTTAAGCTCATTGGCAGTGGAGCCATTTCCAGTTTGTGAATCCTGCTTGGAAGGTAAAATGACTAATAGGCCTTTCAAGGCAAAAGGGAATAGAGCCAAACAACTGTTAGAATTGGTTCACTCTGATTTATGTGGACCCATGAATATCCAAGCAAGAGGTTGTTATGAATATTTCGTCACTTTCATTGATGATTATTCTAGATATGGGTATGTTTATTTGTTGCACCGTAAGTCTGAGTGCTTTGATAAGTTCAAAGAGTACAAAGCTAAAACGGAGAAGCGACTTAATAAAAGTATCAAGTCACTACGATCAGATCGTGGTGGCGAATACTTGCTTGGAGAATTTAGGGAATATTTATCAGAAAATGGGTTAGAATCCCAGTTAACTGCACCAGGCACACCCCAGCAGAACGGTGTAGCAGAGAGAAGGAACCAGACTCTTTTAGAGAGTGTTAGATCGATGATGAGTTATTCGGATTTACCCAAGTCGTTTTGGGGACATGCCTTAGAGACAACAGCTTATCTTCTGAACTTAGTACCTTCTAAGTCGGTTCCTAAAACTCCCTTAGAATTGTGGACCGGGGATAAACCGAGTCTAAGACATATTCGAATATGGGGTTGTCCAGTACATGTGCTGAACAAGAATGCGACTAAGTTAGAATCTTGTACAGAAGTAAGGTTATTTGTAGGCTACCCCATGGGAACGAAAGGATATTTATTTTATAGTCCGAAGAATCGGGATGTCATTGTTAGCATCAATGCAAGATTCTTAGAGGAGGAATATATAATGAATCACAAACCCATGAGTAGTGTCGTTTTAGAGGAACTAGTGGGAGGGACAAATAATACCCATGAAGCTGTAGTACAAGTAGAACAACCACAACATAATGTACAACCTGTCACGAATACCGCACCAGTGTCTCGTCGTAGTGGGAGGGTTGTTCAACAGCCTGATAGATTCATGTTTTTGGGAGAGTCTTCAGACTTGGTCTCTGGTGAACATGATGATGATCCCCGTACATACGAAGAGGCAGCACAAGACAAAGATGCAGATCTTTGGCAAAAGGCGATGGAATATGAGATATAATCAATGTATTCTAATCAGGTATGGGAGCTCGTGGAACCACCCAAAGGTATAAAACCTATTGGATGTAAGTGGATCTACAAGAAAAAGAGGGGATTAGATAAAAAGGTGAAAGCCTGGAAAGCAAGACTTGTTGCGAAAGGGTATACTCAGAAAGAAGGTATCGATTATGAGGAAACCTTTTCACCGGTAGTCATGCTTAAGTCAATCCGTATTCTTTTATCTATAGCAGCTCATCTCGATTATGAGATTTGGCAAATGGATGTCAAGACAACTTTTCTTAATGAAACCATCTATATGCAGCAACCAAAAGGATTCATTAAGGAAGGCCAAGAGCATCTGGTATGTAAGCTTAAGAGGTCTATTTATGGACTTAAACAAGCTTCTAGAGACTGGAATATTCATTTTGATCAGGCAGTCCAGTCATATGGATTTGATCAAAGTCCAAGCGAATCGTGCGTGTATAAGAGAAGTGAAGGTAATGCAGTGGTTTTTCTAGTACTATATGTAGATGATATTTTACTCATTGGAAACAATGTTGAGATGTTGTCATCAGTAAAGGCATGGTTGTTCAAACAATTTGACATGAAGGACTTAGGTGAAATGACATACATCCTTGGGATCAAAGTTATAAGGGATCGCAAGAAAAAGGATGTTGGATTTATCTCAAGAGCCCTACATTGATGAAGTATTAGCTCGTTTTAACATGCAGAACTCCAAGAAAGGTTTTTTACCTTTTAAGCATGGAGTTGCTCTATCTAAGAAGCAGTGTCCTTCGACACTTAAGGATATAGAGAGCATGAAAGCAGTTCCTTATGCTTCAGCATGTGGAAGCTTAATGTATGCTATGTTATGTACGAGGCCTGACATCTGCTTTGCTGTAGGCATGGTTAGTAGATATCAGTCGAACCCAGGTCGGGAACATTGGAGTGCAGTAAAAACTATACTCAAGTACCTGAGAAGGACTAAGGAGTATATGTTAATTTACAAGGCCTCAGATCTATTTCCTTTGGGATATACTGATTCAGATTTCCAATCAGATAGGGATAAGAGGAAATCAACCTCGGGATATGTTTTTACTTTGGGAGGCGGAGCCGTTATATGGAGGAGTGTAAAGCAGAAATGCATTGCAGACTCCACCATGGAGGCCGAGTACGTGGCGGCCTCTGAGGCTGCCAAGGAGGCTGTATGGTTCAGGAACTTCCTTTTGGACTTAGATGTGGTACCTAATTTGCCTAGGAGCTTGACGGTGTATTATGATAACACTAGTGCTGTGGCAAATTCAAAGGAACCGCGAGACCACAAAGCAGCTAAACATATTGAACGTAAGTATCATCTCATACGAGGAATCGTAAAGCGAGGGGATATAGTTATGGCTCACATATCATCAGAAGACAACCGAGCAGATCCTTTCACAAAGAGCTTGCCAACCAAGGTTTTTGACAAGCATGTGGAAGCGATATAAGTCAGATGGATGGACACATAGATTTTTATGTAATAGTGGATTAAATAAACACTGATGTACACATAGAATATTTTAAGTATAAGTGGGAGATTGTTAGTGTATACTGAAAATATTTATTTGAAGTATGTACATTTATTTCTGGCCAGTTTATTTGAGAATCATTTGAATGTTTACATGTTGTCGAATATTATATATTGTGAACAATCTAGTATCAAATGGGATACAGAATATTAGATTGTTAAATACGGTTATATAATATAATAAGGTTCACAGCACAGGTGGTGTTGGACAATCCACTGGTATGGCTGTAGTATTATTTAGATTAGTTTATATTGACTAATAAATAATGCTAGTATACTTTGTGTATATTGAACAGGATCAAATTTAGAATTGTTCCCTTAATACTGATTAAGAAGGAGAACTAAGATTCTATGTTATTATTAATGCTTAGGTTCTTAATCCGGAAATAGTAATTGACACGTGTATATTATTTACATGCTTTGATTTATATATGAAATAATTCTTCTGAATTATATCATTATATTTTGGGTGATGGAATTATATACATGGTGGATATTATTTATTGAAGGAATCCATGTCCTGATAATATTCGGGTTAATGATGTCCCCTTGAAAGCTCAAAAAGATTTAATTATGTGAAACCCTGCAGGTGGAATTTATTCTGGCATAATTAAATAAAGGTTGAGTGGATGATCAAGGATAAAAGATATTAATTAAATAAATTATCAGTAACTTATTTAATTAATGGACATATGATATTTTAAACATGGGAAATTTAATAAGCAAATAATATTGGAACCGAATTAATTAAATTACGGTATTAGGAAAGGTAGTGCAAATATTAATTCTTTAGTGGATTGAATTAATATTTAATTACATTGGGCTAGGCTCAAGATGTAATTAGAAGGCCCAACCTAATTATCCATGGTCCCTATTGTAGCCTATATATATTCTTATTCTCTTCTTGCTTGGAAGTGTGTGAAAACATATTGTAGCCACCAAGGAGCAAGAAGAGAGGATAACTGGAGAAGACGGATGCCACACTTCGCTCAAGGGAATTTGGAAATACAATAGAAGAGCGTGGAATCAACCATTAACAAGGTAATCCTCTTTTCGTAATCTTTATCGTAAAACGTAGTAACACCCTAAGTCCGTGGTTCCCAACAGAGAAGACAATGATGAAGGTGGCTAATAATAAACTTCACAGTGCTGGTCCAAGTAAAAAAAAGATGGTTACATTTGCATCTAACCTCACTGAGAAATTTGATCAAGCTTGAAATTGTATTTCAGTACATTGAATTAGTAATTGTACAATGACTTGGTAATTTTTGGGATGTCTGTCATAACACCCAAAAATTGTTGATTTTTAGATTGTGATTTCCATTGTTATTGTTCATGACCGAAATGAATCCATTTTAAAACTGAAATTAATGTTTCGATTATTTTGTTTTTTGTCTATTGATTACTCCAGGAATTCTGTACTTAGTCTTTTATGTAAGACAAATCAGTATAAAGTTGTCAATCACTAATACATAACAACAAATTAGTATTTTCTATTGATTTAATCACTATAACATATGATACAAATCAGTAATAAAACAAATATATGACAATCATATATAGTTATAACTTTCTTAACAACATTTTGATTTTAATCAAGCATGAAATTGTATTTCAGTACAATGACTTAGTAATTTTATGATTATTTTTATCATTCATGATTGAATGAATCCATATTAAAACTGAAATAGTGCTTTGATATTTATTTATTTTTGTCTATTATGTATTTAGTCTTTTATATTTATGCTTGTTAGTTTACATATGTAAGACCAATCCATATATTTGTTGTCAATCACTAATACATAAACAACAAATTAGTATTGTCTATTGTCTTAATCAGTATAATATATCATACATATCAGTAATAATCAATATATTTGACAATCATATATAGTTAGAGCTTTTTTAGCAGCATTTTGATATTGAGGTTAAATTGTTCCAATCTCTCTCTCTCTCTCTCTATGTCTTTCTCTCCTATATATATCACATTCACAACTGATTTCCAAAATAATTGTTAAAATCCAATCAGATTTTCCATCAATAACAAAAACAATAGTATATACAGATTTCCAGTAACAAACCAAAAATAATAAAAGAGAAAATTATGAGACATGACTAGTTTAAAATTGTATCAACAAATTTAAAGTAACGTTACTACCTTCTAAACTAAATTTATCATATCAGAGTAATCTAACTAATATAGTTCAACAATTTACTCTGCCACAACTTTATTCCTCTTAACACATCTCCTCGCATTATGAGTATATGCCTTACACAACGAACATTGCCGACTTCTTTTTTTGGATTTATTCAAAGCTTTCTCTCTCGCGCCAATCAGTCTTTTGAAGTATTTCCTTTGTTCTTGCACACATTTGGCACGAGTACAGAAATTTCTTCGCTTGGTTGTTCCCCAACCATAGCAGCAATGTGATCTCTCTTATTAAATACATCACAACCACCTTGAACATCCAAATCCGTATTTAACTGTTTTATAGTTTGATGCACAAAATTGAGCTTCTCAAACACCATTCCAGTCTTGCTAACAACTTGACGAAAATTATACCAGATATTTGTCAATTTCAGAGAGGCTTGTTGCATCTTTATATAATCATTTGATACTGAAACTGAATTAGACATAGTCCCTGAATTATCAATTTTCATCCAACGATTTAGAGCAAGGCTCATAGGAAACTTCGTAACTCCTATTTGTTTCAAACCACAAAAGGCATGTCTACAAACTATTCCACACATTACAAATTTTTTACATGAACAAACAACATGATCCGTACTAACAGACACCTGCGTCAAAAAATTCAAATATAAAAGTTAAAAACTAAATTAAGAACTCATTAAAAATAATTATAAATCTTAAAAGACAACTAATTAAAGCCTGCAACTAAAATATACTTAAATAATTTAAATAGAAAACAAGAATATTTAGGGCAACTAAAAGATATTTACAAACAGATAAAACCAAGCAATATTAAATTAACTTACTACCATTAAACATATAAGCACTTACCGTCATTTATAAAACATCAACCTTTTTAAAACCAGTAAAAAATGTCACCTTGAATACTTTATCTTTAACTTTGACATCCCTGATTTCTAAGTGCGTAACCCCATTTATCTCCTCACTCATTCGCTTTATTTGCATATCTAAACAAGAATAAATTATTTCTTCCTGAACTTTATAAAATATTGCACGAGTGAACAAAGTTGCTGCATCATCTTCAATAAACGATGTTGATAATGTCTCCGGAATGCAAGTTTTTGACTCATGATCCAACCTTTCAGTTTCATTCCTTTGCCGTTCCATTGCACTTTGGAAACGCAACCAAAATTCACATAGAGTATCTCCTTGCCTATGAAACTGCCCAAAAAAAAAATTCTCACTCTCTGATCTTGATGTTGTCCTCATTAGACCAAACATAGGCTCATCTCTAAAAAATGATGGAATCCAAGAATATCTGATAGAATACATGTCTGAAAGCCACTTATACTCGTCTAATTTAAACTCCTTTAAAACTTCCGTCCAGCCTCTCTCAAACTCATCAGTCTCTAAAATTGAAGACCATATGTAAGTCTTCATTTTCTCCATAAAATCTGTCTCTTTACATAAACGATTACCAAGCTGTAATTTTTTTCACAAGAAACATACTATCAGTAATATAATTAATAGGTGACCATACAATTCTGTATATCCTATTATTCCTAACCTGTAATGTCTAATACATTATAAAACATAACCTGTAATGTCTAATACATTATAAAACAGTGGGTGCTATATAGTATACAACATACTTCTATACATTAGTTGATCCGTATCATGTATTTATTGGCAATACAGGCTCCACAAATGAAAAAAATATGCTTTGCATTGCTATTCTCAAAGGCAGAGTACCATTAGACTGTATAACTCCATGTATCAGTGTATATTTTCCCCAAAAGATACCACGTGAGTAAAGAGGTTACATTTCTTAGAGAGCATTAGTGATTGCTTGTAAAATATAATAAATTACAACTTCACAAAAGTTGCTCCACTACAATATTAATACAGTAATTAACATTTAGTATCTAACTATGAAATAATGTAAAAAGATTAATAAAAAAAATAATCTTTACATGAACAATACCTTGATAGGGAATTTTTGCATAATGTTCCACATGCATAGACGATGCTTACTAGCAATTAAACCATTTTTGTCGGAAAATGAATTATGTACATCGACCTTCATAGCAGGACACTGGTCAGTAAGAATGACAACTGGATTTCTTCCCATAGCTTTGACAAAGTGATCAAAAGCCCAAGTATAATCCTCAATATTCTCATGTGACAAAAGGCAAGCAGCAAAAGTAACACACTTCTCATGTTTATCTACACCAGTGAAAGGGGCAAATATCATATTGTACCTGTATCATGAAAATTAATAGTAATTACTAACAGAATCACTAAATACTATAGAAAAGTTAACTAGTTATTCTATAAAATGTACACTTTTCTTACTTATTTGTATCAAAAGTCACATCAAAAGATACCGCGTCACCATAAAGCTCAAAATTTCGTCGACCAATTGCATCAGCCCAAAAAAGTTTCGTCAAGTGCCCATCAGAATCAACCTCATAAGCAAAATAAAAAGATTTCTGAGTTTCCTGAATGACTTTAAACTTGTCAATGATCATTTGCCCATCTCTTTCACCAACAAATGATTTAACATCCCTACTAAAATTTCTAAAATCACGTAAGTTGGCACCTACATTCCCATAACCACCAGCCATTTCCTTCGCAAAATAAAAACTTTTGCTGACACAAATATTCACTTTCGAAGCATCAAAATAAATAGTTCTAAGACTAATATTCATCTCCCTATTAGCCTTCAAAAACTGCCGACCAGTTTCACTAGCTAATGGATGGTTGTGCAATTCAACAAAAGTTTTAATAAAATACTTGTTATCACCCATGTACTTCAAGATCATTTTGGCATTGCATCCACACCTTTGAGAAACTGTGCATCTTTTCTTAAGAGCTTTCTTTTCATCATAAGGATCGTTGAATCCTTCACAACTACAAATAAAATGTTTAAGTGTAATAGTCCGATCAACATCTTTCTTCTCCGCTGTCTTGCGAACCCCAAAACCACTCAACCGAGCATATTCTTTGTAAAAACAGTAACCTTTATTTAAATTGTCAAAGACCTGATTCTCGAATGGCACACTAATATCACCTACATAACTAGGCAAATAATACTTCATACCACCAGGTGAAATAATATAATCCGTAATAGAACTTTCACTAACTTCTGAACCTCTACTACTAATTAGACCAGAATTAATCCGAGACGAGTCGCCACAACTCGAACCTAAGCATAGAAACATATCCTTGATTAAAATAATTATAAATGGATTAAAAATGTATAAAAATTATAAATAACTAAAAAATAAGTGAAAACTCAACTAAACATATAATCCATAACTGATTCATTAACACTTTAAACACTTTCATAAGAAACATTAATATAAACAGCTCAAATACTCAATCTAAGTAATGAATATAACTTTCATCTAATTTAACTTTCGAATAAGTTCAACAAAAAGATAACTTTCATCATTTAAACAGCTACATCTAACTCAAGCATTGAAACAGTTAAACAATGAATCAGTAAAAATACTCAAATAAATACACAAAACAATGAATATAACTTTCATCTAATTCAACTTATAAATCAATTCAACATTAAAATATCTTCGAATTAAAGTATTAGATAGCAATATCAAGTATTCACAGTGTTTGGTCACACACACTGTAGAAGGGGGGGTGCATACAGTGTATAGCACAATCAAATCGAATTCAAAGAACACAAGTAACAGAAAACAAACTTTATTAAACTCTGTTACAATGTGGAACTGTCATCTCTCAGTGATGAACAAAATATCACGAGAGCTGCTAGGGTTACAATAAATATTATTCTCGATTATGATAACACTTATAGTGTAAACCCCATGTCTGTGTTTATATACTACATAGTTACAAGATAATCGCTAATTGATATGGAATATAATTCTGCTTCCTAAAATATATCAATCAATTATCTTTTCTTCCAAGTATTCTATTCTTCATAGAATTCCTTCTTCATGCATATCTCTTCTTGCGTTTATCTTGATCATCTTTCCTTTCAATCAGCCGCCTTCCTTATCTGAAAGTCTCCTTAAGTCCTGATATTATCTCCTGATAAATATATCCCGAACCTTAAGTACTGATAACTTAAGTTCTGTCTTCAGTATAAGTGCTGATTTCCAGTTAAGTATTGATTTGTCCTGTTTAAGTAAGATCTGAAAATTAAACACAAATCATATTAGACATGACATTATCAAATATATCTAACAATCTCCCCCAACTTGTAAATTAGCATAATATACAAGTTTAACGGATATTTGATGATGTCAAAAACATTAAGTACAAATGCATGAGAATTTGACTAGATAACTACAACTTACAGTCCTTAAAGCTTTACCAACTTTAACTTCTGATAACAACTTCAGTCTGTATACACATTAGAATTTGAGCAGTTGTAGATCTTGACTTGGCTTCACTTTCTGATCTCTTTAATATCAGGAGTTGTTCTGAGATAGTTCTTTAACAAACATCTCTCAGCATATCTGAGTTCATCAATCATTCTCCTTTTAGCATCTTCAAGCTCTGCAGTATCTTCACCAGTTTGGAAGATAACATATCTGAGATCATTAATTTTTGCTTTTCTCAACTCCTGATCTAGTCTGATGATATAGGCTTTGTTAGACTCTAGATTGAATTCAAGTCCCTTAATACCAAGATATGTTCTGATCTTTGCAGTATTAGGCTTCATATCGACAATATTACCCTTGTGATCTCTGTACTTAGGACAATATGTGCTGTCAGACTTTATAGAATAGAGCTTCTTCTGTCTCTGAATTTGAGTCTTCAAATAATTTGCAGCACTTTCTGTTAATCTGTCCTTCACTTGAAGTAAGAATAAAACATGTTCTAGTTCCTCAAAATACTTCAGTGGTATAGCATTTTCCCTTATATGGTAAACCCTTCCATCTATCATGAAATATAACAAGATGTGTTCTTTCAAGAAGGTATGGTAAACCATCTGTACAGATTCAAGCTGGTTCAATCTTTCAGGAGTTGCTCCAACACCTGATTCACTTAAAGAAGTTGGATCATTGGTT
Source organism: Apium graveolens (assembly GCF_009905375.1). NCBI lineage: Eukaryota > Viridiplantae > Streptophyta > Magnoliopsida > Apiales > Apiaceae > Apium > Apium graveolens. Next base: position 170,509,199 of record NC_133656.1, read on the forward strand.
GTGTTTTGCACTCTTCTTTCATCAGCACTACCCAATCCAGATTTATCTCTTGCTTCCTTTCCAGTAACTACTCTTACTTCAAAACTACTTACTGCAGTCTTCAAAGGTTGAGTCTGTTTGGCTTTAGTGAATCCTGGTAGGAGTAACTTTGCGGATTTAACATGAGCAATGTCAGAGTTCTGATATTAAGCCAACTTGAGCTATGTCAGAGGTTGCTTGCTTCATAGTTATATCAGAACTAACTATATCTTGACTCTGAACAACTTGAGCCATGTCAGAGGTTGTCTTAGAAATCTTCCTTGAAGTCAGAGTAAGATTAGCATCTTCATCAGGTATTTCTTCATCCATAGGAGGCACATAAACCTTTACAGGTTCACTAACTTTTTCTTTACCCTTGGACCTTGGATCTATCTACAATTGTGATTTAGCCTTAGTTGCCTCAGGATTTACCCTTTCTTTTATCACAATGCCTTTGGTCTTAGGAAGTTTCTTTTTAACAACAGAAGCTTCAGATTTGGAGTTGACTTTTTCTAACTTAAGTCTAGCTTCCTCTTCCTTTAGACTCTCAAAGTCCATTCCTGGATTTTCTTTTAGAAATAACTGTCTTGAAATTTCTTCATCAAGTTCCAAAAGTTCATTAGAACTTATCCTTTTACCAGTTTCAGAAGTTATTCTTCTCCCAGTATCAGAACTTGTTCTATGACTTGTAGTTCCAGTTCTACTTGATGAGAGACCGCCACCTTGACCATGACCACCACCCATTCCAGAGTTTCCCGGGTCATTACCATCATCCTTTTTCTTCAGTGTCTTAAAAGGTTTGTATTTGGACTTAATTACTTTCTCCTCCTTTTTGGCATCAGCAGGTAAAAGAAGAGAGACAAGTAATTCCACTGAGGATTGGATTTTATTGAGTTAAGATTGCTGAGACGCTTGATTCTTAATAATATCAACAATCTGAGCCTGTTGCTTCTCTTGAGTCTTCTCAATGTCGGCAATTATGTCAAAGGCAGGTTTGAAAAAGTTTTTCTTTTCAAGTTTTATAATCATTTCTTGCTTGAGTAAAGCTTCTTGAATTTTATGCACCTCGGCATGAGTTGTTGAGTGTTGACCTTGAAGGTGTCTAGTACTCAATACAGTAACTCTCAGCTGTGTCTTGAAATTATAATTAACTAACATCTCATCAGCTTTTTCCAAGTGCTCAGCAAGAATTCTTTCAGTTGGAACAAAGGTAACTGTGTTCCACTCCTTAGTCCACTCCTGTCCTCTAGGAGTTTCACTCCAAGGTACTGGTGCTTCCCCTGTAACAAACTTTTTGACTATCTCAACTTTTGAAGGAGCTTGTAGAGGTGCATGTCCAGAAGGACCAGTTGCATCAGCATCTATATTTGTAGCAGCATTACCAGTATCATCAACATTTGTAGCATCAGAACTTACAGAGTCAACATCTTCAACATCCTCTGATAAAAGAACAGTATGAGAGGCTATGGAGGCTTCAACATCATCCTCTAAGTGCTGATCTCCAACTATGTTCTGATCAACAACCATATTCTAATGCTCACCTAAAACCTGATCTTCAGTATCTAGATGCAGAGAAGGTGTTGTAGGAAATTCTGGAATAAAATCAGCATCAGGAATTGGTGTTGTTGGTGGAGTGACTTGAGTTGGTGGAGCTTCTAAGTACAGAACCTCAGGCACAATCAGGTTATGAATATCAATCTCAGCACTTGTGCTTGGGTCTTCAGTAGGTACTTGTTTAGTGACAGGAGACACAGGTGGTGTAGATACTTTATCTTAAGCATTTTCCTGAATGGGTGACAATGGAGGTATAGATGCAATAGCTTCAGCAAATTCTGGATCTTTTGAGATCAGAGATTCCTGGTCTCATTCCTTAGCTGCTGCTTCCTCAACCTCTGAAACTGGCTTAGCCTTGTCCCTGTGACCTCTCTATTTCTTGTACCTCTTTGAAGGTGGAGATACCTTGGGAGCTTCATCGAAATACATACTTCTAAGCCTTTTGAGAAGCTTAGAACCCCCAATTCCAGTATCCCTCTGAGAAGAGACCTTCTCAGCTTCTTTAACAACAGGTTCTGATACAGGAACCTGTTCCTCAGTATCTGATTCATCTCGCAGAATGAATCTCCTTCTCTTCTATTGTGTCTGAGGTACTTTCTTAGTCCTCTTAGGTTTGGAAGATGAAGGTTGCACTGTAAGATCTGAAGGTTGAGGTTGAGAAGTTTGAGGTGGTTGAGTAGAGGTGATAAGTGCTGATGGATGAGGTTTAGATGGTTGGACATCAGGATATAGTGCAGTGTATTTAACGGGATTATAGGTTATTAAGGCTTGTTTGACAAATAAAGGAATTAAGAGGGGTCTTAACACAGCCTTCTTATTATCAGTAGATAATAAGTCAGTAAAATATCTTTTAGCTATTCTGAATGATGAAATTAATTCACTAGAATTTCAGGGCTTATTATCACAACAGAAACTATAGATAAGCTGACAGAATCTAGCAAAATAAACAGTAGATCTATCTTCATTCATTCTGTCCCCAATAAAACCTAAGACAACTCTTGCATAGTCAAAATCAGTTTGATTTATGAGAGCATACCCGATTTGTTGGCTGAATATGGGAATTGCATCAAAATTGGAACATTTGTTTGCAAAAGCCTTGGTTATGCAATCAAAGAAGAAACTCCATTCCCTCCTTATGAAAGATCTCTTCAACTGGCCTAGCTTTTCCAATGTCTTCTCATATCCTAGACTGGCCATCATGTTTTGAAGAAATGGAACCTCAACAGTAGAATAAACACAGTTCTCAGGTAGCTGCAGTGCTTATCGAACCGTAGACAACGTCACAACATACTCATCCTCCCCTGATGAAAAAATAATACTTGGGGACCCTTGAGCACCACCATCATCATATACACCGCTTCTCCAGAACTCCAGTACTTGAGTACCAGAGACTGCTTCCGGTTCGGTCAGAGCATACCCAATATCAGAACTAGCAAAAAAGTCCTGAATGAAGTAAAGTTCAGATGGGGCTTCTGACTTGCTGAGAATAACAAAGATGTTATTAGGAACAAACTTAGCTCCATCAAAAATTATGTCCTTGGGTGTCATGAAAAAATACGTGAGAAAGAAAATTTCCTGGAAGGTGTTGGATAAAATGTCTGTATGAAAAATCGTCAGTAGATGAGAGAGAATAAAAGTAAAAAGAGAGAGATAAAATATGAAAGTAAATAAAAGATTTTACAATCTTTTCTCTCTTTTACTTATACATGGTAGAAAAAGTAACAGTTGAGACACCTGTCAGACATGCAGCAGTAAAAGATAATTCATGGGCACGGGTATTCAGTAATCATTACTTATCACATGCAGTTTTTCAAGAAAAAACCGTTCCACTTACCAAGTAATCCCATTAATCAAGGACGTTCAGTTTTATTTTAAATTTTAAAACTGTTCCCACTTAATAAATTATTATTACTGGTTTACCAATATTCTGTAAAAATATGACCAATGAGAGAATGACCATAAATAAACCAAGTAAACAAATACTGCCACGTCAGAATCAGAACTTGATTTGTATCAGAGCCAAAAAGGTCATCAGATATGGTTAGTATCAGGATTTAAAATATTATCGGAATATAGAACGACTCAGAGATAAAATCTTGCAAAAATATAAAATTTCATTAATATATTAAGCAAATAAATTTCATGAAATTCAAATTACATGCTTAAAATTACAAGATTGTCCTAAGCTTCGAATCCTAACATCAACAGCTTTAGTCCTAGTCTAAGACGACGGACAAAGATGACGGTGAAGAGAAATAGAAAGCTGCAATTATTTCTTCTTCCTACTCTCAACAAAGAGAACAGCAAGATGAATGATTCGCTCCTGCTGTCGGAGAGCTTCTCTCCTTTCCTCTTCCAGACGCTCAAGATGGCGATGATAGTCCATATAGAAAAATAAGAGGTCTGTGAGAACCTCCTGGGGAACTGAGTCCCAGATTTCATCAGGAATGGCAGTGACATGCCACTCCTGCTGCCATTCCGCACAACTCAACTCCATATTGAAGGTTTCATAGTTCAAGAACATGTTGAAACGAACCATTTTTGTTGATATGAATAAAAAGAGAGTGAGTTTGTGAGAAAATGAATGATGTGTAGGCTGGAATGAGGTGTTGGTTTATATAACCAATAGAATACCAAGAGACGAAAGGAATATTGAATGATTATAGGTAAAAGTGATTCTACCTCGTCTCCCTAGACTGATGAGTAATTATGACAACCATTGGAAGCTTAAACAGGAGTTAATGAGCACACGAAACAAGTAAAAATTATTGTGCATATACGAGTACCACTAACCCAAATTATGTTAACTGTCTATATCTCACCTAAACATATTCTGATTTTAAATAGACTGTTTCAGATTTAACCACAAATAAGTCAAGTAAAGAATCATGATTTAATATCAGAACTTAGACTTATATCAGAACTTAACAGTCATCAGAACATGACTCCTTAACTTGAAAAGTGAATGCCTATATCTGTAATTCTTCACATAAATTCTGATTTCGTTTCTTCAGAACTTAATCATCAGAACTTCCATTATAACTTGTCCTCAGAATTTATGCAATCTGACACATAAACTGTTCATCTAAAACAACATTTATCACCACATTAATTTTCATCATTCATATGGAGTGTATGTGTATGCAGTCAGCTAAATATCATATAAAGATTAAAGTCTGATTCACTTCAGTATATCTTAGAAATAAGGCATAACTAAGAACTTTGCTCAAAATATGTCATGATTCTGAAGTCTACTTTAGAATGAGTTCATGCATGAGTCCACCTCAACTGTTTTGTGCTTATTTTATGCATCTTTTGAAGTTCCATTGTACAATGGCTTCTCAGTGTAAGTGAGTCACGACTGCTTATCAGAATTTATGCTATTATCAGAGTATTTCTCCAGTAATCATAGAGTGTGAAAAGTCACCAAAAAAATATTTATTTGCTTTTCTGATGCATATAACTTAATACCAGCAATGCACTTGGGTCTTCCCTTCCATATTTTTACTCTAGATCTCAAAGGAGTACCTGATTATAATTTCTTGTTCTTTTTCTTTTTCTTTGGATAAGTGAGGTTTATCAGCACTTAGTACATCCATCCGTTTTACTAACATCAGAACTTAACAGATAAGAAGCACTATTCCAGTTTGTGACTTAGTAATGAGATACACAAAGTAAACGTGACTAAGCTCAATATCAGAATTTGCTTGTGGTAAGAGATTTCCACATAAACAATTACTTCAAACATGGGACTTTAGTATATTAAAGACTACTAGGTCAGCATCTAGCACAGTTATCCTCATTGGATTGAATAGTCACATAAACATTCATATCACTATCAGAGTTTAGAAATTCACATCAGACAACAATCAGTACTTAAGCAATTTTCAATTAAGCACAGAATACACAAAGATAGTAATATCTGTAAATACTGATCATAAAGTCTGATGAAACAGAATCATAAACTAAGCAGACTTAGAGAAAGAACCTGAAACCATTGCAAGTTCATTTACCAATCTTGTAAAAGTAGCTTCACACAGTGGTTTTGTGAAGATATATGCTAGTTGTTGATCTGTTGGAAGAAAGTGCAATTCCACTGTACCTTCATCTATATGTTCCCTTATGAAGTGGTGCCTTATGCTGATGTGCTTTGTCATTGAGTGTTGAACTGGATTACCTGTCATAGCAATAACACTTTGATTATCACAGTAATTAGGGATTTTAAAGTATGTTAACCCATAATCCAGTAACTGATTCTTCATCCAAAGAATTTGTGCACAACAGCTTCCTGCAGCAATGTACTCTGCTTCTGCAGTTGATGTGGAAATTGACTTTTGTTTCTTGCTAAACCAAGAAACCAATCTTCCTCCAAGAAATTGGCAGCTTCCACTTGTGCTTTTCCTGTCAATTTTGCATCCTGCAAAATCTGCATTTGAGTAACCTATTAGTTTAAAGTCTGATTCTCTAGGATACCACAATCCCAGATCAACTGTTCCCTTAAGATACTTGAAAATTCTTTTCACAGCTGTTAAGTGAGGTTCTCTTGGATCTGCTTGAAATCTTACACAAAGACAGGTAGCATACATGATATCAGGTCTACTAGCAGTTAGATAGAGTAAAGAGCCAATCATACCTCTGTAATCAGTAATATCTACTGATATACCAGTATCCTTATCCAATTTTGTTGCAGTGACCATGAGAGTGGATGCACTTGAACAATCTTGCATTTCAAATTTCTTCAGCAAATTTCTGGTGTACTTGGATTGACAAATAAAAGTTCCTTCTTGATTCTGCTTGACTTGAAGGCCCAGAAAATAGCTAAGTTCCCCCATCATACTCATTTGATATCTTGACTGCATCAGTTTGGAAAACTTCTTGCAAAGTCTATCATTTGTAGAATCGAAAATGATATCATCAACATATATCTGCACCAGAAGTAAGTCCTTTCCATGGTTGAGGTAGAATAGTGTTTTGTCAATAGTTCCTCTGTTAAATCCACTTTACAGAAGAAACTGAGCTAAAGTCTCATATCATGCTCTTGGAGCTTGCTTAAGGCCATAAAGTGCTTTATCAAGCCTGTAGACATGATTTGGAAATTTGGAATCTACAAAGCCTGGAGGTTGTTCAACATATACTTCCTCTTCCAATTCTTCATTGAGAAAAGCACTTTTCACATCCATTTGAAAGACAGTAAACTTTTTGTGAGCAGCATAAGCCAAAAATATCCTTATGGCTTCCAATCTAGAAACTGGTACAAATTTTCATCATAATCAATTCCCTCCTGTTGAGAATATCCTTTTGCAACCAGCCTTGCTTTATTCCTTGTAATTATGCCATCACTATCAGTTTTGTTTCTGAACACCCACTTTGTACCAACAACAGATCTGTTCTTTGGTCTTGGCACTAGGGTCCAGACTTTGTTTCTTTCAAATTCATTTAACTCTTCCTGCATTGCTTGCACCCAATCAACATCTTGAAGAGCTTCTTCCACTTTCTTTGGTTTAGTTTGAGAAAGAAAAGAATTATAGAGACATTCATTTGAAGTAGCTGTTCTAGTTCTGACACCTGCATCAGGATTTCCAATAATTAAGTCAGGTGTATGTGATTTAGTCCATTTCCTTGCAGATGGAAGGTTTTTTCTAGAACTGGATGCTCCCCCATGATCCATACCGTCTTTATCAATATTTTCTGATGCTCCCCCTGAAATTATGCTCTCTGAGTTGGATCCTTCAGAATTTGAGTTTTCAGAATTATCAGAACTTGGCTCATGAGAACTTGATGAATCAGAACTTGAAGAGCCAGTTGTATGTTCTGATGCTTCTTGAGATGTGGTTGTATCTTCAATATGCTCCCCCTGCACAGGTGCATCTTCCTTTGGCGTAGTCACTACAGTTTCAATAACTTCAGAGTTTAATCCATCAGAGTTCGCAGTATCAGGATTTAGACTATCAGGATTTACAGTATCAGAATTTAAGTCTTCATTTTCAAATCTCAGCTGAACATGATCATTGAAATCTTCAAGTCCAATAATCTTCTTATCATCAAAGGAGACATTGATAGATTCCATGACAACCCTTGTTCTTAAATTGTAGACTCTGAAGGCTTTTGTGGAAAGTGGATATCCAACAAAAATTCCTTCATCAGCTTTTAAATCAAATTTGGATAGCTGTTCAGGATGAGTCTTAAGAACAAAACACTTGCATCCAAATACATGAAAATACTTCAGATTTGGCTTCTTTTTCTTCACCATTTCATATGGTGTCTTTCCATGCTTGTTAATGAGTGTTGCATTCTGAGTAAAACAAGCAGTCTGCACAGCTTCAGCCCAAAAATAGGTTGGTAGCTTTACTTCATCAAGCATTGTTCGTGCAGCTTCAATAAGAGTTCTATTCTTTCTTTCAACAACTCCATTTTGCCGTGAAGTTCCAGGAGTAGAAAATTCCTGCTTGATTCCATGGTCTTTGCAGAACTTTTCCATGATCAAATTCTTGAACTCAGTGCCATTATCACTTCTTATGATCTTCACATAATCTTTGACCAATTTATCCAGTTGCTTGACATGATCAATCAAGATAGATGCAGTTTCACTTTTTGTGTGTAAGAAATACACCCGTGTGTATCTAGTGAACTCATCCACTATGACCATAGCATATTTCTTCTTTGCAATAGACATGACATTCACTGGACCAAATAGATCTACATGTGGTAGGTGATAAGGCTCAAGAATTGATGATTTAGTCTTGCTCTTGAATGAAGATTTTCTTTGTTTTGCCTTCTGACATGAATCACAAAGGCCATCAGGAGCAAATACTGATTTTGGCAGTCGTCTCACAAGATCTTTCTTGACTAGTTCATTTATATTGTTGAAATTTAAATGAGAGAGTTTCTTGTGCCAATCCCAGCTTTCTTCAATTGATGCTCTACTCAACAGACAGATTGCAGAACCATCAGTACTTGTTGAAAGCTTGGCTTCATAAATGTTACCATGCCTATATCCTTTCAGAACAACTTTGCCTGTAGATTTGCTTACAACTTCACAGTGTTCTTTAAAGAAATCCACATGATAACCTCTGTCACAGATTTGACTAACACTCAGCAGATTGTGTTTAAGTCTTGAGACCAGAGCTACTTCTTTAATGATGACATTCCCAAGATTGATATTGCCATATCCCAGTATTTTTCCAATGTTGCTATCTCCATAAGAAACACTTGGGCCAGCTTTCTCCACAAAGTCTGATAGCAGGGCTTTATTTCCAGTCATATGTCCTGAGCATCCACTGTCCAGAACTAGGATGTTTTTCCTGTTGCCCTGTAATCATAAAGACCACTAATGATTAGTTTTAAGGACCCAGACTTGCTTGGATCCTTTGGCCTTATTAAGTTTGTTAACATTTGCAGTGAATTTAGCATCAGAGTTTATGTTAACATTTTTCTTATCAGCATTTACACTATCAGACTTTGTATCAGAACTTACACTAGAAGGAACAATGCTAACTTTCTTTAAAGAAGGTTTTATTTGATAATAATCATAGTACAAACTATGATATTCCTTACAAGTATAAATGGAATGCCATAAACTACGACAATGAAAACAAGGATTTTGTGGCCTGTATCTAACAGACTGACTCTTAACTCCTGACTTTGAAGGTAAGGAGTTAATGTTCTTATTCTTCCTGCAAAAAGAAGCCAGATGGTTAGAACTTCCACATTTATGACATGTTTTTCTAGGAGCATTAGGAACAACCTTATAATCATTGCTTTTATTCACACCTTCCTTTCCATTCCTATTTTTCCTAGGTGGCTTTACCTTGTTTACATTCTTAACATCTTTCAGCTTATGCTTAAGCTGCTTCTTTGTCATTAAGCCTACGTTAACTTCAGTTGGCTTTTCCTGTTTTAGTTTTTCAGAAGTTAATTCCTCTTTAACTTCTGATTTCTCAGTATTAGACTTTACAGCTACAAACTTAACAGGTTTTACCTTTGGCTTTTGTTTAACAACTATAGGCTTAATTTCTACAGATCCTTTATCATTCTTATCATCTCCATACCCTAAGCCCTCTTTCCAGTTTCCAGTACTTAACAAATTCTGAGTTGTTCTGCCAGAGTTAGTCCAAGTCCTAATAATCTCTCTTTCCTTTTTTAACTCAGTTTTTAGAGATTCATTCATTTTAAGTACTTCATCCCTAACATAGAAAGCATCATCTCTATCTTTCTGAGTTTGATGGAACATGACTAACTCTTTTTCTAAATAATCATTCCTCTTTTTACAAGCAAGATTTTCAGAAGTTAATCTTTCACATGTTAAAGTTTGATCTCTGTAACTAATGAACATGGTTTTAAGATATCTTCTCAGCTCATTAATATCATCAGTATGAAAAGCATAAGTAGTTTGAGGTACCTTTAACTCAGCAACTTCAGAACTGCTATCAGCATTTGCCATATCAGCATTTGCTATCAAGGCATAGTTCTCCTCACTTTCAGAATCTGAAGTGTCTGTCCAGATTTCCTTCTTTGTGACAAGAGCCTTGCCTTTGTCACTCTTCACTTTCTTGCAATCAGGAGATATGTGGCCTTTCTCATCACAGTTGTAGCATTTGATATTTGTGTAATCTCCTCTGTCAGACTTCCCTCCTTTGCCTTCAGATTTTCTGAAACTCTTCTTATCAGAACTTGCACCTTTCCTGGAAAACTTCTTTCCCTTCCTGAATTTTCTGTATGCAATCCTTGTGATTCCTTTCACCATAAGAGCACACAGCTTCATCATCTCTTCATCAGCATCCATCTCAGGCAAGCTTTCAGTTTCTGAGTCATCATCACTATCAGAACTTGATGACTCAGTATCAGACTTTGTGATGAGCGCTTTTCCCTTGCCTTTCCTTGAGGTAGCTGCTTTGGGTGATTCTTCCTCAGCCTTAAGAGCAACTGTCCTTGACTTTCCTCCTTTCCTCTTGCTTCTTTGTTCCATCTCAATTTCATGAGTCTTGAGCATCCCATAAATTTCATCAAGAGTTATTTCTTCAAGATTATAGTTGTCTCTTATAATTGTGGCCTTCAAATCCTAACTTTCAGGAAGAGCTAACAGGAATTTAAGGTTTCAATCTTCAAGATCATACTCCTTATCAACTAATGATAAATCATTCAAGAGTTTGACAAATCTGTCATATAAATCAGTCAATGACTCATTAGGCTTTGAGTCAAAGTGTTCATACTCTTGAGTGAGTATAGTCTTCCTGTTCTTCTTAATCGAATCAGTTCCATGGCATCTTGTCTCCAAGGCATCCCATATCTCCTTTGCAGTCTTGCAGTTTATTACCCTGTTTGACATTACATTATCAATGGCACTATGCAGTAAGTGTCGTACCTTAGCATCCTTAGCAATTGATGCGATATCTTCAGCAGTGTAATCACTCTTCTCCATTGGTACAGACTTTGCTGCTTCACCTGCAACTACAACAGCGAGTTTGGTTGGCTTGTGAGGTCCTTCATTGATTCTGTTAAGATATTCTGGATCTGTAGCTTCCAGAAACATAGTCATCTTCACCTTCCATATGGGGTATTCAGATGGTTTCAATATGGGAACTCTGATAGCCTCATATCGACTATGGATTTGAGTCTTTGGAGGTTCTTCAATTTTGGTGGGCTTGGTTAGAGTTTCTGCTTCAGACATGATTGTTTTTGGATCTTAAACTGTTTGTGTGTTAACAAATAGGCTCTGATACCACTTGTTAGGTCACACACACTGTAGAAGGAGGGTTAAATACAGTGTATAGCACAATCAAATCGAATTTAAAGAACACAAGTAACAGAAAACAAACTTTATTAAACTCTATTACAATGTGGAACTGTCATCTCTCAGTGATGAACAAAATTTCACGAGAGCTGCTAGGGTTACAATGAATATTATTCTCGATTATGATAACACTTATAGTGTAAACCCTATGTCTGTGATTATATACTACACAGTTACAAGATAATCGCTAATTGATATGGAATATAATTCTACTTCCTAAAATATATCAATCAGTTATCTTTTCTTCCAAGTATTCTATTCTTCATAGAATTCCTTCTTCATGCATATCTCTTCTTGCGTTTGTCTTGATCTTCTTTCCTTTCAATCAGCCGCCTTCCTTATCTGAAAGTCTCCTTAAGTCCTGATATTATCTCCTGATAAATATGTCCTGAACCTTAAGTACTAATAACTTAAGTTCTGTCTTCAGTATAAGTGCTGATTTCCAGTTAAGTATTGATTTGTCCTGTTTAAGTAAGATCTGAAAACTAAACACAAATCATATTAGACAAGACATTATCAAATATATCTAACACACAGAAAAAATCACTAAAACAGTTTAAAAAAGCAAACAATCACTAAAAAAGTTTGAAACAATAATTGACTGGAAATTATATCGAATTAAAGTATTAAATAAAAAAAACACAAATTTAATCAACAAAAATAGCAACATAAATAAAACAATACATATTTACCTTGATTATTACTGATTTTCAACAAATACGTTGTTATCATCTTCAAAAAGCTAATTAATGATCCAAGCGCATACGAATGAGACGAAGAAACAGAGATAGTATACAAGATAGCTTCGAGAGAGATTGTATCCAAATAGATATTTGAGAGATAGAGATGTACGAAAGAGAGAGACAGATTGAGGAGAGAGAAAGAGTAGAGAGAGAAACTGAAAACGGTTATGATGTGATTAATACGCGTATCTCTGTCTTTTTCTTTTTTTTTAATAAAGGAAATGAACGGTTGTGATTAATCAGGGAGCTAATAGATCAATGGTGGAGGAATAGTTTTTAGTTTTTATTTTAAATTAGGTTTCTATCAATATATGGCCAAAATAAGTACGTTTAATATATGGCCAAAATAAGTGCATTCAATCACCCAAACAGTTTACTTCGAATAATCAAATTAGTCACATAATGTTAAGCTTCAAAAAAAATCATACCTGAGTCCATAGCCTTGAAGCATTCATGGAAACTTACCTGTCTTGACTCATTTGACCCCGAGTCAAGAAACTCAGCAGAGTCAACTCGGTGACTCGTTCGAGTCAACTCAGTGAGTTATCTGAGTTACATCGACCGATTCACGTCATTTTAAGATACAATCCGTGTTCTTCTTCTCGATTTATCAATTTCCTCTACTTGTTCTTGGTTAATCCTGCACAAAAACACTCAAAACTTCGAATTAGGGTTTGAAATACAACAATTTCAGTCGAATTAAAAGGTGTATATATATAAGTGTGTGTATGTAGATTTCAATCTAAACCCTTGTTCAATCGATTTGAACTCTAGTATATTATCGAAAACATTTCGATTTACCCAACCCTAATCTTTGATTTAATCAATTTTGATTAAATCGTTTTGGAATATATGTATAGCATCTAAAATGAAGATTTGATTATGTTTTAATTGAAAGAAATCGATGAACTCATTGTAAAAGTAAGAATGATAGCTAGGGTTTCTAAGAGAGAGTCGAGAGAGGAAGAGGCGAGAAAGAGTATTGAATGAACAGTGTTGCCCTAATCTATATATATTAATGTGTATGGACGGCCAGGATTAGATCTGGCATGTAATCAATGGCTCAGATTAAATATAGTAATATAATTCTGGGCTGAAAAAAAGATAAGAAGGCTCATTTCAGAAAATTATATTTTGGGTTTTAGATTAGTTTTTGGGCTGGGTTTTGGCTAAATAAAAACAGAAAGTAATTTTTGTTTTTTAAGAAAATAATTAGAAACTATTTTCGACTACATATATATATTTAGAGAATAATTTTGATATTTTAATGAGTAATAATATTTAATTTATTTTAAAATAAATTTCTTTTCAAGGCACTTAGTCCATCTAATTTCTCAAAATCTGATTAATAAACAATATTGATAAATCCGAATCATTGAGAGAATTAACAGATAGTAGAAAAGATTTTTTTTAAAGTAGATCTATAAATGTTTACACACAATATAAATAATTTATTTAGAGAACATATTATTTATTTTAAATATTCTAACATTCCTAAATCCAAACGGAGTTTAGTGAACCTGTCAGAATTTAATGGTTTCGTAAAGATGTCAGCGATGTTATACTCAGTTTCAATATGAGTCATTTTTATATCGCCTTTGTTGACGTGATCACATAAAAAACTGATGTCTTACAACTATGTGTTTAGATCTAGAGTGTAGCACGAGATTTTTACTTAAATCAATAACACTCGTATTATCACATAAAATGGAGATTACATCAAATTTCGTGTTATAGTCTGCCAATGTTTGTTTCATCCACAATATTTGTGCACAACATTTGGTAGCAGCTATATACTCAGCTTCAGTGGTGGATATAGACACGGAATTTTGTTTCTTTGAAAACCATGAAACCAAACATCCACCCAGAAACTGACATGTACCACTTGTACTTTTTATGTCGACTAAATGTCCACTATAGTCTGAATCAGAATAACAAGTCAAGTCAAATGGTATTCCTTTAGGATATCAAAGACCAATATTCGTGGTACCTTTAAGATATCTCAGGATCCTTTTTACTGTGGATAAGTGAGATTCTTTTGGTGCTACTTGAAATCTAGCACATTTGCAAACACTATATTGTATATCGGGTTGACTTGCAGTAATATATAATAAGCTACCAGTCATTCTTCGATATTTCTTAGTGTCAACGAGAATTCCTTTAGGATCCTCCGTTAGTTTGTCAGATGTTAACATAGGTGTGGAAATTGGTTTGCAATTTTCCATTTCAAATTTCTTTAGAATTTCATTATAATATTTTGATTGTGAAATATGAATACCCTCGTCAGGTTGTCTTATTTGCAACCTCAAAAAGAAATTTTATTCACCCATCATACTCATCTCAAATTCTTTGCTCATATAGTTAGAGAATTCTTTACATAGTGCATCATTTGTTGAAACAAATATGATGTCATCTGCGTATATTTGTACAAGCAAGATATCATTTGTTTCTTGTCTCGTGAATAAGGTTTTATCAGCAGTTCCCATTTTAAAATTATTTTCTAACTGGAATTTGTTTAACCTTTCATACCAGGCTCTTGGGGCTTATTTTAATTCGTATAGAGCTTTGTATAATTTGTATACATATTATGGATGTGTTGCATCTTCAAAGTCGGGAGGTTGTTTAACATATACTTCTTCTTCTAGTATCCCGTTTAAGAATGCAGATTTTACATCCATTGATATACTTTAAAATTCTTATGACATACAAAAGCTAATAGAATTCGAATTGACTCAATTCGTGCTATCGGTGCATATGTTTCATCAAAGTCTATACCTTCCATTTGAGTATAGTCTTGTGCAACCAGTCTAGATTTATTTTGAACAACAGTTCCATTTTCATTTAACTTATTTCTAAATACCCATTTAGTTCCAATTATAGAAGTATCTTTGGGTTTCGGAACAAGTTCCCAAACTTTGCTACGAGAGAATTGGGTTAATTCTTCTTGTATTGCAGAGATCCAATCTTCGTCTAACAAAGCTTCTTTAGCATTCTTAGGTTCTATTTGTAATAGAAAACTAAGGTGATTCACAACGTTTTGAACTTGTGACCGCGTTTGAACTCCTTTACTTAAGTGTCCTAGAACATTGTCCAAAGGATGACTTCTAATGTTTGGAACATCTTTAGGTAGTTCAATATCCGTTTCTAACAATTATAGTGGATTTATTAGAGATGATGAGCCAAATTCCATATTTTTGAATTGTCGAATAATGTTCTCAATATTGTCTTGTGTGACATCTTCTTTGTCTACAAGATCTTTGTATTTAGGTGATGGTTTTGATTCATCAAAAGATATGTTCATTGATTCTTCCACCACTAGAGAATTTAAATTAAATACTCTATAAGCTTTGCTATTCGTTGAATATCCAAGGAATATACCTTCATTTATTTTTGGATCAAATTATAAGGTAATCTTTGGAGTTTAAGATATAGCATTTACTTCCAAATACTCTAAAGTAATTAACTTTAGGAGTTTTACCAAAATAAAGCTCATATGGAGTCTTTTGTATTATAAGTCTTAATAAGACTCTATTTAGTATATGCATGTAGTAGACATTGCCTCGGCCCAAAAATATTTAGGACGACGATATTCTTTTATCATTGTATTTGCCATTTCTTGTAATGTTATGTTCTTCCTTTCAACTACTCTGTTAGATTGAGGAGTATAAGGAGCAGAATAGTTATGAGTGATACCATTAGTTTCACAAAAACTTGTAAAGTTTGAAGTTTCAAATTCTTTACCATGATCAGTTCTTATATAGACTATGGTATTATTTTGTTGGTTTTGAGGAATTCTGTCCACGTAAATCGTGAATAGTCATCAACAACTACCAAAGTATATGAACATCCTCCGAGGCTTTGTACTGGGACTGGACCGATAAGATCCATGTGTAAAAGCTCAAGAGGTTGTGAGGTAGATACCATAAATTTTGCTTTGTGAGAGGCTCATATTTGTTTGCCAATTTCACAAGCTTCATATATGTGATCCTTTTTATAATTTAATTTTGGTATTCCCCGTACATGTTCTTTAGTTGATATATTTTTAATCAACTTCATGTTTGCGTATCCTAATCTTCGATGCCACAACCAAGGGTCATCTATAGTAGTGATTAGGCATATATTAACATGCTTACTCATTTCACATGTATAGACATTTTTGTCTCGAGGACACGTAAGGACTAATTTTCCATCTTTTTTAAGAATAGAACAATGAGTATGATAGAAAATTACCTTATTTCCATTATCACAAAGTTGACTTATCGAGAGAAGGTTGTACTTTAGTCCTGTGATAAGTTGTACGTCAGATATCTTGAAGTGCTCGTTCCCGATGTCACCGATGCCAATAATGATACCTTTACTACTATCTCCGAACGTGAGACTTCCAGCAATGACCTTTTTAATGTTGTTCAAGAGTGACTTATTACCGGTCATATGTCTCGAACATTCACTATCAAGATACCACAAGTCCTGCTTAGCAGTAAGGCAAACCTACAAAATAGATCAATTAAATACATAGGTACCCTTTTGTCTTGAGGGTCCTTGGGGTTAGTACATCATAAGTAACATTTGAATTTGCATGGAAAAATCTAGGTATTGGATAAACATTGTTATTCATATACAGATATCTAGATGCATCATTCCTAATATTATTAAGTGTTCCCCGTGGATATGTGATATTTAATTTTGATCTTCTTGTACTAGCATAATTTTTAGTGTTTCCATGTTAATATATCATGCTTCTATCATTTGAATAATACACATTATTTCTAGGAAATATGCCATGATATTTTGGTTTATTATCTTCAAACCTAATAGGTGGTTGAAAGAATTGAGATCTAGGTTGCCTTTGATTGTTATTGGATACCCTAGGATGAAATACATTCTTTTCAACATTTTTGGATGACTTATATCCTTTTTGAACCCATATATGCTTTCCTTTAAATTCACCACTTTTAAACTTACAATATGAAACGGCATGCCCGTGTCTATTGTAAAAAGAACATGTAAATGAAGGCGATTTATAGGCATCACTTTTAGTTTGTTCATGGTGTTGAACAATTTTCTTTGGTTGAACATTCTTATCATATCCTAAACCTTCATGGTTAAAGGAATTTTTAGAGTGTACCATTTTATTTAGTATCTCATTGCCTTTCGTAAATCTTTGAATAACAATTTCAAGATTTTCTTTTTCTTTGTTTAAGGCTTCAATCTTGTTTCTAAGGAATATTTATTGATCTTTAACTTGAGAAATGAGCTTGAAATTTTCTTGTTTTAACCGTTGAGCATCTAATTCTAAATCTTTTTCTTTAAGCTCATTGGTTTGTAGTAGCTCTTTTTCTTTTTCAAGATTTTTTTATTTGAGATTTAGTTAAAATTGAACTTTCTTGAGTGAGTGACTCGTTTTGTATTTTTAAGTTTAACAATTCAACATGAAGTTTACAACTATTTTCATTTATTTGTAACTTCTCATTTTACATTTCTTCAGATTGGAAAATTAATGACACATTTTCCACTTCTAGTTTGAGAATATTTTCCTTGTGAGTATTATTCTCAATTTTTAGTAAGTGAGTCTGATTATTTAGAGATGAAATTTCATCTTCATATTGGACTTTGAGTCCATCATCCGAGTAAACTCTTTACTTTGATTATAATGTATTTCCTCGAGTTTCATTTTCTCGAACCATAATAGATGATGTCTTTTGTCAAGATCTTTATACTTGTTGTTAATTAAATCATGATTATTCATATCTACAAGATTCAAATTAGATTCATGTAATTGAATGAAGTTTGAAGAAAGGGTTACCTCTTGATTTGAAGTGGAGGTTTCCATTGAAGTAGATGCATCCCCGATAGCCATTAAACATAGATTCATAATTTCTTCACTAGCTTCTGGAGCTTCTTCATCTTCACTTAAATCCCACCCGTTCTCAGCTACGAGAGATCCTCCTTTTAGAAGTTTAGGACATTCTCGTTTAAAGTGATCGGGTTGCTTACATTCGTAACACACCTCTTGTATTTCCTCCGTATTTTGTTCTTTTTGTTTGGGAGGAGTGTAAATATGAGTGTTATTATTATAGACATTAGTGTTTTGCATACCTTTGCCTTTGTTATAGCTCGTTGATGTTAGGGCGAAAACACGCGCTAATATTCACGCAAGTATACACGTTCGCAAGTAATATAAGATATAAATCAGATTCGTTCCCACAGAGACTGGTTTAGGTTAAGTTAAATTTATGCACCTATGCAACAATGTATGGTTATCGCTCAATGCTAAGTCAGATAACAAATTGGGTTTTGATTAAACTAAGAGATTATACTAAATAACATTAACTAAGAGAATTGAGGTTGAATTACTATATATGACAAATATGGGATTCTAACTTCATTGCTACTTCATTCAATAGCCTTATTGTTCTTAATCTTAGCATGTGATGGTGATGACACTAATCAGATAACACGAAACTGATAAACGCCAACTTTCGTTGCACGAGTACCATTCTACCAGACATCCACAAGAGAGATAGAAGCTGAATAGGCACCAATTATATTGAGACCCTATATGTCTATAGAATTTGACAACATAACGGTTTAAGCACAAGTTATCTATCTTGATTACATAGGGCAAGTAAAATGGTTAGAGTTACCTACGAATCATGCATACACATACATGAACCTATGCTAGCATGGAAAGTTCTAAACCTCTATATTTACTGTCGCTTCAATAGAGATTAACACAGTATCTTATATGTTAGCTACGCACATAAGTCGAATAAGCACAACCAATACTAGATATCATACAATCATCACACACTAAGGTATTAAACAACTAACTAAAAAAATACCATAGTAAATCCGTTACGACCCCATGATCACGATTAGCCCATGATTGAACTCATCGTCACCGTGGGTTCATATGAAAACATGATAATAACAAGGTCTTAATAAACTGAATAAGGATTAAAGTATGAATAAATGAGATCTAGGTTCAACAAGAACGGAAACGAGCATCCAAAGTTACAACCAATTCAAAGAATCACAAGTTGAAAACAAGATCTTCTTTTTCGGAGTTGTTCTGTGCTTCTAGGTCTTCTCCTTGGTATCCCAATCTTTCTGGATGATGAAAACCCTTTTTTTTAAGTATATATACACCCCTAGTGGACCTGGACCCTTAAAATTGTCAAATTCCACTAAAAAAAAGCTTTTTCAGTGAAATCAGCGACTAGCCGCGCCCTGAGCGGGCGCTCAGCTCTCTAGGCGGCTGCTCAGCTCTCCTGAGTGGGCGCTCAGCTCTCTGGGCGGCCGCTCAGCTCTCCTGAGCGGGCCCTCAGCTCCCGTCTGGAAATTTTTTTGATGAATCTTGTTTTGGCCATAACTTGAGTTTTACTCATCAGAATTAGGCGATTTAACTGCCCACGCGAAGCTATTGAGATTCTTTACAACTTGACATTGGCCTTGGCTTCCAATTCTGATCATTTTTTATAATATTTCCTTTAAAAGCTCTTTTCTTCATATAACTAATACCTGAAATGCAATAACACAAAAATGAATCAAAATACCAACAACTTGAGTCCAAAACACCAATTTAAGCTTGTAATAAAGCATTCCAAGTGGATATAAAATCCACTTATCTCACCCCCAAACTTGAATCGATGTTTGTCCTCAAGCATAAACAGACTCAAAACTACAAAACAAACCTAATACATGAATACAACTACGTGAATGTAACTAAATGATAATGCATTCGATCCCCTCAGAATAACCATAACCAAATGAATAAGCCAATGCCTCTAAGAATGCAATGAATTTAAATAGAGCTCGAATAAATCCCACAAACCAACTCATAAACCAGAAACGTACGTGTGTGGATGCTTAACAGATATACTCTCGATACTAGATCAATAACCATAACTTATCTATCATCAAAACAATTAAAAGTTTATAAACAGAATAGACAATAAACGCATTATGACTCACACCACCACCTTTCTACTAGAGTTATACAAGGATTCACACTATTATTGAACACATAGCAAAGTTGCTTATTTGACCGTGCAATGAATGAGGTCCCAAAAGACTTATGCAATAATACCCATGTAGCGAGCGTTAGGTTAGCGGATCCCAGACTATAAAAGCCTTAGGTCACTAGGCACAAAGTCCCCTAGAACTTAATAACTTGAGTATTAAAGAGATCACTCTTGATCAATTATGCATAAACACATACTTTTTTCTTTCTTTTTTTTCTTTTTTTTATTATTTTTTTCAACAATTTCTGAATGAGTGTGTTTCGCAACAACTCATTCAACCCTAGACTACTCATAAAAATATAAGTCGGCTACTAGCCATTTGACGCCTAGCCTTACAACAACTAGCAATGAAATCCAAGTTTTTCTCCAGAAAAAAAATCAGTGTTTTTACGTCATTATGAGAATATCACAAATTTTAAATATAACCAAGTGATTAAATCTCAACAACAAACAAGTATGATCATGATCTAGATCAAAAGAAACCCTATAAGACTTTGTGAAAATATTTGTTTCTGGCATGCAAATCAATTCATTAGGACTTAAACATCCCTCTATTCGTCATCACCACACTGAAATCAACATCAACTTATCAAATATCATAGTTCATCTTAAGGGATCATGCTTAATATGCATGCAAATGTAAATATATGAAATCACATAAAAATAAACAAATATGTCCAAAATGAACAATCATGCAAAAATATGAATGAACTACAACTAAACATGCAATATGAATCTATATGAATCTATATGGACACACACTACTAATCCTTACATTATCACCCCCAAACTTAAAATTTTCAATGTCCTCATTGAAGGTAATATTAAGGATTTCAGGCATACCTAATTAGCGGGAGAGTCACCCTCGTCGGGTGGAGGATCAGGTGGCCAATCAACCTCGCCACTAGTGTCTCGGACAACAGTACCCAAAGCTTGTGTCAAATCTGCAACAAAACGACGGTGAATGTCATGCATAGCCTCCATACGCCTAGCCAATCTTCTATTCTGCGCATCCCCAACACCAGTCCTATCAACTGTCTGTGGCACATGAGAAGAACCCTCTGTAGGCACTGGAAGATCCGTCCAACCACTCTCTACATCATCAAAAATATATCCCAAGCCCTTATCATGTGGTGCACCTAAGAATGCATAACTCAAGTGATCGGGTAGTGGGTTGAGCTCAAGTGTGGGAGCATCTTCAATAGACGGCTCGAGACGCTCCTGAGAAATTTTCAGCTCTGCTAACCCAAGAGAATCGAATGGCATATCCAACTTCTTCTCCCACGGAGGTGCATTCAAAACCTGCAGTTGCTCTACTCCTCCTTCATCTTCAAAAACTGAGTCCACCCGCTCTATTTTAAAGCACTCTTCTTTTTCTGTGGGTAACTTTATTTCCTTGAACACATTAAAAGTGACCTTTTGATCGTAAACCTTCATTGAAAGCTCTCCTTTTTGCACATCGATAATAGTTCGGCCTGTAGCCAAGAATGGTCTTCCCAAGATGATGGGAATCTTCTTATCTTCCTCAAAATCAAGAATTACAAAGTCAGCATGGAAGAAGAGTTTATCCACCTTGACCAAGACATCCTCCACTATACCTCGTGGATAAGTGATGGAACGGTCGTCTAGTTGCAATGATATGTATGTTGGTTTCGGATCAGGCAGACCAAGCTTCTTGAAGATAGATAAGGGCATCAGATTGATGCTAGCTCCTAAATCACATAAACATTTATCGAACGACAAGTTTCCGATGGTGCAAGGAATAGTGAAGCTTCCAGGATCTTTAAGCTTCGGAGGCAACTTCTATTGCAACACAACACTGCATTCCTCCGTTAGAGCAACGGTCTCTAAGTCATCGAGCTTCACTTTCCGAGAGAGGATACCTTTCATAAACCTCGCATAGCTAGGCATCTGTTCAAGAGTTTCAGCGAAAGGCATGTTGATATGAAGTTTCTTGAACACCTCCAAAAACTTCTCAAACTGCTTATCCATCTTTTTCTTCTACAGCCTCTTAGGAAAAGGAGGTGGAGGATATATTTGTTTCTCCCCTGTATTACCCTCAGGAGAAGTGTCTTCTATAGTAGTCTTCCTTGGTTCCACCTCTACTTCCTTCTGCACATCTTCTTTAGCCAAAACTTCAGATTCTGGAACTTGAAACTTTTCAGGCTCTTCGTCTTGCTGAATTTGGGGGCTTGCAACCTTTCCAGACCTTAAGGTTATGGCGTTCACCTGTTCTTCAACTTCCCTCTTGCCTGGATTTGTTTCTGTATCACTAGAAAGCGTTCCTGGTGGTCGATTCAATAAGGCATTAGCAATTTGCCCTATTTGGTTCTCCAAAGTCTTGATAGAAATAGTCTGGCTTTGGCATATAAGAGCCTGGTTTTTGCACATAAGCCTGAACTCCTCCAATTCAGATTTTTCATTCGAAGATAGACCTGCATCATGATTTTGTTGTTGAATTTGGAGTTGTTTTTTTGGTGCAATTTGTTGCTAAAAATCAGGAGGGTTGAATAGCTTATTTTCAAACTGCTGGAACGGTTGTTGCATCACATTCTGATTGTTGCTCCAGCTGAAGTTAGGATGATTCCAGTTGTCAGGATGATAAGTGTCTGGAACTGGTTGCTGCGATTTTTGAAAGTTGCTCACAAACTGAGCTGAGTCACTAGATATAGCACATTGCTCCATCGCATGCGGACCGATACACAGCTCACAAACACTAATTATTTGTTTAACTCCAAAGTTAGCCAGAGAATCGATCTTCATAGACAACGCCTTTAGTTGAGTAGTGATAGCCGTAGCTGTATCCACCTCAAGAACTCCTGCTACCTTCCCCTGTGGACATCTCTGGGCTGGATAGTGATATTCATTAGCAGCCATCAGTTTAATTAGATCATAAGCTTCCTTATAGCTCTTTGCCCATAATGCTCCACCTGATGCTACATCGAGCATGGGTCTAGACTGTGCTCCCACCCCATTATAAAAACAAGTGATGATCATCCAATCAGGCATTCCATGATGAGGACACTTCCTAAGAATCTCCTTGTAGCGCTCCCAAGCTTCATATAAAGATTCTCTTGTTTGCTGCGCAAATTGAGTAAGAGCATTCCTGATTGCAGTTGTCTTTGCCATAGGGAAGAATTTAGTAAGAAACTTCTGAGCAAGATCTTCCCAAGTAGTAATCGAACCAGCTGGTAGAGAGTGTAACCAGCTCTTAGCCTTGTCCCTCAGAGAGAATGGAAAAAGTCTCAGCTTAATAGCATCTTCAGAAACACCATTGAACCTGAAGGTGTCGCAGATCTCTATGAAATTCCTAATGTGCGTATTGGGATCTTCCGTTGGAGAACCCCTAAACTGGACTGAATTCTGCACCCATTGAATTATTCCAGGCTTGATCTCAAAGGTATTAGCTGTGATAGCTGGCCTGACAATGCTAGATTGAATGTCATTGATCTTGGGTTGAGAAAAATCCATCAAGGCTCTCGATTGTGCTGCTGGATCTCCCATTGTAATGAGTACCTGAAACACAAACAAATAAATCGTGAAAGTAAAAGAATCCGAGTCAGTGAACTTTAACGACCACTGATGAAAAGCACATAAACTAAAAATTAACACCGAGTCCCCGGCAGCAGCGCCAAAAACATGTTAGGGCGAAAACATGCACTAATATTCACGCAAGTATACGCGTTCACAAGTAGTATAAGATATAAATCAGATTCGTTCCCACAGAGACTGGTATGCAACAATGTATGGTTATCATTCAATGCTAAGACAGATAACAAATTGGGTTTTGATTAAACTAAGAAATTATACTAAATAACATTAACTAAGAGAATTGAGGTTGAATTACTATATATGACAAACATGAGATTCTAACTTCATTACTACTTCATTCAATAGCCTTATTGTTCTTAACCTTAGCATGTGGTGGTGATGACACTAATCAGATAACACGAAACTGATAAACGCCAACTTTCGTTGCACGAGTACCATTCTACCAGACATCCACAAAAGAGATAGAAGCTGAATATGCACCAATTATATTGAGACCCTATATGTCTACAGAATTTGACAACATAACGGTTTAAGCACTAGTTATCTATCTTGATTACATAGGGCAAGTAAAACGGTTAGAGTTACCTACGAATCATGCATACACATACATGAACCTATGCTAGCATGGCAAGTTCTAAACCTCTATATTCACTGTCGCTTCAATAGAGATTAACACGCTATCTTATATGTTAGCTACGCACATAAGACGAATAAGCACAACCAATACTAGATATCATACAATTATCACACACTAAGGTATTAAACAACTAACTAAAGAATTCCATAGTAAATCCGTTACGACCCCATGATCACGATTAGCCCATGATTGAACTCATTGTCACCATGGGTTCATATGAAAACATGATAATAACAAGGTCTTAATAAACTGAATAAGGATTAAAGTACGAATAAACGAGATCTAGGTTCAACAAGAACGATAACGAGCATCCAAAGTTACAACCAATTCAAAGAATCACAAGTTGAAAACAAGATCTTCTTTTTCGGAGTTATTCTGTGCTTCTAGGTCTTCTCCTTGGTATCCCAATCTTCCCGGATGATGAAAACCCTATTTTTAAGTATATATACGCCCCTAGTGGACCTGGACCCTTAAAATCGTCAAATTCCACTAAAAAAAGGCTTTTTCAGCAAAATCAGCGACCAGCCGCGCCCTGAGCGGCCGCTCAGCTCTCCTGAATGGGCGCTCAACTCTTTGGGCGGCCGCTCAGCTCTCTTGAGCGGGTGCTCAGCTCCTGTCTGGAAAAATTTCTGATGAATCTTGTTTTGACCATAACTTGAGTTCTACTCGTCAGAATTAGGCGATTCAACTGCCCATGCGAAGCTATTGAGATTCTCTACAACTTGAAAATGGCCTTTACTTCCAATTCTGATCACTTTATATCATATTTCCTTTAAAAGCTCTTTTCTTCATATAACTGATACCTAAAATGCAATAACACAAAAACACATCAAAATACCAACAACTTGAGTCCAAAACACCAATTTAAGTTTTAATAAAGCGTTCCAAATGGATATAAAATCCACTTATCAATTAACGGAAACTTACTCTTATAGTTAGGAGTGTAATTTTGAGAGTAATTTGGCCTTCTATTAGAGTTAAAAACTCTTTGTTGATTATTTGATTTAAGGAAGCCTTTTCTGTATCTTTGAGCTTTGCTTTGAAGCACACGACGCAGTTGTCTCGTAAGTAAAGCAATTTCGCTTTCATCGAGATTTTGGATTTCTTCGTTTAATTCATCGTCGTTTTCTTCTTCATCTATAAGTATAGATTTTAAAGCCATGTTTTTCATTTTGTCTTCCACTTTTGGAATGACTTTTTCTTGTAAATTATCTTCTTCGTATGCACGAAGATTTCCAAATAGATTATCTGTTTTGTAATCATTGAGATTGTGCATTTCTTTAATTGTGGTTACTTTAAC
Organism: Apium graveolens; assembly: GCF_009905375.1. Taxonomy (NCBI): domain Eukaryota; kingdom Viridiplantae; phylum Streptophyta; class Magnoliopsida; order Apiales; family Apiaceae; genus Apium; species Apium graveolens. The sequence continues at coordinate 170,534,817 of NC_133656.1, forward strand.
CTTCCAACTTGGATGTAATGATTTAAGAACTCTTCGGTTCTTTTCATTTTAACTTAACTTAACTTAATAATTGGATTTTAATTTTTTAAGATCATTTATATAATATTTTTGTGCTTTTAAAGATTCATAATTCTCTTAACGCATAAGAAACAAAATGTCAACTCACTGGTTCAGAAAGTTGCTGGCTTTCCTATTGCCATGTATGCTTGCTATCAGTGGCGTAGCCAGAAACTTAAGTCAGTGGGGTCAAAAAATTTTAATGTCAAAATTTTCAAAAAGATTTAAAGAATTACATAAGATGTAAAGATACCTTCATATCACGTCTTACACAATTGTTCTCGATATTTTTTCATATTCTGAAAGTATTGTAGGACTGCTTCATTAACGACTTCATCAAACACATCTTTCTCAATATAGGTAACAAGACAGCCATTCAAAAATTGATCTCCCATCCAATTTCGTATTCGATTCTTCATAATTTTTATTGCAGAAAAGGCCCTTTTAATATTTGATGTCGTAATAGGTAAGGTCAATGCCAACTTGACAAGTAAATAAACAAAGGATACACAAGACTTATTTTGGTTTGAACCAACTTCTCAGCAAGAGAACCAATACCATTTAATGATGAAAATTCGATGGTTGAGTGCACATCAAGAATATAAGTTTCAAGTTGATTGTCTAGTAGAACAAGATCTGTCACTGTGAAATTTTGCGGGTATAATTGTGCAAAATGGATCAACTTTTCTTTGTCAAAAGCATCAAATAGATCATTTGGATTTAAACATGTCACACAAAGAAATAATTCTATGATTGTCTTGCTGAAATGATTATTAAGCTCCTGCGAATCTATAGTGGCATAAAAGAATCTATAGTGGCATAAAAGAATTCAACTTTATAATGATGTAAATTAGTAACCTGGTGAGTTTTGCGGCGTTACCTTCCTTTCATTTAAAAACTTTCTGTAACACCCCCAAATCCGGGGTCGGGGATCCGGGTTGTCACGAGTTCCATTTCCCTTAATAACACCCAATCTTAATCCACAATCAACTACTCTGTACTGTGACCCCACAATAAACACACACACCACAAGTTATAGTCTCAGAGATGAATATCCAAAATAATCACAAGTCGTTTTATTCCACAATTATATGTCAATACACCTTAAAAAGGTTTCTGAATAGATTTACATTTCTTTGCCATTATTACAATTGATAAAGATACATAAGTCTGGTACATTATTAGTTGAAAACTTAGCCTATTGGTAAGTTCTACCTCAGCTACAGCGGCCTCAACGCTTCCTGAAAGCTGCGGAACGTTTCCTATCCGCTTGCGAATTGGGAGCTTGGTCCTGTTCATCTTATCTATCTGATGTTGTGTGATGAAAGAAGAAAGCAAGGGTGAGCAGCAAGCCCACCAAAATAATATGTATAATGATTAACAATATATGAGCCTACTCATAATACTCATGAAAGTCTTGGTCAAAAGAAATGAACCAAGTTGATATCTTAATGTGATGAAGTCGCAAAATATTCAGTATATATATATACATATATACTTTTCAAAATATTGGAAGTCCTCTTCCATGCATAATATACACAAAGTCCCAGTGTATAACTGTATAAAAAAATATCGTTGCAAGGTGATCTCATATATCTAACCTTGTCTCAACGTTTTTCTGAAAATCTTTGTCATTCATAAGACAATTATTAATTAGATATAAGTTTAAAAGACGAAGTTACAAGATACCCCAATATACTTATATCTTTCCCAAATACTACTTGAACTACCACCGTTCAAGTTATAATCAGTTTCAAAAGTTCATCACATAGATGAGACTATAAGACAAGATTTGAATAGATTCAACCTTTGAAATATTATTAAAGGAAATGAAGTTATGATATACTTCATTTAGTTCTGATATATATATATATATATCCACATATACATCTTCTTTATACATTTCCTGAAAACCTCTGTCATGCAAAGTATGAACAGAATTGCAATATCCAATAAATTTGGAAAGGAAAAGAATTTTGGCATAAACCAGATATCTTGCTGATCAGGCAAAGATACCCATAAGTAACCTTTTCTACTAGTAGATGGACGAATTCCCCACTGGTCATCACCCTGGTCGTAATAGGACCTTATGCTGGACTGCCACTCAGCCACTTATGCATTTGATGGACTCCCACTGAGCCACTTACACTATCATGGACGCCCACTGAGCCCATGTTGCTTATGCCGACTCAATAGATGGACTTACTTCCCGAACGTTGGGTAAGTAATCAATTCATTTACCAAAACTGCAACCGTGTTGCGAATATAAAATACACCACAGAGCCGGATCGCTCAGGTTTTGAGCGAGTATTTAAATCCCCTTAAAAAGGAAGATCTTAAATATAAAAATGAGTTTTGGGATCCGCTCTAACTTTTGAAAATCATTTTGAAGACTCGAAAACACTTTATAGAGGGTTTGGAGTAAAGTTGATTTAATGAAGTAAATCAGTCCCCAGAATATTTTGAAAATGACTGAATATTATTATTTAAATAATATTCCCATAAAGAATAATCTTTATAAAAATAATTGAAGTAGAAGTATTAAAACTTATACTTGAAATGGATATCAAATAAGCAAAGATATACTTATATGAAAGTACTATCTTTATTTGAATAATCGAAAATAAGTTTGATTATTGACACCTTATTCTTTAATAAAATAAAGAATATATCTCAGCAAATAATCGGAGTCATAGATCCTCAAATGAATATTCAAATAATATTCATTAAATAATATAAACTGAGTCATAAGCCCTCGAATGAATATTCAAATAATATTCAATAAATAATATAAAAGAGTCATAAGCCCTCGAATGAATATTCAAATAATATTCAATAAATAATATAAAAGAGTCATAAGCCCTCGAATGAATATTCAAATAATATTCAGATAATAAAATAAAAGGAGTCATAAGTCCTTGAATGAATATTCAAAATAATATTCATTTAATATAAAGGAGTCATACGCCTTCGAATAATATTCGAAATAATATTCAATAATAAAATAAAGTTAAAGTTATCGAATAAACCTTATTCGATTAATAGTTTTGAAAACTATGACCATATATATATATATAAGTATATATATATATTTATCCATATATACAAAATCTACTCGGGATCTTCGACTCCCGGTTTTAGAAAATATTTTCACCTTTGGGTCCCTGTACTAAGGGTATATGCAAATACTGCTATCCTTTAGCATAGGTATTATCAACTGAACCAACAGATATATATAGCAAGGATACGAAACAGGCATGCATATATACATACCATAGCAGCATGCTTCAATATATTGCAACATTTGCTAATTAACCAACATGCATCTATCGCAAGATAATGCATATACAAGAGTATACATCACAACAACAGTATAACGGATAGAAAACTTGCCTGAGCGACTTGGGGGTTACGAATGGCTCGGGACGAGTCTGGTAACCTATAAGCAACAAGTAAGTTGGAATTAAACCAAAGTCACTTGTAAATCTATACTCTAACCAACTAAGACTCTAACGCTCGTTTTGCGCTTACTAATTCTCTTAAGTCACTCGAGTACCCTCGGCTCCACCATTTTTAATAATTTAACCATTACGGGTTTTAAGGCGATTCTTTCGCGAGTGTCTTATCAACTGCCTAACACACTCTACATAAATGTTTCATGCTCCAATTAGTCATTTAAGGGCCTTAACCAAGGTTTCAAAGTAAGGCGAGGGGAAAAGTTTCGTTCGTGAAACGCCGTTACTTGAAACGGTCGTTTCTCCTAAACCGTGCATCGGAATTGAACGAACTACATATCAAAACGAAGCTCGTAAAATGAGCTATCTAGAAATGGCAATGGTCATAATCTAGCAGGGGGTCCTCGGGTCCTAATGTTATGCACAAAAACAGTCTAAAGAAAATCGGACGTTACGACGGCTATGTTTACGCGATTTCCCAATTTAAAACCATTCAAAACCAACCCAATTCAACCTCAAATCCAACATACAACCAACATCCATCCTTATCACATCATAACAACCCCAACCAATTCAATTTTAACATTCATACTTATGCCTAAGCTTGAATTTAACTATACTACATTCTTTTAACCAAAACAACAAGATTTACCAATCCGATTCAATACCATTTCAATCCCAAACTCTAACTCACAAACATCAAGCTACAATATCACCCTACTAATCAAAATCATCTTATAATACATAGGAATCTAGGGTTTGGAGATGATATACCTTCCTTGAAGAGTGGAGAATCAAGAGAATGGCTTGGAATCACCCTTAAAGTCCTTATCCAAGCTTAATCTAAACAAAACTTCAAGAACACAAATTTTATTTCTTGAAAAACACTATTCACCATCTTCTTCCATGATTTATAGAAAAAGATTGGCTTGGAATTAGAAGCTTAAACTTATAGGAAGTATGTAACTATCCATGGGGAAGCTTAGATAATTACCTTGCTAAATAGTAAGTGGTGGAGCTTGGATCTTCAATTTCTAAGAAAAGAAGCCGAGAGCATGAAGAAGAAGAAGAGAGATTTTTGTGTTTTGCCTTGTTTTGCTTTTGGTTGGTTGATTTTTGTTGTTTGTTTTAGTAAATTACCTAGTTGCCCTTGATTTTGTGTGGTTAAAAAGTCACCACATCTCCTTCCTTCCCATGTCATGCTTGTGTCATCCTCATGATGTCATCCTCCCCTCCTTGTCCTCTTCTCATTGGTTGGGTGACATCATCCTCTCTAATCCCTTTGATTAACTTCCTAATTGTTTGCCTAATGATCGCTGATCTGTTATACGGTTCGCTTAACTTTCGTTTTCGTTTATCGTTTGAGGGATCATACCCGGGATCTTATTACTTAGGTTCCCTTAACCTTTCTCAATACATTATATTCCTTTTTATGATCCTCTATTATAATCCTTTAATTTAAATCCTTTTATCCTGTTACCTTATACTCAATCCTTTCCGTATCTATTGGATTTCCGGAAAAAAAAAATCAAGGTGTTCGGATTTGGATTCTGACGATCTTTACATACACTTATATCCCATATAAAGTACTAATAAAATCTCAGAATATCCATATCAGAACCCCTACCTAGTGTGGCATGAAAAGTTTTCTCATTCAGCAAAAACACTATTCATAAGGGTTTCAAAATTTCCCAAAAATTGGGGTTATTACACTTTCATCCATACTTAAAATTTGAATACTCTGTTTTTCACAAAATGGACAAATTTCACCTAGCATATCGTCCCAGCCATCTCTCAAAATCTGTAGCCTTTGTTTTGATAAGGTCACTAATCTCATAGCATTCACAATATCCTGATCTTTTCATTGCAAAGAAATTGATAATTCATTTGTAATTCGCAGCACTGTTTTCATGAAATACAAGATGAATATAAAGTCAAAATTTTGCATTAATTCTAGTAAGGTTGAAATTTCGGCCCTTTGATCTGAATTTATGCCATCATCAACAATGTTATCAAGAACATCCACAACAGACTCAAACATTATAATTATTGGGGTCAAAATTAAATATAGTACTATAATTATTTTTTTGAGTGAGGTCAAATTAAAATTTAATACAACAATTTTTCAAAAAAATATAATTTATATATAAATTTTAAAAAATATATAAATCTAGTGGGTTCACTTTCCCCCACTGGTTATACACTCCCTACGCCCCTGTTTGCTATGTATGCCTGTAATACATCTATGTCACTTCTTCTCATTTTCTTAACTTTTAAATTATTTATTTTGATTTATCGATTTATTTAATAATAGTTATACATAAGATAATCACATAGTAAATATAATTATTACTTTAATAGTGTGTCCGATTATTTATTCACATCTTTAAACTAATTCTTATTTACACTCAAATTATTATCACATGCTTACTAATTAAAAAATTGTTAATATCATTCGGATATTGCATACATATAAATGATTTAAAATTTTAAGTTATATAACAAGAAAATTTTAGTAAAATAATATCATTCAATGTTCTTTTTATATTTATCATCAAATGATCTTATTCGTTCAGAATTCAAATTTTGAATTATTAAGAAATTTTAATGATTCAGATTTTAATTCAGATTTATCAAATGACTCCTAATATATAAATGAAGGATTAAAAATATACCTGATGAGCTTCATGTTCTAAACTCACAACATTGTTGGTGAAGTTCTTCTGGATTGTATTATTGAGATGAGTCACATAAATCTCATTTTGGTATTCTTATAGAGTTGATGTTCTTAGGCTATGTACACGGCGGTTGGGGATTGTGCTCTTTATTCGATCCTTACCCAAAGCAGGACTAATGGTCAGCCTCTCAAATCAAAATAAAGCCCTGCACAAAAAATGGTGAGATAAAGATATAATATTGTGATAATGCATATAAGCACAAAGAAATATTATGAGTAGAAATACAAGTACAAAAACATTTATTTTCTTGATTTGTATAAATATGATTTGCATAGAGTTGAGTTAAGCTTGAAACTTGTTAAAAATAAAATATAATTTGATTTAAACTAATAGAAGTGTATGAAGTATTCTAGATATATTCTTTGTTTTGTTTGCATGAGTCTAATCTTTAGAACTATCTATAGAGTGTTCTAGTAGTGTGTGTTAGGTCCCATAAAAGGGCTATTTTAAGCTAGATGGGGGGTTGAATAGCTTAATTTTCAATTTAAAAATTATTATGGCATTTTAAAAATATTTATCCTGTTTTAAAATTTTACCGATGCATATTATATATGCAAAAATAAAAGACAAGGAATAAAATATCATATGAGAGATTTATCCTGGTTTGCAATGGCGCAACCTCTAATAGATTCGCTCACCCCTACGTTTAGTCTCCGAGCTCCTCTTCAGGACCCGAGTTTTTTCCTTAAAATAACCTTGCTCCTTACGTAGGCGGAGAAGCCTTTACAACCCCACAAATATTTATCTTGGTGCGTAACTCCGGGTTACCACCTCAAAATAAATGTTCAAACCTACATAACCTATCTTAGACAATAACACCCTATTATTTCTTCAAAGTCGATGTAGAACCCTTGTTGTAGTCTTTGTCCTTCTAAGTTTTTGCCGGTATTGGATCTTAATAGTTGGTCTTGGGTCTTTCCTCTTCCTCACGGTGCGAAGACTACTAACTCTCCGTTAGTACGTCTAGGACTTGGGTCTTAGAATGAGAATCACCTCACTATACTTCACCTCACTGCAAAACGAAGAAGACAATATCTACGAAACAATACCCGTTATAGATAAAAAGAGTTTGGACTAGTAATATACTTAACTAAACCGGATGACGTACAAATATTCTTAAAAAAATATTAGTGTATACTTTTCTTTAGATTAAAAAGAATGTTAGAGTATACTTGGTATTACTTCGTTTTAAATAATAAATCTTATTTCCGAAGTAATAAATATATCAAATACTTGGTGAAGTGTTATAGATTTTGGATCTTTGATAAAATAATTTCTCGTTTAATATAGTCGTGTGTAGACTTTTATAAATCGAGAATGTTTCACTTATTCTTTAACGATTTGCACTTATAAAATATTTGGCCGAGAGAATAAAAGGTGCGTAATTTAAACACAATATATCATAAAATATAAGAGAAGAGTTTAAATTATATTAGCAAAATTTATATGTGTATATATATATATATTTTACAATATAAGCTTTAAGTTTTTCCCACGAAACACTGAAGATGCTAGTAAAGGAAATTGCTTAATTCTTATACGATTATATATATACTTATATTTACTTAAAAGCTTTAAGATCTTCCCACGAAACACTAGAGGTACTGGTAAGGGAATTCACTTAAATCTTTTAACTAAATATAATAAATATGTATATATATATATAATATAAGCCTTAAGTTTTTCCCACAGAACACTATTAGTAAGGGAAGTCGCTTAAATCTTGTTAAACAATTATAACAAATATATCAATATATGGCCATAATAAGTGCGTTTAAGTTTAAACCTAAAGGGAAGTCGTTTAAGTTTTGTAATTTAATTCCCACGAAACACTAAAGGTGCTTAAGTCTTATAATTTAATTCCCACGAAATACTAAAGGTGCTAGTTTGGAATATAAACCATGCGTTGTGTAGAGAGAATACTTTGGGTTTGGATTTTAGAGAGTGTGTAGAGAGAATACTTCTTGAAAATGCCCAACAATTAATTAGCTCTTAGCTTGTGTAAAAAATGGTGGGGGTGGGTGTTTATTTATAGGAGTTAGGTGAATGGAGTGGTTGAGATTGAGTTAAAATGAATGGTGGATGAAGAGAGTGGTGTTGATTGATGACATGGAGGATAAGGTGTGTTTATTTGCAACTTGCATATAGGACAAACAAGAAAAAAAATCCCAGCAACTATTAATTATATAATAATGGTTTTTAGCTTTTTCAATTAATCATTAATTACTTAAGTAATTAAGTAATTAGCACCATTAAATATAATGACTTTAAAAACCCTTTAATAAATATAATTAAAAATATGATAATTACCTAAATATCATAAAATGATGATCTGCAAGTTTTAGTCAATTTTGGTCAAAGATAGCTTGGTCAAACGCTCGGTCAAAGTCTTGATCAACACCCCGAAAAATCACACCCGGACAAAATTTATCAAAATGAAATTTTAACCATGAATAGAAAATACTATTTAAGTGACTAATCTTAAGTTTCAAGATTTTCTAGCAATTGGAAGTATTTTATTTGGATTTAAAACAATTAAATCAGGGTTCAGTTCTAAATAAAATATGAACAATCTTGTATGAAAGCAGATAGACTTTGTTGGCTCAGTTTGTGCTATAAAAAATACTTTGAATATATTTCCTTAAATATAAAATATTTTGAGAGTGTGGGAAATATTTTTAAGTATTTAAATATTTTCTCCGATAAATAATATATTTAAGATACGAGAGAAAATTACTTTGAAAAATATGAGGAGGGAGATAAAATGAGCTATTAATATTTCTTTATCAAATATTAATTTCTAAGAGTGTAAAAATATATCTTTGGATTTATAAATATTTAATGAGTGAAAGATATATATTTTATCCCTTTAAAAATATTTATTTTTGAAATAAGTTTAGCACGAGCCTTCTAAAGAATATCCAAGTTCTGATATTCCTTTTTCAAACTTGTTGCCTTATTAATATTTCAAGAGAGCCTAAGAAAGATCATATTCCGATAATTCTTTTACGATCTCATTGCTTTAGAGTATATTTCTTTAAAATATATTTTAATTTTCAGCAAATTGGAATATCTCTTATATTTATATTCAAAAATATAAATACACTTTGAAAAACATTTTCGAAATATTTTTCTAGATATGACTTTTCACTTTTGATTATGTCAATTAACTTCATGCCTATTTGGAGAGGATATACGTGTTTTAAATTTTATGTTAAATTATACAAATACCAAAATAAAAAAATAATCGAAGATGTCCTTTCAGTGTGTATTTTAAAGTCTAGAATTTAATCAATAATCTTTTGAACTCTAGAAATTAAGTAAATCTCTAGATTTTTCCATGAAGTCCGATATAAAGCCTTATACCAAATCATTTGTGATCAAGTCATTTTCAAGTAATATAGTTTATATAAAATACCTCTTCTTCTAAATATTTTGAGTTGTGTGAATTTGAGTGAGATCATTTCTTCCAACAAAGTGGTATCAAGAGCAAAAGGTTCTACCTATCTTGAAAGAAGACTTGTGTTTGTTAAAGAAGAATGAAAATCATGGAAAATGGAATGTCCCAATGACAAATGCCAAAATTCACCAAAGACAATTATGAGAATTGGTGCATTCGTATGAAGGCGATTCTTGGAGAAAATGATGTGTGGGAACTTGTGGAGAAAGGATTGGTGGTGCCCGAAGATGAAGCAAATTTGAATCAAGTTCAAAAAGATCAACTACAAGCCCAAAGAAAGAAGGACCAAAAGGCGATTATGATCATCCATCAATGTTTGGATGATTCAATGCTACAAAAGGTGGCTTCCGCAACAACATCAAAGAAAGTTTTAGATATTTTAAATTCTTCTTTTAGTGGAGATGCAAAAGTGAAGAGAGTTCAGTTACAAACACTTAATGTCGAGTTTGAGGCTTTACGAATGGAAGAATCCGAATCAATCTCGGATTATTTTTCAAGAGTTTTGACCATTGTGAACCAAATGAAAAGCAATGGAGAAGAGGTAAGTGATGTTCGTGTTATTGAAAAAAATCTTCGCTCATTTGTCTCTAAATTTGATTATAAAGTTGTGGCAATTGAGGAGGCTAAAGATATAGATGAAATGATTATTGATGAGCTTATGGGATCACTACAAGCCCATGAAGAAAAAATGTTAAAAAGAAATGAGCCAATTGAATAAGCCTTGCAAGAAAAATTCTCTTTCAAAAATAATGATAGAAGATACACAAGTCAAAGAGGTCGTGGCCCAGGACGTGGACGAGGCTTCTTATATGGACAAGGAAGAGGATGTGGCCAACAAAGATACAAAAATAAAAAAGATGAAAGATTGAGCGAGACAAGAAATAAAAAGATGAAGGACGTGGTCGTGGAAGAGGAAGATTTATTTCAAGGTATGACAAATCAAATGTCAAGTGTTATAATTGTCAAAAATATGGTCATTATGCTTCTGAGTGCTGCACTTCAAAAAAAAAGTTGAGGAGAAAGCTAACTTATAGAAGACAAAGGCAATGAACCCACTTTACTTTTAGCACAAAAATGAGAAGAAAATTGTGGAGACAATCTATGGTATCTTGATAGTGGGGCAATATAACATCCAATCCCACAACCAAATGCGTATGGGGACTCAAAGGAAGAGGTAACATCTTAATTCGCTTGAAAAATGGAGATCATGATTTTATTTCAAATGTTTATTGTTGAGTGGCATTTATGACACTTTATTATGCTCCGTAAATCTTTGAATTGGTATATTTGTACTCGAGTTGTTGGTGTTTTTACGTGTTTTTGTAGTGTTTTTGCATTGCAGGCATTTTCCAGGTAATCAGGTAAATTAGCATGGTTGTAGTGCTAATTTGGTGTTTAGATGGTGTTCGAATAAAGGCTCGTGAAAAGACCGGCTTAAATCAGTAAGGAGAAAAAAGAAATCAGAATTTTATTCAGGAGGACGGCGCGCCCGCGCTGAAGTAGCGCGCGGCCACACCCAATGAGCAAAAACTCAGCGCGCCCGCGTTGGTCAAGCACGCGATCGCACCAGGTCGGGGTAGCAGAATTCTGTTTCCATTGGGATTTTGAGAGTTTGAAGCCCTGGTCAATTCTACAGCATATATATACATAAATAAAGACGTTTTTCATAGAGAGAGACGTAACAGAGCTAAGGAGAAGATGACAAGAAGACCTATAGCACAATTCAATGAAGGCGAAGAAGATCTTGTTCATTCTTGTGAATCTTTGTTCTAAGTTGTAATCTTGGATGCTCGTTTCTTGTTTTGTTGAACCTAATAATCTGGATTTCGTACTTTGTTTAGTATTTATTTATTAAGACTACGTTTATTATACCATGCTTTCATCGGAACCCACGTTGATGATGAGTCCGATTATGGGTTAATCGTTATCGTGGGGTTCTAGGCGGATTTATTTCTGGATTTCTTTAGTTGATTTATTTCGATGCCTTAGTGTGTGGTGATTGTATGATAACATAGTATTGGTTGTGCTTATTTGTCTTATGAGCGTCGCGAACTTATAAGATAGCTTGTTAATTCTTAATGAAGCGACAATGAATTTAAGGATTTAGAACTTGCCATGCTAGCATAGGTTCATGTGTTATTGTTATGCATGATTCGTAGGTAATTTTAACCATCTTACTTGCCCTATATAATCACGATAGATAACTTGTGCATTAAACCGTTATGTTGTCAAATTCTATAGATATATAGGGTCTCAATATAATTGGTGTCTATTCAGCTTCTATCTATTTTGTGGATTTCTGGTAGTATGGTATTCGTATAACGAAAGTTGGCGTTTATCAGTTTCGTGTTATCTGATTAGTGCCATCACCATTACATGCTAAGGTTAAGAACGAAAAGGCTATTGAATGAAGTACTTAATGAATTTAGAATCCCATGTTTGTGTCATATATTATTCAACTCTCTTTAGTTAATGTTCTTTAGTATAATTCTCAATAGTTAATCGTAGTATAATCAAAACCCAATTTGCTATTCATCTTAGCATTGAATAATAGCCATATCATTATTGCATAAGTGCATAAATCATAAAGTTAACCTAAACCAGTCTATGTATGAACGAAACTGATTTATATCTCATACTACTTGCGAACGCGTATACTTGCGTGAATTTTAGCGCGTGTTTAGCGACTAACAAATTTTTGGCTCCGCTGCCGGGGATCGAACCCGGGTCATCAGTGATCGTTAAAGTTCATTGACTTAGACATTGTTACTTACCTACTATTTTCCTTGTCGTGTTTTAGGTACTCTAGCGAGTGTGTATGCATATGCGTTCACGGACTCGTAAGAGAACTCTGGATCAAGCCGAGGAAAAAGCTGTAGTGATTCGAAGGGAAGTTTTTGAGGACGAAGAGAAAGTAGAAGAAGAAGAGAAAGTTGAGGAACCAGCTTTAGTAGTGATGGGAGATCAAGCAGAAAATCCTAAGGCTCTGATAGACTATTCTCAGCCTAAGATCAGTGATATTCAGTCGAGCATCATCAGACCAGCCATCTCGGATAATACTTTTAAGATCAAGTCGAGCACGATTCAAATGATACAGAACTCAGTTCAGTTTGGGGGTTCTCCTACAGAAGACCCCAACATGCACATCAGGGATTTCATCGAGATCTGCGACACTTTCAAGTTCAATGGGGTGACTGAAGATGCCATCAAGCTGTGACTCTTCCCATTCTCTTTGAGGGATAAAGCAAAGTGCTGGTTACTCTCTACCACCAGGGTCTATCACCAAATGGGTGGATCTTGCTCAAAATTTTCTCACTAAATTCTTTCCTATGGCGAAGTCTGCTGCAATCAGGAATGCTCTTACTCAGTTTGCTCAGGAAACTGGAGAATCTCTGTGTGAGGCTTGGGATCGATATAAGGAGATGCTAAGGAAGTGCCCACACCATGGCATCCCTGATTGGATGATTTTAAACTATTTCTATAATGGTTTGGGCGCTCAATCTAGACCTATGCTCGATGCAGCGTCTGGTGGAGCCTTATGGGCCAAAAGCTATAATGAAGCTTATGAGTTGATTGAGCTCATGGAACTAATGAATACCATAATCATACGTAAAGAATGTTACAAGGCAAGGTGGCAGGAATTCTGGAAGTGGATACAGCTACTGCTATAGCTTCTCAACATCAAGCTTTGACGATGAAAGTGGACTCTTTAGTGAATTATGAAGTTAATCAAATCACTAGTATTTGTGAGCTTTGTGCGGGGGAGCATGAAACTAAGCAGTGCGTTATTTCTAGCGAATCAGCTTAATTTGTGAGCAACTTTTAGAGATCACAACAACAAGCTCCCGTAACTTATCATCCAAATAACCGCAATCATCCTAACTTCAGCTGGAGTAATAATCAAAATGTGGTGCAACAATCTTATCAGCCATACATAGAAAAGCAGTATAACCCTCCTAGTTTTCAGAAACAACAATATGCCCCTAGGCAACAACTTCAACTTCAACAGCTACCGCAAGCTAATGAAAAATCTGAATTGGAGGAGTTGAGGCTCATGTGCAAGAGCCAAGCTGTGTCTATCAAGACCTTGGAAAATCAGATTGGGCAAATTGCTAATGCATTACTGAATCATCAACTTGGCACACTCCCAAGAGATACTGAAGTTTTGGGCAAGAAGGAAGCTAAGGAGCATGTTAAGGCAATTACATTGAGGTCTGGTAAGGTTGCGAATCCTGAAAAAGCTAAGATTCGAGAATCTGAAGTTGAGGCTGAAGAAGAAAAAGTGTAGAAGGAAGAAGAAGTGGAACCAAGGAAGACTACTGTTGAGCACACTCCTCCTGAGGGTAATGCATGGGAGAAATAGATCTATCCTCCACCTCCTTTTCCTAAGAGGCTGCAGAAGAAAAAGCTGGATAAGCAGTTTGAGAAGTTTCTGGAGGTGTTCAAGAAACTTCACATCAACATACCTTTCCTTAAAACTCTTGAACAAATGCCTAGTTATGCGAAGTTCATGAAAGGTATTCTCTCTAGGAAGGTGAAGCTTGATGACTTAGAGATCGTTACTCTCACAGAGGAATGCAGTGCTGTGCTGCAATAGAATTTACCTCCGAAGCTTAAAGATCCCGGAAGCTTCACTATCCCATGTACCATTGGAAAGGTGTCATTTGACAAGTGTCTATGTGACTTGGGAGCTAGCATCAATCTGATACCCTTGTCAATCTTCAAGAAGTTGAACTTTCCTGATCCAAAGCCTACTTATATGACTTTACAGTTGACCAACCGTTCTATTATATATCTGCGGGGTATTGTGGAGGATGTCTTGGTCAAGGTGGATAAACTCATCTTCCCTGCTGATTTTGTAATTCTTGATTTTGAGGAGGATAAGAAAATTCCCATAATCTTGGGAAGACATTTATTGGCTACTGGCCGAACCTTGATAGATGTGCAGAAGGGTGAGCTCACCATGCGAGTGATGCATCATGATGTAACTTTTAATGTGTTCAATGCCATGTAATTCCCTACAGAAAATGAGGAGTGCTTAAAAGTGAAGTTGGCTGATTTTGTGGTTACTTCAGAACTCGATCAATTGCTAAGGTCTGATGCCTTAGAGAAGGCCCTGTTGGGGAATTCCGATAGTGAAGATGATGAAGGGGATGAGCAGTTGCAATTTCTGAATGCTTCTCCCTGGAAGAGGAAGATTGATATGCCTTTTGAATCTCTGGGAATAGAGGAGTTGAACAAAGCTCCTAAACGCCTCAAACCATCTATTAAAGAAGCTCCTACTCTTGAGCTTAAGCCTTTACCTGAACATTTGAGGTATGCATTTTTAGGTGATGCATCTAATTTGCCTGTTATTATTGCATCTGACCTTTTAGGTAGCGATGTGGAGAAGCTTTTAAAAATTCTTAAAGAATTCAAATCGGTAATTGGTTGGACTATAGCAGATATCAAGGGAATTATCCCTTCGTATTGCATGCACAAAATTTTGCTAGAGGAAGGAAACAAGCCTACTGTTAAGCAACAGAGAAGGATAAATCCAATCATGAAGGAAGTCGTGAAGAAGGAAATTCTTAAGTGGCTGGATGCAGGGATCATCTATCCTATTTTTGACAGTTCATGGGTGAGCCCAGTTCAGTGTGTGCCAAAGAAAGGAGGTATCACTGTGGTCACTAATGAGAAGAATGAGCTTATTCCTACATGGACAGTCGCGGGGTGAAGAGTTTGCATGGATTACAGGAAGCTGAACAAAGCCACAAGAAAAGATCACTTCCCTCTACCGTTTATTGATCAGATGCTTGACAGATTGGCTGGGCATGAGTACTACTGTGTTTTGGATGGTTATTCTGGTTATAATCAAATTTGCATTGCTCCAGAAGATCAAGAAAAGACTACATTCACATGCCCTTTTGGTACTTTTGCATTTGGGAGAGTTTCTTTTGGGTTATGTGGAGCACCGACCACATTTCAGAGATGCATGATGGCTATCTTCTCTGATATGATTGGTCAGAATGTGGAGGTGTTCATGGATGATTTCTCTTTGTTTGGTGATTCATTTGATGAATGCTTGCAGAATTTAGGCGACGTTCTCAAGAGGTGTGTTGAGACCAATTTGGTTCTCAATTGGGAGAAATGTCATTTTATGGTACGACAGGGCATTATTCTTGGGCACAAGGTCTCTAATAAGGGTCTTGAGGTGGACAAATTCAAAGTGGGGGTCATCGAAAATCTTCCCCCACCACTGTCTGTTAAGGGAGTTCGTGGTTTTCTTGGTCATGCGGGCTTCTATAGGCGGTTCATTAAGGACTCCTCAAAAATTTCTAAACCTTTGTGCAATCTTCTGGAGAAAGATGTCCCGTTTAAGTTTGATGACGAGTGTGTGGCTGCTTTCGAGTTCTTAAAGAAGAGTTTAATCACGATACCTGTCATAACTACACCTAATTGGAGTGAACCTTTTGAGATGATGTGCGATGCAAGTTACTATACAGTTGGAGCAGTTCTTGGGCAGAGAAAGAACAACATATTTCATGTAGTCTACTATTCTAGTAAGACTCTTAACGGTGCTCAACTGAATTATACTACTACGGAGAAAGAACTTTTGGCTATCGTCTACGATTTCGAGAAATTTTGATCTTATCTGCTTGGGACGAAGGTGACAGTTTTCACTGATCACGCTGCCATTCGTTATCTCGTCTCGAAGAAGGACTCAAATCCTAGATTGATTCGATGGGTTCTTTTACTCCAGGAATTTGAGTTAGAGATCAAGGACAGAAAAGGGACTGAAAATCAAGTCGCTGATCATCTCTCGCGTTTAGAGGATCCAATTGCTACTTTATAAGATAAGTCGTTGATAAATGAGTCTTTTCCCGATGAGTAGTTATTTTGAGTGCAAGAGGAAGAACCGTGATTTGCAGAAATTGTGAACTACCTTGTGAGTAATATCATGCCTCCTGACTTGTCATCTGCTCAAAGGAAGAAGTTTCTGCATGAAGTGAAGTGGTATATGTGGGATGAGCCGTTTCTTTTTCAACAAGGAGCTGAATAAATCATCAGGAGATGTATTTCTTATAGCGAAACCGGGGGGGATCCTGCTAGATTTCCACTCAACGGCCTATGGAGGACATTATGGTGGAGAAAAGATAGCAACTCGTATTCTTCAAGCAGGTTTCTTTTGGCCGACTTTGTTTAAAGATGCTCATCAGTTCATTTTGAAATGTGATCGAAGTCAACGTGTAGGTAATATGTCCAAGAGGGATGGGATGCCTCTTAATGTGCTTCTCGAGGTTGAAGTCTTCGATGTTTGGGGAATCGACTTCATGGAGCCATTTGTCTCATCTTGTAATAATCAGTATATCTTGTTGGCAGTTGATTATGTGTCGAAATGGGTTGAAGTTAAGGCATTTCCAATGAATGATGCGAAAGTAATGCTTAATTTTCTTCACAAGCAGATATTCACAAGATTTGGAACTCCAAGAGTCATAATCAGTGATGAGAGGTCGCATTTTTACAATCGCAAGTTCACTGCTATGATGCAAATATATAATGTGAATGATCACATTGATACAGCTTATCATCCTCAGACAAATGGTCAAGCTGAGGTATCTAACAGAGAGATCAAGCGCATTTTAGAGAAGGTTGTGTGTCCATCAAGGAAAGATTGGTCTTTAAAGCTTGACGAAGCTGTTTGGGCGTATAGAACAACATACAAGACTCTATTGGGAATGTCACCGTTTTAGTTGGTTTATGGTAATAGGTGTCATTTGCCGGTGGAGCTGGAGCATAAAGCGTATTGGGCTTTGAAGAAGTTGAATCTGGACTTGGATACAACTGGAAAGAAGAGGATGCTTCAATTGAATGAACTCGACGAGTTTCGACTTCAAGCATATGAAAACAACAAAATGTATAAGGAGAAAGTCAAGAGGTAGCACGATAGGGGTCTAGTGCTCAAATCATTTGTGTCGGGGAAACAAGTTCTTTTGTTTAACTCTCGTCTTCGTCTTTTTCCTGGAAAGTTGAAGTCAAGGTGGTCTGGGCCATTTGTTGTCAAAATTGTGTTTCCACATGGAGCGGTGGAGATTTTTGAGAATGATCCGGGCCAAGCATTCAAGGTAAATGGTTAGAGGTTGAAGCATTACTATGGTGACATGACAAACCGCGAGGTGGTTAGTGTCATTTTATTATCCATTTGATCTCGCATTTCTACATCAAGCTAACGATGTAAAACAAGCACTTCTTGGGAGGTAACCCAAGTTTGTTGTACATTAGTAGGTAGAGGAAGCAAGAAGAAAAGAGAAAAACACAAAAAAATCAGAAAAATTGAAAATTTCAGGGCCAACTTCAGAAGCTGAGCACACCCGCCCTGATCTAGCGCGTGGCCGCGCTGATTTGGCAGAAGGTGAGCGCGCCCGCGCTAGTCTAGCGCACGGCCGTACTGGGGTCCCAATTCAGAAAAAACAAAATAGCATTTGTGAAGAGAAAATTGGGGTTTTTTTTATAGAAAAATCAATTTCCACCTGATTTTTACTCTTCCACATCCCAAATTTCCCTCTCCAAATCAAGCACATTATTCCCACTATTCCCATAATCAATTCCCACTTCTATTCCATATCTAATTCTCTTCTCACTTCCTATATATACACACACACTTATACACAAACTTCTCCACCACTTCTCAAATTCTCAAACAAAATTCTTTCTCAAACACTTATCTTTTATTCTCTCTTATTCAATCCCAATGGCACCCAAGAGACAAAGAACTCAAGTCAGCAGCAGCACCACTGATTCTTCGAGTGTAGGTGGTGTGAGACCGAGGTTTTCGACTCCCGATGCTGAAGCGGAGTATACGAGGCTTCTCTCAAAGTCTATAGTGAAGGAGCGAGGTTTTCTGCCATCAGGGAAAGATGGTAAGTTGTTGGAGATGATCTTGGAGATCGGCTGGGTTGCTTTTTACGAGGCACCCGCTGCTGTGCCCATGAGTGTTGTTCAAAAGTTCTATGCTAATACAAAGGCGGAGAAGAACGGTTTCTCTGTGGTTAGGGGGATGACGTTGGAGTACAATACGGATGCGATAAGGAGGGTGATTGAGCAACCCGCAAAGAAGCCCGGTTAGGACACCTGGAATGATAAGACTTCAGAGGATTTTGATTTGGATTTGATAGTTGCTAAATTTTGTGTTCCTGAGACTCATTGGAAGTTCAAGAGGGACACGACTGATTATTCCACATTCCCTGCTTCGTGCATGAACAGGTTTGCACATGCTTGGAATTCATTTATATGTGCTAACATCATGCCATCTTCTCATGTACATGAGATTACTGTGGAGCGTGCTCATCTGTTATGGGGTATTCTTCAGGGGGACTATGTGGATTTGGGGATGGTTATCCATTAAGGTATTTTGAGGTTTTTATGATGAGGTACTATGGGTTCTATACCCTATACGTCTGTTGTGACGAAGCTGTGCATGGCAGTTGGTGTTCATTGGCCCGCACATGAGCAGCTGCAGCTTCCCAGTACTCCTATAGATAATCCTAAGGGGCTTGGTTATTCTTATGACCATCTTCCAGGTGGAAGGTCAGCGGATCAGACTTATGCTGGTGGGACTTCGCAGGCTCGTCGAGCAGCATGGAGAGCTCAGTTGCGAGAGGAGGCTGGTCCATCGCAGCAGCAGGAGGAGGCAGGAGCAGATGTTGGAGCTGGTTTGAGCACGACGCAGTATAGGCGTCTAGCAAGGAAGATGGATGCGATGCATAACATCCATAGTCAGTTTATACGTGATCTCACCCAGGCACTTGGGACTGCATTCAGAGCCACCAGTGTTGATATTCAGTGGCCAGTATTTGGTGAGGACTCCATGTATCCACCTCCAGACACGCCTGACACTCCACCCGTTGAGGGTGATGATCCTGATTCTGAGTAGGTATGCCTGATTCCTTACTATTACCTTTACTGAGGACAATGAATATTTTAAGTTTGGGGGTAGTAGTTTAAGGAATATGTTTTGTGTGTGTCACATTTGGTTGCATATTCATGATAGTTTAGTGCATATAGTTGCATATTTTGCCATGATATTTTTTGGTAGTTTTTATGATAGTTTGTTCATATAGTTTTATGCATTTACATTATAACATGATCCCTTAGATGATTTTTCCGATTGATTTGTGATATTGATGCTAGTGTAGTGATGTCGTATTTAGTAATGTTAAATCTTGTCAAATTGATTTGCAGCCTAGAGACAATTGTATTTTACTAAGTCTTATAGGTTGCTTGAGTGCTAGATCATGATCATGGTTTGTTTGTTTGTCGAGGTTTAATCACTTTTTTATATTTAGAATTTAGGATATTCTCTTAATGATAGAATAACATGGATTTTTAAAAATTGGAGAAAATTGGATATCATTTCTAGTTGTTGTGGCTAGGTGTCAAATGGCTAGTAGCCGGCTCATATTTATATGAGTAGTCTAGGGTTGAACGAGATGGAGCGAAACACACCATTCAGAAATTTGTGAAAAGAAAAGAAAAAAGGGAAAAAAATAAGTGTTATGTATAATTGATCACGAGTTTGCTCTTTAGTACTCGAGTTATTAAGTTCTTAGGGGACTTTGTGCCTAGTGACCTAAGGCTTTTATAGTGTGGGATCCGCTAACCTAACGCTCGCTACATAGGTACTATTGTATAAGTCTTTTGTGGACCTCACTCATTGCACGGTCAAATAAGCATACTTGTATTATTTTGTTGTGAATAAAAGCATGTATCCATATAAAACTCTAAAAATAAGAATTGAAGTGTTATAAGTTATTTTGAGTCTAACATTTATTTTATTTATAACCTTGTGATCGCTTTGATGAGTAGTGAGTCATGATTATTGATCTAGTTGTGATAGTATATCTGTAAGCAGTTGCATACAGGCACGACTCTGGTTTGTCGGTTGATTTGTGGGGTTTGATTGATCTTTATGCGAATAACTGCATTTGTTGAGATGTTGCTTGTTGATCGGTTTAGTTATTCTATTGGGGATCGTTGCATTCATTTAGTTGCATTCATGCATATTTTTTATTTCTTGTTCTTTGAGTCTGTTTATGCTTACGGACAAGCATCAATTCAAGTTTGAGGGTATGTTGAGTGGCATTTATGACACTTTATTATGATCCGTAAAGCTTTGAATTGGTATATTTGTAGTCGAGCTGTTGGTGTTTTTATGTGTTTTTGTAGTGTTTTGCATTGCAGGCATTTTCCAGGTAATCGGGTAAATTAGCATGGTTGTAGTGCTAATTTGGTGTTTGGATGGTGTTGGAATAAAGGCTCGTGAAAAGACCGGCTCAAATCAGCAAGAAGAAAAAAAGAAATCAGAATTTTATTCAGGAGGACGGCGCGCCCGTGCTGAAGTAGCGCGCGACCGCGCCCAATGAGCAGAAACTCAGCGCGCCCGCGCTGGTCAAGCGCGTGCCCGCGCCAGGTCGGGGTAGCAGAATTCTGTTTCCATCGGGATTTTGAGAGCTTGAAGCCCTGGTCAATTCTACAGCATATATATACATAAATAAGACATTTTTTTATAGAGAGAGACGTAACGGAGCTAAGAAGTAGACGACAAAAAGACCTATAACACAATTCAACAAAGGCGAAGAAGATCTAGTTTATTCTTGTGAATCTTTGCTCTAAGTTGTAATCTTGGATGCTCGTTTCTTGTTTTGTTGAACCTAATACTCTGGATTTCGTACTTTGCGTAGTATTTGTTTTTGTTTATAAAGACTACGTTTATTATACCATGCTTTCATCGGAACCCACATTGATGATGAGTCCGATTATGGGCTAATCATTATCGTGGGGTTCTATGCGGATTTATTTATGGATTTTTTAGTTGATTTGTTTCGATACCTTAGTGTGTGGTGATTATATGATAACCTAGTATTGGTTGTGCTTATTCGTCTTATGAGCATCGCGAACTTATAAGATAGCTTGTTAATTCTTAATGAAGCAACGGTGAATTTAAGGATTTAGAACTTGCCATGCTAGCAAAGGTCATGTGTTATTGTTATGCATGATTCGTAGGTAATTTTAACCATCTTACTTGCCCTATGTAATCACGATAGATAACTTGTGCATTAAACCGTTATGTTGTCAAATTCAATAGACATATAGGGTCTCAATATAATTGGTGTCTATTCAGCTTCTATCTATTTTGTGGATGTCTGGTAGTATGGTATTCGTACAACGAAAGTTGGCTGTTTCATGTTATCTGATTAGTGTCATCACCATTACATGCTAAGGTTAAGAACGAAAAGGCTATTGAATGAAGTACTTAATGAAGTTAGAATCCCATGTTTGTGTCATATATTATTCAACTCTCTTTACACTCTTTAGTTAATGTTCTCTAGTAGAATTCTCAATAGTTAATCGCAGTATAATCAAAACCCAATTTGTTATTCGTCTTATAATTGGATAATAGCCATATCATCATTGCATAAGTGCATAAATCACAAAGTTAACCTAAACCAGTCTCTGTGGGAACGAATCTGATTTATATCTTATACTACTTGCGCACGCGTATACTTGCGTGAATTTTAGCGCATGTTTAGCGACTAACATTTATTATGTGCCTAGTATGAAAAATAATATCTTGAGTTTGGGCTAACTAATGGAGAAAGGCTATACCATCACCATGAAAGATGTATTTTTTAACTTGAGAGACTCTTGTGGTAATTTAATTGCTAAGGTGCCTATGACCAAGAATCGTATGTTTATTCTCAGAATTGAAAGTGATGGTTCAAAATTTTTAAAGGCTTGTGTTGGAGATTCTTCTTGGCTTTGGCATCTTAGACTTGGACACTTAAATTTTGAACGATTAAATTAACTATCTAAGAAGCACACGGTGAATAGCTTGCCTCACATCAATCATCCAAATCAAATTTATGAAGGATGTCTATTCGGATATCAATCAAGAAGGAGTTTCCCAAAGGAATCTATGACGAGCAAATGAGCCGCTTGAACTTATTCACTCAGATGTATGTGGGCCTTTTAATCCTTCATCTTTTAGCAAAAACCGTTCTTTCTTATTATTTTTTGATGAATTTAGCCGCAAGACATGGGTTTACTTACTCAAAGAGAAATCTCAAGTTTTTTAATACATTAAAAAATTCAAAGCCCAAGTTGAAAAGGAGAGAAAATATTAAATAAAAGCAATTCATTTGGATCGAGGAGGCGAATTTAATTTAAATGAGTTCTTAAAATTCTGTGAAGATCATGGAATAAGAAGACCCGCAACGGTGCTAAGATCACCTCAACAAAATGGAGTCGTAGAAAGAAAAAATAGAAGCATTCTTAACATGGCTCGAAGCATGCTAAAGAGCAAAAATATGCCTAAGGAATTTTGGGCCGAAGCGGTAGATTATGCCGTTTACTTGTCAAATCAATGTCCAACAAAAAGTGTTAAAGACATGACTCTACAACAAGCATGGAAAGAAAAAATACCATTTATTAATCACTTACGGGTTTTTGGAAGCATAGCTTATGCACATGTCGATGTTGAGCTACAAATAAAGTTGGATTATAAAAGTGAGAAGTATGACTCTGTTGGCTATGATGCAAGAGCAAAGGGGTACAAACTTTACAACCCCATCAATGGAAAAAATGTATTAGTAGAGATGTTGTGTTTGATGAAGAAAGCTCATGGGATTGGAGCAATGCACAAGAAGATTATAATTTCTTCCCATTTGTTGATGAATAAGATATTGAAGAAAATTATAGGCAACATATCACTCATCCCACATCACCACGAGCAATAAGTAGTGATGGATAGACAACTCCCTCATCTTCTTCAAGTGATAGTGATGAGACACCACCAAGGAATTATAGAAGTCTTCAAGAAATTTATGATGAAACGGATGAGGTTCTCGCCATTTCTGACTTAACTCTACTTTGTCTTCTAGTGAAAACTGAACCAACAAGCTTCAAAGAAGCCATGCAAGATGAAAGGTGGAAAAAAGCAATGAACGAGGAGATTGAGTCTTTCAAGAAGAATGACACATGGGAGTTAGCAATACTTCCTAAACGGCAAAAAGCTATTTGTGTGAAATGGGTATATAGGGTGAAGAAAAATGCCCAAAGCATGGTTGAAAAATAAAAGGAAAAGATTGGTGGCCAAAGGCTACAATCAAAGAAATGGAGTGGATTATGATGATGTATTTGCACCGGTTGCAAGAATGGAGACTATAAGGCTAATAATCTCGTTGGCGGCACAAAATGGATAGAAAATTCAGCAAATAGATGTAAAATACGCCTTTTTGAATGGTGTTCTTGAAGAAATTGTGTATGTAGAGCAATCATAAGGATACATTGTGAAAGGACAAGAAGGAAAAGTATTAAAGTTAAAAAGGCCATATACATATTGAAACAAGTGCCAAGGGCTTGGAATAGTATACTTGAAAAATACTTTCAATCTCAAGGATTTTCCAAGTGTCCTCATGAACATGCTCTATATGTCAAGGTTACAAAAATCGAGAATTTCTTCTTGCGTGCTTGTATGTGGATGATATAATATTTACGGAAAATAGTCCAAGTATGTTTGAGAAATTTAAGAAAGACATGGAAAGAGAATTTGAGATGACCAACATTAGGTCTATGTCTTATGTTGTGCAAGACATGCCTATTCAATAACAAGACTAAGTCACATTGACAACCCTGAGATTTAGTTGTTTGATAATCAAATTTGTATTATGTATTGTATTTCTTGAGTTTGTAAAAAGGTTAGAATATTAGACTAGAGTATTTTTCTATGAACAGATTCAAGCTAAGAAATAAACTCTTGAAGAAGATCAATCCATGATCATGCCTCATAGAAAAGTGTCGAAGCTTGGAGTTGAATAAAATTGTTTTATGAAAAATGCTCTAAGTCAAGATATCGACAAGTCACTGATCAAGTGATATCGAGAAGTCATTTGAGAAGTCCAGAATGGCTTATCGAGAAGTCCAAAATGGATTTTAGAGAAGTCTCAGAGATATTGACAAGTCAAATAAATATATAGAGAACAAGAGATATCGACAAGTCATTTATGCATGTAGAGAACTCAGAAATATCGACAAGTCAAATGAAGATGTGAAGAATTGGAGATATCGACAAGTTAATTTCTCATATAGAGATCTCAGATATATCGACAAGTCAAAATGTATATAGAGATCTCGGAGTTATCGACAAGTCAATTCTACATATAGAGATCTCAGATATATCGACAAGTCATTTCACATGCATGTATCTAGAGACCTCGACAAGTCAAGTATACTTATAGAGAACTCAGAGACCTCGATAAGTCATTATACTTATCGAGATGTCACTTCTCTATAGAACAAACTGGAGATCTCAACATGCATCTCAAATACAGAATGCAGACATGTTCAAGATTCAAGATTATCAATCAACAAATGATCTATCAACTAGATTGAAAAGTCTACAAAGTAGTTGGAAGAATACAAAATCAAGGGCCAAGATTAACTGGAAAAAGGATGGTCACAGACCTACAAGTTTCTTCACAGATCTGATAAGCTAGAAATTGAAATAGAAAAAGTTTGCTTTAGAAAGTAGTTTAGTACATTTTAGTGCAAGTCTTGTAAACCCGTGCTGCTAGTCTATAAAGCATGCACTGGTCCTTAGTTTACAAGTAACAAAACAGATCAAATTTTCTTGAATTCTCTCAAGATAGAAGCTGTGTTCTTATTGTCTTAAGAACCCAGAATTTGTAGCAAGACAAACTTAATTAATAAAAATTAAGTGAATTTTTAAATACTATGCTTGTTGATTTATTACTATAACACAATATCTTTGTAAATATAAACTGCTTTGTTCACACAATATCAAAACAAGTTTAAAAAGACTAAAAATCCAAAAAAACACATTCACCCCCATGTATTGTACTCAATATCTAACAAGTGGTATCAGAGTAAAATATGAAAGTAAACAAATCAAGATCTTGAAAGTATGAGTGCAAAAAAGATAAGCAGTATCAAGATACCAACCTTTGATAAAATCAACTATACACTTTGGAAAAAAAAGATGATGTTGTTCATAAGGATAGCCAACCCAATATACATCCAGATTCTCAAGAATGGCCCTTTTATTCCCATGCAAAGGGTTGATGTATCTACTGATGGAGACATGGTCATTCCAGATCATTATGTCCCTAAAGACCCCTCAAAATACACCGAACCTAAAAAGGAAAAAGTTACTCTGGATTGTGGCCTGTAACTAAATCTGATAGAGTCACTTGACAATGTTATGTACAACAATATTGTCAACTGTGACACAGCCAAACTGATTTGGGAGAAGATTGAAATTTTATGTGAGGGTACATAGGAAGGAAGGTCTAATCAAAGGAGAATATTGGTGTCTTAGTATGAGGGTTTCATGGCAAAGCCTAAAGAAGGAATTACTAAAGTTTTTGAAAGATTCAACAAATTGATAAATGACTTGCAACTTCATGATAAATATTATAAAGCTGAGGAGGTTAACCTAAGGTTCTTGCTAGCTCTTCCCGACCATCTTGAACTGAAAATATTAGCTATTAGAGAAAGAAGAGACTTGAGCAGATTAATACTGGAAGTTTTGTATGGGATTTTAAAAACATATGAGCTTGAAATGTTGCAAAGAAAGTCATTAAAGGTAAACCAAAGACATGTGGTTGATGGCTCTAGTGCTTTAGTTGTCAATAATAATGAAGCAAGTGAAGATGAACAAGATGCTCAAGTTCCAGTCATTCATGCTGTGGAGCAAAAGAACAAAGGACCTCAGAAACAAGTTGTTTTGGAGATAGAGGAAGATGAGTTCTACACCCTTAATGAGCTAGATGAGATGGATCAATCTATGGTCTACCTAGCTAGAAAATTCTCTAGAAATAGGTTAAAAAGCCAAGGTTTTTCAAGAGTAAGGGACAGTCCTCAAATAGCAACAAATGGAAACCAAAAACTCAGTATAACTCATCTAGCAAAGGTGGCTACAAGAATGGATCTGTTGACAAATCAAAGATAAGGTGCTTCAACTGTGATGAGTTGGTCCACTTTGCTACTGAGTGCAGGATGCCAAAGAAAGTGAAGAAGGATAAAGCCTATCTGGAATTGGAAGCAAAGTATGAAGCTCTCTTGAAGAAACAACAGGGAAAGGCTTACATAGCTTAAGGCAAGAGTTGGGATGACACTGATAAAGAAGATTATAATGAAGAGTTTGGAAATTATGCAATTATGGCTCTTGAGCAAGGAGAATCATCCTCATCAAAATTAGAGGTACCAACTCTAACTACCATTGATTTAAATACCAGCCAATATAAAGAAACTGTTGAAAGGATGAATGTAGAGATGTTTCATATCCACACAAGCATGGTGGCAGCTACCGAGGAAGTGAGTAGACTGTCAAAGACAAATGAGAAGCTTGAGATTGAGAAGTAAGAATTGGAACTACAGCTTGTTGAGCTTGAAACTGACAAGCAAGAAAATGAATATTTGAAAAACAAGCTCAAGTGTGCAAGTGAAATAGAATTTGTGTTGAGGGAAAAGTTGGAGAAGAATGAGGTGAAACTGAAGTCTTTCAGAAATGCATCTCAGTTGGTTGGATAGTACCATAAGAAAAACAAACCATGTGCTAATATAGCTATTGGTTTGGACTATGATGCCTTGAACATCAATAAAAAAAATGAAGGTGACAAAGGTAAAGCAATTGCAAATCAAGATGTCCCAGTTATGCTGAGAAAAGTTGATGCACCTTTGTTCAAGGCATGTGAAGTCAATTTCAGTGAAGTTGAGTTGGTCATCAAGCAAGAACTTGTAGATGAAGATAATGAAAAGAAAAATGAAGAAACCACTCCTACTGCTGAACCAAAAAGAAGCCCATGGTCAATCAAGTCTCTAAGACACCAATCAAAAATGAGAATGCAGGTCAGAAAAAGAAGAACATGAATGGGTAAATTGGAGTTAACAAGAGTAATAACTTTGCATTTGTTACAGATGTTCCCAGGAAACAATGCCAAAAGTGTGGCTTAACCAATCACCTAACTCACCATTGCAAAAAGGCTATTTATGAGCCAAAAGTGGGAGCATGCAAATACAATATAGCAAAGGCTGAAGATCCATATTCCTTCTATGACAAATTTGATTGCATTCCTTGCAATATGAAAGTGATGACAAGATGTCATAAACTAAGAGTAGATCTCAAAGAAGTTAAACATGGGTCCACAACTAAAAAGGAAAATTCAAATCAATCTTTGAACACTGTTCTTTTCGAGTCATCAAATTCTACATCTGCAACATTTGTTAAAATGAAGATAGTACCCAACACTGCTTGGGTAGCTATACACATTTAATCCTCATTATGTGCATGCTTGGGTAGCTATACACATTTAATCCTCATTATGTGCAAGGAAAGATGAAGAAAGCCATATGGATCATAGACAGTAGATGCTCCAGGCATATGACAGGTCATAAGGACCTACTATCACAACTTCAGGAGATGGCTGGCCCATTGGTGACTTTTGGAGACAAAAGTAAAGGATTCATAATGAGATATGGAAAGTTAGTTACTGGAAATGTTATCATTGAAGATGTAGCACTGGTAGCTGGTCTTGAGGTGAATCTCCTGAGTGTCAGTCAATTCACAGATAGAGGATATAAGGTTTCATTTGACAAAGGAGACTGCTCAATTATCAGCAAAAAGACTGGTGAAATTACTTTGAAAGGAGCAAGAAAGGGAAGCTTGTTTGTTGTAGATTTATACTCAATAAATAAGGATGGAATATGTTGCTTCTACACCAAGGAATCTATTGAGCAAAGTAAGCTATGGCACAAGAAACTCTCTCACCTGAACTACAAAGCAATTAATACATTGGTTAAAAAAAATAGTGAGAGACATGCCAAATCTGGAATTTGCTCAAGATGAAGTTTGTGAGGATAGTAAAAAAGGAAAAATGAAAAGGTCCAGTCATAAAAGCAAAGCTGTGAATTCCATAAGTGCACCTCTGCAACTTATTCACATGGACCTGTTTGGACCAGTTAATATTGTATCTCTTTCTAGAAATATGCACTTGTGATGGTGGATGACTACTCAAGGTACACATGGGTAGAGTTTATGCATTCAAAGGATGAAACTCCACATATCATTATTGAACATATCAAGAAAATTGAGAAGCAGGCTGGAGATCAAAATTGTGTGAAAAGATTGAGGAGTGATAATGGCACATAATTCATAAATGCAATTTTAACTGACTTCTACAAAGACAAAGGTATTATTCAAGAGTTCTCAGCTGCAAGGACATCTCAGCAAAATGGGGATAGTTGAGAGGAAGAATAGAACTCTAATTGAGGCTACTAGAACAATGCTGCAAGATGCCAATTTGCCAACAAGTTTTTGGGAAGAAGCTGTCAACATTGCATGCTACACGGAAAACAGATATCTCATTAATAAAAATCTTGGCAAGTCACCCTACTCAATTTTATCAAAAAGGAAGCCTACTGTGAAGCATCTGCATGTGTTTGGAAGCAAGTGTTTTGTTCTAAAAGACAACTCTGAATATGTGAGAAAATTTGACTCTAAAGTTTTTGAAGCAATTTTTCTGGGATATTCATTGGAAAGAACTGCCTACAGAGTTTATATGCTTGAACAAAAGAAATTTATGGAGAGCACAGATGTGACTTTTGATGATGACAAGTGTCATGGCTTGGAATGCCTTGATGAAAATGAAGCTGAAGCCCTTAAGTTTGAAAATCTAAATATTGATAGTGATTCTGAAGATGAAGATGAGGTCAACACAAGAAACAGAATGAATGAAGAGTCAACTGAGCAATTGAATCATGAGAATGAAAACTCATCTCATACACCAGAATTTGATAGCACAAACTTAGGGGGAGAAAGAGGAGAAAGTTCTGCAAGTCATGCCAATGGTGAAGAAAATGCAGAAAACTCAAGTCAACAAAATCACACCAGGAAATGGGATAGGAGTCACACAAGAGATTCAATTATTGGTGATCCAAATGTTAGAGTGAAGACTAGAAGTGCAACTGTTAATGAATGTCTACATGCATGCTTTCTTTAATAAATTAAGCCTAAAAAACTGAGGAAGCTCTAGTTGATCATGACTGGATATCTGCTATGCAAGAAGAGCGAAATCAATTTGAAAGAAACAAGGTTTTGGAGTTGGTTCCTGCACCAAAGAACAGAAGCATAATTGGAACAAAGTGGGTGTACAGGAACAAAATAGATTAAAATGGAATTGTAACAAGAAATAAAGCAAGGTTGGTTGCAAAAGGCTACTCACAGGATGAAGGAATTGATTATGATGAAATTTTTGCTCCAGTTGCAAGACCTGAAGCAATAAGGATCTTTCTTGCATTTGCTGCACACTCAAATTTTAAAGTGTATCAAATGGATGTAAAGAGTGCATTCCTTAATGGTGAGTTGAAAGAAGAAGTTTATGTGCAACAGCCACCTGGCTTTGGAGATCCTGAATTTCCATAATTTGTTTATCAACTTCTAAAGGCTCTCTATGGATTAAAGAAAGCACCCAGAGCTTGGTATGACACATTGTGAGAATTTCTGGTAAAACATGGATTCACTAGAGGAATAATTGACAAGACTCTATTCTATAAGCAACATGGTGGTGAAATGATCCTCGTCCAGATCTATGTGGATGATATCATTTTTGGTTATACAAATGAAAAATTATGTCAAAGATTCTCAAGACTCATGCAGAGTGAATATGAGATGAGCATGATGGGAGAATTAAGTTACTTTCTTGGACTTCAAGTTAGTCAAAGAAGTGATGGAATCTTCATCATCCAAACCAAGTATGTTAAGGATTTATTGAAGAAATTTGGAATGGTTGATTGTTTACCTGCATCAACACCTATGTCTACAGCTACAAAGTTCGATGAAGATAAGGAAGGAAAAAGTGTAGACATCTCAAGTTATAGAGGAATGATTGGATCTTTGTTGTACTTAACTGCTAGTAGACCAGACATTATATTTACAACATGTCTGTGTGCGACATTTCAAGCCAATCCAAAGGAATCACATTTGATGGATGTGAAGAGAATCCTAATATACTTAAAAGGAACACCAAAGTGGGGATTATGGTATCCTAAGGGAACTTGATTTGAAGCTATTGGATACACAGATGCAGATTTTGCCGGATGCAGGGTTGACATAAAGAGTACTAGTGGAAGCTGTCAATTTCTTGGACAAAGACTTGTATCTTGGTACAATTAGAAACAAACAAATGTGTCAACTTCCACACCTGAAGCTGAATACATAGCTGCTGGAAGTTGTTGTGCTCAAGTGCTTTGGATTAGAAATCAATTAATGGATTATGACTAGTATTACACAAAATTCCAATTATGTGTGAAAATACTAGTGTTAAATCTATTGTTACTAGTCCAGTTAATCATTCTAGAACAAAGCACATTGATGTAAGGTACCATTTTATTAGAGAACATGTTGTAAATGGTACTATTGAGCTCATTTTTGTTCCAACGGAAAAATAATTAGCTGACATTTACACTAAACCTTTGGATGAAGCAACTTTCACCAGACTTGTTGGTGAAATTGGAATGTTAAATTCTTCATCTTAAAGGCAAGAACTCATCTAATATGTTGCAGTAGATTAATTTCTAATAAATCAAAATTAATTTGATTTAATTGGAAATTAACTGGAATATGATTTATAAATATTTCAGAATTCTCCGTATATTTCTTTTTCAAAATTCAAAATTGAGCTTGGAATTTTTCAAATTCTAAGAAAAACTGTCTAAATGTTAATTTACATTTTCAATATGTGAACTTAACATAAGACAAAACCAAAAAGAACAAAAGTATATAGAGAACCGAGTTTCGATAAGTCTAACTGACTTCTCGACAAGTCATTTTGAGACTTCTCGATAGAGTTCTCGATAAGTCTTTTTCCAGACTTCTCAAAGGACTTCTCGACAAGCCTCATTTTGATTTCTCGATAAGTCTTGTAGAGATCTTGACATATGTTAATTCATAGAGTTTTCTACAAGTATCCAATTTAGAATTCTCGATAACTTATAACTGGAATAATTTAACTTAATAAATTATTTTAGTAAAATACTTTTGATATAATATCATTCTAATTTTATTTTAATTTCTTCAAATAATAATTGGAAAAATTTAGTCCATTGAGGACAAACTGGGTATTTATTTGACATCTCAATAAGTCATTATCTAGTTCTCGACAAGAGTCAGGAGAGTGACATATCGATATGTATTTATTTTTTCACGTTACTTCTCGATAAACAAATCCCAAACGTTTATTCCTACTTCTCGATAAGTCATTTACCTTTTTTCTATGAATACCCAAACATCTCTACATAACCTCTCTTTACGCTTTCGAGATCTCAAGTGACCTAGTTTTTGCAAACCTTAACAGTTCTCTCTCATTTCGAGCTCTTTCAAATTTCTTACCCACTCAAATTCAAACACTATCAATGGCATCCAACAATGTTAGAGCTATTATCCCCAAGGATGAAACCAACTACTTGGCCTTTACAGATGCTAACCAAGCTCCTGATAGCTTCAAGTGTTTTGTCAAGTTTCTAGATGAATCCTATCTTACATGAGCTTTGACTTCCAATCCTATACTCTACCTGGAGGTACTTAATGACTTTTGGAACTCAGCTATAATAGAGACAATTGTGCATGAGAACCAGGACACTTCTTCGGGGGTTAAGTGCTCAATTCATCCTCTCAACATGGTGCGTCTATTGAAATTCGTCTACCAGCCAGGGTATCCGATGTAGTGACACCACCTCAAACACAAACAATTCTTGATGCACAAGGTGAGTATCACACACAAAGGAAGAGTTGACGGAAATAAGAGTTTCAACCATTTTAAAGTCAGATTCGATTGTTTAAGATTCTTTATTGGAGAAATTGTCTTTCCAGGTGTTCGGAGAGGATACCGATCTGATAGTCATATGTCAGTGGTCAGTATCTACCTCTCAGGCTTAAATCCCCTGGATGCATCTGCGGATAGTGTAACGACTGGGAAATTACGCTTGTATTATTTCATAATAAAGATAAATTATGGGTTTGGTATGTCATTTATGTGTTTAATTATGTTATTTATGTGTAATTAGTTATAAAACCCTAACTGCTATCTGCTATGTGTGTTCCGTATCGTCGGGGTATTTTTCATGTAATTATTAGATATTTTATTTCATATTAAAAACTTCTGTATTAAAAGTTATATGACCTGAACTGTGTTTCAATAGTTGATATATCAAATAAAATAATTGTCCTTATTTTTCCCAGAACGGCCTGTTTCGCGAAAAATGACTTTTTCGGGCCCCATTGGGTGTTAAAAACCCACAAAAATCACATTTTTATTTTTTTTTAAATTATAGGACTTGTAAATATACCATTTCTTTGCTTTTTTGAATTATTCATAATTTTTATGAATCAAACGTTGATTTTGATCCGATTTCTGCACCAAATCGAGTGATTCAAGTACTCAAATCAAAGGTTTTGATCCGTTCTTTCTGTTTTTTATATCAATTTCATATTTTAATTCGTATATTTTGATTTTTGATTTCTAGGGTTTATACACGAATTGAGACTTTTTGATTCTAGGGTTATTAGGATGATTTGATGATTGATATTGCTTCATATGATGATTTGCAATCGATTCATGGTATTTAATTGAACGAACGATTCCTGGATATGTGAATTCGATTTCTAGGGTTTATGTTCAATTTTGATTAATACATTTTTGATTTTGATGAATATTTGGTTCCTTAGATGTTAGGGGTTTGGTTGTAGAGTTCATAGGCTTTGATTTAAGCTATTAAAATCGAAGTTTCATGTACAAACGAAGAAAATCGATACTTGGCCAGAGTTTATGTCGGTTTGATCGGAGGTTGAGATTCAGGGATGATTCCGGTGATTGAACGATGTGTTTGTGATGTTGAAGTGATTTGCAATCGATTCCAGTCAAGAAACAGACCAAATGATGTCGATTTTGGCCTGAAAATGGGCCAACAGAATCTGTTCCGGTGACCGGATTCTGGGCAAAATCCGGTGTGTTCTTCACGACCCGGATTTTTGACCCATTTGACCCGTGTGTTTGATCTGTTTTGTCAGAGATTTCAAATATGACAAGTGTTTTTGGAATTTTAAATTTTATTTTATTTTTATTAATTATAAAAATCAGTTTTATTTATTTTATAAATTAATTAATTATTTAATTAATTTATTTATATTATAAATAATTCTGAAATATTTTCTAAAAATCAAAATTATTTATTTCCTTAATTATTTATTATTTATTAGTTATTTAAAAATGATTAATTATTTTTATAATTAATCATATTATTTTTAATAAATCATAATAAATTTATTTTAATTCCAAAAATTATGGAAAAAACATTTTTAATTCTGATTTTTCCTAAATAATTATTTAGGAATATTTTTTAGGTACAATTAATTCTAATATTTAATTATATTGAATAATAAATTGATTTATTCTTATTTATCGAATAATAATTGAACCGATTATCAGATTTAGACGAAACGAAAGCTTTACAACTCATAAAAATAACCTGTTTTCATTAAAAATTGTTTTAAATCCTAATTTCTTTTAGAAGCGAGTCGACTTTCGATATTTATTTGCTTATATGCCCTATTACTTGTAGAGACTAGTCCAATAAATTCCGAAAAAATAGGAAACGAATCGAATATTGTTGAGAAAAGCGAATAGCAAGTCAATTTTGATTCTAAAAATTATTTTAAATCTGGAATGACTATGTGACTTATGTGTTATGTGTTATGTGAATTACGTGGTTAATCGAGTCTTAATTGCTACTACTTATTATACGAGTCAATAATACGCGTACGGGTAGATGATAAAGGCTATGTGAAGTCGGTTTGAGATGCGATTGAAATGCGAGATAACTAAATAAGCATCTTTCTTTGATAGAAAAAAGCCAACAAGGCGAACCGAGCCAGTGTTCGAGAACGGTGGTATACTTTTTGTAGATCACGTGAAAGGCAAGTTTTTCCCCTATTCTAAATTCAGAATAGTGAATTACTTTCATATTCTTATCGCAATTACACACTGATAATTCATGTTCACAATCAGTGATACACAATTATTATTCCTTAGTTCATATTTCATTTTGATTCCTGATTTCTCCTAATTCATTGAATCCTCTATTCATATTCATATAGTTCGTATATATATACATATATCCTGATATATTCTGATGTTGGGATACATCAAAGCATACTGATTATTCTGGTTGCTCCTCTATGGACTGGATGATGACGATTAGATACAGGTATACATTTGATCCCAAGGACCGGTAAGGACCGGGAATTAACCGGATCCTTGTGTTGGGCCGTAGAGCCTGGTGACCCGAATGGATCTGTACATTGAGGTATGGATCTGCACTGTATCCTGGCTGATTAGCAGGATATAGGTTTGAACTTGTGTCCAGTTTAGTTTATTGATACTCGCCAATAATGGTCTTTGTTCTTGTCTTGAGAGGTTATATCTTTGTAGATGTAACCAAATTACCGGTTCATTTAGCTTATTATAACACTATTTATATATTGTGGGCTTGTTGAGCAACTTATGGCTCACCCCTTTTTTTTTATTATTCACCTTATTGTTTTCAGTTAAGAAGGAAAATGAAACCTATCAGGACTCGCGTGGTAAAGAAATGAGTCAAGCCGCGGGACCCTCTCATACCAAAAATGCTGATCCCAATTCAGGAGGAAAGCTTTGAGTTACTTGAGCAGGTGTAGTGTAGATAGTTAATGTGTATGTTTGAATAAAGATGAAATTAATTTAAAATGTGTTAGATAAAGGTTTGTAATAAAGAGAGTTATGTGAGATTTTAAATTTAGTTTGTAATAAAGATAAAGTGTTGTTCTTATTTTCATACTTTAACCTAAAAAGATCCCGGTTAGTATTAAAGGGGTTAGATATGTATTTACTTATTTATTATACAGGTTTGTACATGTTTGGTAATTGGCTAGTAACCCCCAGACTTATACCCTGGGTCTGGAGGGTATCACAGATAGTGGGTCTGATATAGGTGCAGATTAGCAACTTATTGACAATAATTCATATTTTCCTGATGAGTCACAAGGAAATGTCTTCACGAATAGTAGAAGAAAACTTTGATCTTTATGCTAAATTCTTTGGATCATTATTTACCTTCCTAGAGTTCAAATCTGGAACCCTCAACGGGAAATTAGCAACTTGTAGATTATGACTCAGATTCATCTGAAGAGTCTACCAAGGATGTGGATTTGTGAACTCCCATTGCACCACCTGTGACCTTCTTAAGGATGGCTAAGGTGATTTTTCTTGTTGGTATAACTGGATTTTGGAGTTATAAGAGGAGTGATACACTTATGAGAATGAATATAAATACGAGTGCCTAGAAGGGTGAAACACTTGTGAGGTACACAAAACAGAATCACACTATTATGTTAGTGTTTGTGCCCTAGAGACAACACTATTATGTTTTGTTTATGATATTTGGATTATTAATGTTTATGTTCTATCGATTATTCTTTAAATAATTTATTAGGTCTTAATTTACTGTGATATAAATATTAGATTAATAAATGTTCTTGAAATATGATATGAATTTTATATCTCTAAGTACATACCTTATAAATGAGATCATGTGAATAGTATCAATATTCCCAAATATCCCTAGTCGAGTATTATTATTAAGCGACAATAATAATGCATTAAGACTAGTGTGTTTGTTGACTGATGACCACATCTCATTGATAATAGGTATAGTGATACTAAAGTCGAAAACAAAGGCTGATGTAAATATACATGGTGCTGGATAGACCCAATGTAAGATTCTATATGTCTGTTGTGTCATAAATAATTCTCACAGTGATAATGATGTAATGGTACTTCAACTTGAAATCATTATATTTATATACGACGATTAATATACTTTGATTACATCAAAAGTTTCCTTTGACCGGGTAATGATAAAAGTGGCCTCCGGGTATATTAGGAATCATGTGAGAAATATAAATGATCTAGAAAGGATTTAACCCTCCTAATTTTGGAGATATATTATTGGACTATGTTATTCCCAAATAATCTAATAAAGAATTACAGAAGGGGGGTTGAATATAATTCTGGCTTCTTGCTCTACCTTGAATATATAACTGTCTTTGATTTAGCTAAGGTGCAGAATGAAAGTATTAAAGAAATCAAACACAAAGTAATCAAATACAAGTATTTAAAAAAATTTGGTGGATTGAACTTTTCCACCAGAGATATAGATAAATTTGAGACCTCTGTGATGCAAGATTTGCATACTGCTGCTTACAAGTTGAACTTACAAAAAGAACAGAGAAATTCTTTACAGATATTGCCTTATCTATTTCTCTGGTAATTTCTTACTCACTTCTCACACGTTCTACTTGCTAGCCTTGGTTTATATATCACCAAGTTACATGATAAAAAGACAAACAAATAAGAAAAAATGTTTCTTAGTCTACTTATATGCTTCTTCATTTCTCTATCCAGCATCTTTGAATATCTTCAGTTTAGCATGGAAATGGAAATGCTTCTTTGTTCTCTAAAACCTGTAAATAGACTGCCACATTCCATATACATACAATCAACGCATGTGACTGTCAAGTTACTATCAACTGCTTTTGAATTTGATCATTCGTTGAAACTCTTTGCAATCATCCGTTGAGACTTTAGTTGATCATCCGTTGAGAGTCTGGTTGATCATCTATTGAAGCTCTAGTTGATCATCGGTTGAAACCTTGTGGAACATCCGTTGAGAGCATCTTCTTAGCAGTTAACTCTATTTCACTTAGACAAGATTACAAGGCATCTAATATTTACAATTAGCCAACCTATCTTACATATCAATCTAGTAGTCAACATGACTTAAGACATTCTACAACATCTAGTTCTCTAAGGCATTACTGTATGCAGAAATATGCTACTAAACCTATTAATACATAAGTTACCCTTTCAACGGATGTTAAAGTGATCATCCATTGAAAGCTACAAAATAACTTAAGTTAAATCTACTAAGGTGTTTTGTTTAACTTATCATCAAATACATAACATGTTCCTAACAATCTCCCCCAATTTATGTCTACTGGAATTGTAGGCATAATTAAGAGAAACTTGATGATAATAAAACACTCTATGAATACAAATTGATTTCTAGTAGATAAAATTAACAAGTGCTGCATTTTATTGAAAATTATGTAGAGGATGGTTTACAGAGAATCTCATAAGCCATTTTCAAGGTGCTCCTCTAGACTGAGCAGATTAGACTTATTTCCTTGATTGTCTGAACTTCTTTCCCAATTTCTCATTGTTTTCCTAAATTTGGTGTTGAAGTTGCCTGTAGAATTCAGATTCAAGTTCATTTGTCTGATCCAACATTCCTTGCATCTCCATAAGAGTTTCATTGCTTGCAATTTTTAGCTGATCTTCTAATCTGAAGAATCTTCTAGTGCATTTCTCATCTTTGAACTCCATCAACCAGTAGGGCCTCAAATGCACTCTATTTCCAGTGTATGGAATTGTTAGGACTCTTGGGAGTGCATTTGGGTTTCTTCTGTTGTTCATTATCTACTCAATTTTTATTCAGTACCATCTTCTTGGAAACAATGTTGAACCCAAAATTCTTCTTTATTGAGGAGAAAATTTTCACCATAACAGAATAACCTTCATTGAGAATTCTGTGAAGAGGCCAAGTTAGCTCTTTTCCACCCTTATACCTGAAGACCAATCTCTCTGGAAGATGCTTGTAAGCATCAATAGCTCTAACTTCTTATAGCTCATCCAGATAGATATCTATGTCTAAAAATTCCTTGATATCATAAATGAAGAGTTGGTCTCCCTTGTTGACAGTTGGTTTGGGTTTGGCTAAGGCTTTAGATTGAAGTTTGATAGGCTTCGACTTTTTTATTGCTCTTTTTTTTATTTTCCTGGGTTTGGTTTGGATTGGAATGTTTAGATCTGGAAGAGGTAGGCTTTCCCAATCTATAGGTTCATCTTTAGAAATTATAGGTTCACCATGGAAATTCATGTCAGGATAAACTTTGAATTCATCCTGCTCCATTATGGGAATGGCTGTTTGACTTGAGGTGGTGGATTGGGTTGGCATATATTCTTCCTTGTCTTCATCAAAATCCAGCTTCCTCTTTGGTCTACATTTGTATCTTGGTTTCTATGTCTGCTTTGGTTCTTCTTGTTTTTCTTCATTTACTGACTCAGCTATCACAACTGGCAATTTAGATTCTGTGATTGCAGGCTTCTTTGCTTGGTTCTTGGCATCTAAAGCAGCTTGCTTTTGTTGTTGTTTGAGCCTCACCTTTTCTTCTTTCTTAGCTTCTGCAAACTGTGGATGTCCAGCCACCATACAGATCAATTTTCCATTCATGTATATTCTAGCAATTCTTTTCTTTAAGACTGAGTCTCTTGGATCTTTGAAGAAAGCAATAGACCTTCCAAGCAGCTTCTTCTCATCAGACTTGGGGGTTTCATAAACTAGGTCCAATAGATTTTTTCTGAATTCTTTGGATAATTTCTCTTTGGCCGAAAAATCACATTGGCCTTTGGAGATTTTGTTCCTGAGGGTTGACCCTTTTCCATATTCTCTAAGCTCATATCATTGGATGAAATTGGTCTCAATTGAGAGAAATGAGAGAAGGCTATGTCTTGTTTCTCAATTGGATTAAAATTCTTCTCAATTTTTTCATCAAGCTTCTTCCATTTTTCTTGCAGTTCTAGCTCAATTGCTGCTATCTTGATCAAGTCAATGTTGTCAAGAACTGGTGGCTTAGAGAATGTAATTGCTGGAACAATCACTTTACTAACTTGAATGTTGTGCACTTTCTCCCCCTCACTAACTGAATCCCCCTGACTAACTGGAAAGATAGAATCTTTCTTCCCCTTTTTGTTAGCATCAAGTTGAGCAGAGTTTGAGGTTTGTGCAGCCACCAATTTTTGAAGAACCAATTTCTGTTGAGCTTGATGGAGTTGGATTTTGGTGATAGAGGTTTCTAGGACTTTCAGCCTTGTGTCCAAGGAATTAACCTTGCTACTGAGATCAGAATCTTTCCTGAGTTGCCTGTTTAAATCCCTCATTGTAGTGTCAGGAAGAAGATATTCCAATCTTTCATTGATGTCCTTCTTGACTTGTGCAATTTCGGTCTTGATCTCAGACACATCTTGATTTTGCTTGAGAAATTGGATTTTTTTTAAATGAAGAGGCTCGAGGTATGCTTGAATAAGACTCTTGGTGTTGTCATCTGCAGTGGCTTGAAGAGCTGTCTGAGTCTGGTGGATGATGTGAAATAGAGTTGATTTGAAGTGATGCTCGCTGCATTCTTTGCTAAACATCCATGATAGAGTGTTTGTACTTGAGCTAGGACATGCTTCTCCCCCATATCTATGAAATATCCTTCATCATCCTCACCATCATCCCCAAAATTGTCTTCAGAACCACCAGTTGGATATTCAAAATCATCACCAGCTGTGGAGGGCATGGAAGTGATTGCATCCTTGGCCCTTTGTATTGAAGATGTTGTGTGCACCAAGTTGTGAATTCTATCAGCAGCCTCATTGTCCTGTTCAGCCAAAGTTTGATAGACTGGAATAGGGTGAGTAAATGCCTCAGCTTCATAAGAGACAGAATCTAAGATAACTTGATATTCTTGCTGAAATAGCTGTTTCTTTTCAGTCTCATTAACATCCCTTAACTCACTAACAATGGGATCTTCCCATTCTTTAGTACCTGTCTTTCTCTCATTTTCTCTCTTTTCTTATATCAAGGGCTCCCCTTGGCTTCCCACCCTAACACCCTCACCTTCACCTTCTAAGGTGGGACTCCTCTCACTTACTTTTGCGAAACTGGAAGAAATAGCTTGAAGTTGTCCACTCATTTCCTCTCCTTTTGCCTAAGAGCAACTCAGCCTCTCACTCTGTTTAATCCCTTCCCTCAATCCTAGGAGTGATTGTACAACTACTAAATCATCTGCACTTGTAACAATAGTTGAGATTTCAAGTGGTGCAGTGACAGTCAATGGATGAGAAACAACCGTCGAGGCATTAGTTGAGAGTTTCAACGGATGACTGCTGTTAAGAACATCAGTCGAGATACAATCACTAAACGGATGAAGAATATCCGTCGAGATAGTAGAATGACAGAGTTTGAAGTGGAAACTACTGTATAATCTGTGGTGATTGATTTGAGATTTAGCACAAATTTCTCAGTGGAATCAGAAATAAATGGCAAGTGAGCCAACAAATCATCCAAAAGATGATGCTCACTTGCTTGAGCTTTTGGCTTCTCCATGAGAGTTAAAGATGGAAAATCAGGAATTGATGTGTGAATCATATCCATATCCAAAGAATTTATGGGTGAGTATTGTGTGTGAGGTGCTTCTACTGTAAGAGATTTTGGATGTGACTCCATATTTACACGAGCCACATCAAACTGACTTTGAGAAGGTGCTGTAACTGAGTCTTGACTGCAGTTTGCACAGTGTGTGCACCCTGTGTATCCCCAAGTGTCTTAGATTTCTTCTTTCTTGTATAAGTTTGGGGTGAGTATGTGTCCCTAACCCTTTTGGCATGTGCTCTTGGCTGAGAGCTTTGTTCAATAGTTACATCCTTTTGAGAGGATGCAACTAGTAATGCGCTAGATTCCTTATTAATCATTACAGTTTGTTGGGAAATTGCAGTGTGGCTAGGCTTGGTAACACACACCTCTCCCTCCTTATCCTTAGGGTTTCTTTGATTTTCACCCTGTCCCTCACCAGGCTCACTTCCCTTCACACTCCCCTCTTGGTTTTTAGTAGATTTGTTAGGAATATGTTGTATAATTGATGATAACTTGAACAAAACACTTAGTAAATTTTAGTGAAGTGATTTTGCAGCTTTCAACGGATGATCATTTCAACATCTGTTGAAAGAATAGCTTATGTAATAATAAGATTAGTAGCACATTTCTGCATACTTAAATAGCTTAGTGAACTAGATGTTGTAGGATGTTTAAGTCATGTTGACTACTAGATTCATATGCAATATAGGTTGGTTAATTGTAAATAGTTGATGCCTTGTAATCTTGTATAAATGAAATAGAGTCAACTGTCATGAAGATAGTCTCAACGGATGATTCACAAAGCTTCAACGAATGCTAAGATAAAGCTTCAACGGATGATCTACATAGTCTCAACGGATGATCAGCCAAAGTATCAACGGATGATCAACCCCAGTTTCAACGGATGATTCAATGAAGCTTTAACGGATGTTCAAATTCAAAAGAGCAGTTGATAGTGACTTGACAGTCACATGTGTTGATTGTATGCAAATGGAATGTGGCATCCTGTTTGCAGGGTTTAGAGAACAAAGAAGCATTTCCATTTCCATGCTAAACCGAAGATATTCACAGATGCTGGAAAGAGAAGTATAACAACATGAAATTAGACTAGAAATAGTTTATCTTATTATCTTGTCTTTTTATCATGTAACTTGGTGATTTACAAACCAAGGGTAGCAAGTTGAATAAAAAAGAAGTTAGTAAGCAATTACAAGAGAAATAGATAAGGCAAAATCTGTAAAGAATTTCTCTGTTCTTATTTCTCAACTTGTAAGCATCTGTGTACATTTTTTGAAACACAAAGTTCTCTACTTAATATATATCTCTGGTGGAAAAGTTCAATCCACCAGAAAGTTTTTAAATACTTGTATTTAAATACTTTTTGATTTGATTTCTATTTTACTTTCATTCCGTACTACTGCAAAATCAAACACAGTTATTTATTTCTAGAAGAACTGTTCTTGAAATCTAAAAGAAGCCAGAATTCCATTCAACCCCCCTTCTGTAATTCTTATCTACATTGTTTGGGAATAAAAATTGGTATCAGAGCAAGGTCTTGAAGAATAAAGAGTTTAAAGATCACAACAACTAACAAGATGAATAGAAAAGATGTTGGAGTAAAGATTCCATTTCTGGACAAAGACAACTATCGCCATTGGAAGGTGAAGATGCACCTGCATCTCCTATCTCAAGATGAAACATATGTGAACAGTATTGAAAAAGGTCCACATGTCCCTGTGAGAGCTGCTACGGGAAATAAAACATCAGTCCCAAAGCTGAGAGCATATCTGATCCCGATATTGAACAAGTTCGAAAGGATAAAAAGGCCATGAGCATCCTGTTTAATGGTGTTGATGGTGATATGTTTGACAATATCATAAACTGCAAAACTGGTACGGATGTCTGGGACACAATTCAAGTTATATGTGATGAAACTGAGCAGGTAAGGGTAACAAAATGCAACTCTTGATTCAGCAATATGAGCATTTCCATAGTGAAGAAAGTGAGTCACTTACGGACATTTTCAGTAGATTCCAAAAACTACTTAATGCTCTAAAACTGCATGGAAGGGTCTATCAAACAAAAGACTCAAACCTCAAATTTCTTAGATCTTTGCCAAAGGAATGGAAGCCTATGACAGTCTCATTGAGAAATTCTTAAGATTACAAGGAGTTCACCTTGGATAGACTGTATGGGATCCTAAAGACCTATGAGCTTGAAATAGAGCAAGATGAGTAGTTGGAGAAAGGAAGAAAGAAGGGAGGGTCCATTGCATTAGTTACTGAGCAAGGAAATGAGAAGGAGATAAAGGTTGAAGCTGTTGATTCTGCACCAAACCCTGGAGTTTGTGAAGGCAGGGGAAAAGGGCTAGTAGTTGAACATAAAGATCATCTTAGTCAAGATGACATGGATGACATAGATGAGCTTCTTGCTTTTCTATCTAGGATATTTTCCAAGCTCAAATTCAAGAAGAATTTTGGAGCAGCTAAGCCAAACAGAAACATGGTTGATAAGTCTAAATTCAACTGTTTCAAGTGTGGCTTGGCAGGTCATTTTGCTATTAAATGCAGAAAGCCTGATTTTGGTAAAAAGAAGTTTGAGTCTGTTGATTATAAGCATAAATACTTTGAGTTGCTCAAGTAAAAGGAAAAGGCTTTCATTATACAAGAAAATGACTGGGCTGCAGATGGATTAGATGAGGATGAAGATACAAGCGATGTCAATCTAGCACTTATGGCTAAATCAGATGAAACAGAGGTCAGTTCATCAAGCAATCAGGTAATCACTACTAACCTAGCATATGTATCTAAAGCTGAGTGTAATGATGCCATAAATGACATGTCTACTGAATTATATCATCTACGTGTTACACTCAAGTCTCTCACTAAAGAAAACAATAAAATCAAAGAGAACAATCTATTTTTAAGTGAAAGAAACATTGTGCTAGAGAATCAATTTGTTGAGTTTGAAAAATTGAAAATAGAATGCAAGATTGCTAAGGATGAACTAACTGAATCCTTAAAGAATGAAGAGATTTTAGGAAAGCAGCTTGAACGAGAACAAGAAGTAATTAAGGCATGGAAATCATCTACAGATGTCCATGCTCAAATTACTAAAGTTCAAGGTATAGAATCTTTCTATTATGAAGCCTGGAAAAAGACCAAGGAGAAACTAGATTCTAATTTGGTAGATGGACTTTCAACGGATGTGGATTCGACGGGTGATGAATGTTATC
Source organism: Apium graveolens (assembly GCF_009905375.1). Lineage (NCBI taxonomy): Eukaryota > Viridiplantae > Streptophyta > Magnoliopsida > Apiales > Apiaceae > Apium > Apium graveolens. The sequence continues at coordinate 170,579,145 of NC_133656.1, forward strand.
CGTCGAAAGACCAAAAGGACTATGCGTTGAAAGACAAGGAATCACATCCGTTGACTAAAAGAAAGTCAGTTAGCAAAGCCAAGCTAGCTAAGTTAAACGAGAAATGGATCATTTTCTAAGAACTTTGTTCCAGGAGAAACAAGTCTAGTGAAAAAGAACAAAAGAGTCAATGTTGGTCATCTGTCTATCAAGCAATTGAATGACAGATTGGAGAAAATTGAAGTGAAAGCAGATACTAAAAGGAAAAACAATAGGAATGGGAAAGTAGGAATTAACAAACACAACAACTACACACCTGATAAATATGCACCAAGAAAAATTTGTGTTAAGTATGGTAGTGCCAATCATTTGTCTGTTAATTGCAAACTTGCTATGCCTGCTCATATGTCTGCACCACCTTCATTTCCCAGCATGCCTACAATGCCTATTAATGTTATGCCTGTACACAATTTGAATGCACAGTATGCTAATATGCCATTTGCACAAAATCCATATGATATTGCATTTAGTATGCCACAAATGTCATTTAGCATGCCTTACTGAAATAACATGTTTGCACAAAATATGCCTTTCCATGTTAACCAGCCTGTGCATGATAATTCTGTAATAATGAAAGGTTTTAAGGGTTCTACTCTACTGGCTAAGGATGAATTTCAAATGCCTAAGTCAAAAGAGGACAAGCCTAAGAAACCTAAGAAAAAGGCTAACAAAATAGGACCCAAGAAAACTTGGGTACCAAAATCAACTTGATTTGATTTTGTTGTGTGCAGGGAAACAGAAAGAATCTTTGGTATTTGGATAGTGGATGCTCAAGGCACATTACTGGAGAATCTACCCTGCTCACTGAGTTCAAGGAGAGAGTTGGCCCAGGTATTACTTTTGGAGATGACATCAAGGGTTATACTGTGGGATATGGCTTGATTTTAAAGGACAATGTCATCATTGAGGAAGTTGCCCTAGTGGATGGACTCAAGCATAATTTGTTGAGTATCAGCCAGCTTTGTTATAAGGGAAACTCAATCACTTTCAATTCTGAAGCCTGTGTTAGGACAAACAAGAGAAGCAACAAAGTGGTTCTCACTGGAGTGAGAAAAGGAAATGTGTACTTAGCTGATTTTAACTCATCAAATGTAGATTCTGTCATTTGTCTATTTAGCAAGGCAAGTCAAGATGAAAGTTGGCTATGGCACAAGAAGCTGTCCCACCTTAACTTCAAGACTATGAATGAGCTGGTCAGGAAAGACTTCGTGAGAGGTATTCCTCAAGTGGAATTCTCAAAGGATGGACTGTGTGATGCCTATCAGAAAGGAAAGCAAATCAAGGCATCATTCAGAAAGAACCTTGATTCAACAATTGAAGAACCTTTATAACTATTGCACATGGATTTGTTTAGACCGGTCAATGTGTTATCCATCTCAAAGAAAATATATTGCCTAGTAATTGTGGATGATTTCTCAAAGTTCTCTTGGACATATTTTCTAAAATCCAAAGATGAAGCTAGTAAAATCATCATCAATCACATAAGGCAAGTTAACAATCATCCTGATCTCAAAGTAAGAAGAATCAAGAGTGACAATGGAATTGAGTTCAAGAATTTTGTGATGAGATTATTTGGTGAAAAGAATGGGATCATGCATGAGTTTTCTGCAGCTAGAACTCCACAATAAAATGGAGTGGTGGAAAGAAAGAACATGTCTCTTATTGAAGCTGCAAGAACAATGCTGGAAGAATCACGGTTACCAACATATTTTTGGGCAGAAGCTGTAAATACTGAATCCTACACTCAAAATATTTCTTTGGTCAATCAAGCCAAATGCATGACACCCTACCAATTGTTCAAGAATAGGAAGCCAACATTAAACTTTCTTCATGTCTTTGGCTGTAAATGCTATATATTAAGGAATCAAACTGATCAACATGGAAAGTTTGATACCAAAGTAGATGAAGGAATTTTTGTTGGATATACAGTTGGAAAAGCATATAGAGTCTACAATCTCAGAACCAACAATGTTATGGAATCTATACATGTTGGGTTTGATGATAAAAAGATTGAAGGACTGCAAGATGGAGATTTCCATGAAAGCCTCAAATTTGATAATGTGGAGATGATTAGTGAAGATAGTGATGATGGAAGTGATCAAGAACAAATATCTAAGGACAATGCAGAAAAATCTACAACCAATGAAGCACATAATTCAACATCCCTCGAAAGACCAAGTGCATCATCCGTCGAAAGACAATATGCATCATCCGTCGAAAGGCAAAGAACAACATCTGTTGATTCATCAATAGGAGTTGAAAGTCAAGTAAGATCACATTCAAAAAGAACCCCAGTTTCAAGTCAAAAATCCATAAACTCATGGGGAGTTTCAGATCATCAAAACCCTGTTAATCATCAAGATAACAATGAGGCCTCTTCATCTAGAGCTAATCTACCTCAACAGAGAAAATGGACTAGAGATCACCCATTTGAACTGATCATTGGTGATGTATCCTCAAGAGTGCAAACAAGAAAAGCAGCTCAAGAGGAATGTCTATATAGCAGCTTTCTATCTCAGAAGAACCTAAAAAGGTAGAGGAAGCTCTGTTGGATCCTGATTGGGTTCTAGCTATGCAGGAGGAGCTAAACCAATTTGAAAGTAATAAAGTTTGGAAGTTGGTACCCAAGCCTAAATGATAGAATCCTATTGACACCAAGTGGGTATTCAGAAACAAGATGGATGAAAATGGTATAGTTGTCAGGAACAAAGCTAGATTGGTTGCTAAGAGCTATTGTCAATAAGAAGGAATAGATTTTGATGAAACTTTTGCCCCTGTTGCAAGACTTGAAGCTATCAGAATTTTTTTAGCCTATGCAGCCCATGCCAATTTCAAAGTCAATCAAATGGATGTCAAAAGTGCCTTTCTGAATGGAGATTTAGAGGAGGAAGTCTATGTTAGTCTGTAACACCCCCAAATCCGGGGTCGGGGATCCGGGTTGTCACGAGTTCCATTTCCCTTAACAACACCCAATCTTAATAAACAATCAACTACTCTGTACTGTGACCCCACAATGAACACACACACCACAAGTTATAGTCTCAGAGATGAATATCCAAAAATAATCACAAGTCGTTTTATTCCACAATTATATGCCAATACACCTTAAAAGGGTTTCTGAATAAATTTACATTTCTTTGCCATTATTACAATTCATAAATATACATAAATCTGGTTCATCAATAGTTGAAAACCTAGCCTATTGGTAGTTCCTACCTCAGCTACAGCGACATCAACGCCTATAGGAAACTGCGGAACGTTTCCTATCCGCTCGCGAATTGGGAGCTTGGTCCTGTTCATCTTGTCTATCTGATGTTGTGTGATTAAAGAAGAAAGCAAGGGTGAGCAACAAGCCCACCGAAATAATATGTATAATAATTAACAATATATGAGCATTATCATAGTACTCATGAAAGTCTTGGTCAAGAAGAAATGAACCAAGCTGATATCTTAACGCGACCAAGTCGCAAAATATTCTGTATATATATACATATATACTTTTCACAATCTTTGAAATCCTCTGACATGTATAATATACACAGAGTTCCAGTTTATAACTGTATAAAATATTGTTGCAAGGTGATCTCCTATATCTAACCCTGTCTCAACATTTTTCCGAAAATCTTTGACATGCACAAGATAATCATTTACTAGATATAAGTTTAAAAGATGAAGTTACAAGATACTCCAATATACTTATATCCGAATACTGCTTGAACTACCACCGTTCAAGTTATAATCAGTTTCAAAAGTTCATCACCCAGATGAGACTACAAGATAAGACTTGAATAGATTCAATCCTTGAAATATCATTATAAATAATGAAGTTACGAGATACTTCATTAAGTCCCGATATATATATATACACCTATATATATATACATTTCATACACTCCTTGAAAACCTCTGTTATGAAAATTATAAACAGAGTTGCAATATCCAATGAATTTTGGAAAGGAGAAAACCTTGGCATAAACCTGATATCTTGCTGATCAGGCAAATATACCAATAAGTAACCTTTTCTACTAGTAGACAGACGAATTCCCCACTGGTCATCACCCTGGTCGCAATAGGACCTTATGCTGGACTGCCACTCAGCCACTTATGCATTTGATGGACTCCCACTGAGTCACTTACACTTTCATTGACGTCCACTGAGCCCATGTTGCTTATGCCGACTCAAATAGATGGACTTACTTCCCGAACGTTAGTTAAGTAATCAATTCATTTACCAAAACCGCAACCTTGTTGCGAATATAAAATACATCACAGAGCCGGATCCCTCTGGTTTTGAGCGAGTATTTAAATCCCCTTTAAAAGAAAGATCTTAAATATATAAAAAAAATAAGTTTTGGGATCCGCTCTAACTTTGAAAAATCATTTTAAAGACTCGAAAACACTTTAAAGAGTGTTTGGAGTAATGCTGATTTAATAAAGTAAATTAGTCCCAATATATTAGAAAATATCTGAATATTATTTAAATAATATTCCCATAAAGAATAATCTTTATACAAATAATTGAAGTAGAAGTTGTAAAACTTATACTTGAAATGAGTATTAAATAACCAAAGATATACTTATACGAAAGTACTATCTTTATTTGAATAATAAAAAATAATTTTGATTATCGACACCTTATTTTTTAATAAAATAAAGAATATATTTCAGTAAATAATCGGAGTCATAGGTCCTCAAATGGATATTCAAATAATATTCATTAAATAATATAAACTGAGTCATAAGTTCCCGAATGAATATTCAAATAATATTCAGTTAATAAAATAAACTGAGTCATAAGCCCTCGAATGAATATTCGAAATAATATTCATTAAATAAAATAAAAGGAGTCATAAGCCCTCGAATGAATATTCGAATAATATTCAATAAAAAAAGGAGTCATAAGCCCCCGAATGAATATTCGAAATAATATTCATTAAATAAAATAAAAGGAGTCATAAGCCCCCGAATGAATATTCGAAATAATATTCATTAAATAAAATAAAAGGAGTCATAAGCCCCCGAATGAATATTCGAAATAATATTCATTGAATAATATCAAGTTATCGAATAAACCTTATTCGATTAATAGTTTTGAATACTACATCAATAGTTTTGAAGATGTTTTCCTTAAAATCTGATGAGTAAAAAAAAATCATCATTTTTCCATAAGTTATTGCCTCAGTTTTTAAAGGTTAATCACTGTTACGACTGACTCTCGATCATACTTAGAACATCTTTTATCTTAGGTCGTAATTGCCCTGAACAATTTCGACCTTTGCTGGTTCGATCCATACTTTCTCGTGGTTTAACACGTGCCCCACTTGGCATCATTATAATTACACCATATTTCCTTTATCAATATTTCTATTCTTGAGAATTTTGAATATTACCTTTCTCCTTGTAAAACCTCTAAGGTTATCCTTGAATCGTTCCTCCTGTATTCCCTAGATACAGGGCATATCAAAATACCATTTACTAATACTAGAACCATTGTCCATATACTTCTGAAAAATTTCCCCACTGATACTTAAAGGTTGTTATTACCTTAATCTTTTCCAATTCATACTGTCAAAACTCATACTATCCCTATTAAGTGTGAAATGCCAACCTTCAAGCATTCCCCTAGGATTCATTTTAAGTTACCGATGTTCTATCCTTAATTCCACCTTTAAAAAGGTACATGCATCCTTCCATGGATAAATCAAGTCATATATTCCTGATAAGGGTGTCTTATTCAATCATTTCCACCTCGATAGTATATGCCTAATTTCACAATAACATCTGTATTCAAAATGAGGTCAATCAATATGGCCTTCAAAAGATAACAATGGTTATCCGCTTTTCTTGCCTAATTTGGTAATGATAACAAGGAAGTTCTGGAAGATATTGGTCGTGTTCAACGTGAACTTCTTCTTAATAATTCCTTATTTACTTTTGCACCTCAATGCTGGGATATCTTTCATACCTGGCGTCTCCCTTTCTGGGTATCAAGCCACCGGTCTTACACTTCACATTCTTGAAGGTCACTTCCTTCATCCAATTTTCCTAATTTCTTACTTCCTTGTCTCCTCAGTCTACCCGCGTCTCATTATTTATCCTTCGAACTATCTCAAGGTTTCCTTGAATCCTCCCAACCTACAGGGGATAAAATATATGTATCTCTTATTCCTTCAATCATCAACTTTAACTCATGGTGAATCACCCTCATCCTGACGATTACATACTTTTCTATTTCTTTTGCTACGAGTCTTTAGGGTTTCCTCATACCCAACTCCCTTATCATTCCTCGAACTCTATTACCTTTATAATCCTTTCTATTACAATCATTTCGTGAACCCACTAATTATTTACTTCAAACATCACGTCGTTCTGGAATTCTTGTCCTCCGAACGAATCTTTACAACTTTTACAATCTTAGATTCATAATTCATCATACTCGTCTGCCTTTGTTCTGGCTCTAAATCTTTTACACTATCTCCATAACCTTGGAAATTACTTTCTCGAAAACAGTTGACTGAACTTTAATCAGTTTATTATAATCTCTTGCTCCGTGCCTTCTTTGGCCTTTCACCAGCGGGTGGCCTCTCTCTTAGGAGGGTAAGTGACAAAAACAGTCTTTTGTGATTCGTCCATCATTTAGAATCTCAAATGATTCCTATATTTCCTTTAGCCAGGCTCTTGCCTCGACTGGGTCAGCTTGTTCCTTGGAACTCTAAGAGCTTAGCGACTTAAAGGTCCTGAAAGAATTTCTCGCCGCATTGTTTCCTCAGGGTGGTGGTTGGAGATAATAGTCTAAGTTCTGTTTAGGCAGGTCCATGAATTTCCCAATAGGAGTACCATCCTGATTCTCCCTATCTTGTTCAACTTCTGTTTTCTTAGTATGAACTGTTCCAACCTTCTCCCATAATCGGGGTTATCTTATACGTAAAAAAAATCCTTGTTTTCCACTTCATTATGTTATGGGTTTCTTCTATCTTGATGTCAACCTCCCTGACTCTCACGTTCAGGTTTGCTCTAAATCTTATTCCTCAAACTAGCTTTCATCTAAGATCTCATCTTTAAGCTCTTGAACATTTGGAACCCAAATTCTGTAGGAATACCTAATTATTCCCTTATCAACTTTCTTGGTATTAATCTTTTATCTAATTGTTGGCTCTCTGCCTTCATTCATCACTTTTTCTGGCACAATATGTTCTTTTCCGATAATTCGGACTGTATTGCAATCTCAAACAGCTTTTCGGTACCGGCTCCGGTTACCTCCACTTCTATTTCCATTTTCTAAAAGTCTCTTATCAATTCTCCCAAAGACATTGTCATCTTGAGTCTTTCCTTTCTACTAAGGGCGTCAGCCACCATATTGGCTTTCCCTGGATGATAAAAATCTCCCAATCATAATTCTTGATTAGCTCTAACCGCCTCCTCTGGCGTATGTTGAGCTCTTTCTACGGGAAAATATACTAGAGCACTTATGGCTTAGGTAAATCTCGCACTTCTCTCCATACAAGTAGTGCCTCCAATCTTTAGGGCAAAACTATTGCCACGAGCCCAAGCTCATGGGTGGGGATATCGAATTTTATATTCCCTTAATTGTCTTGACACGTACACGATTACCTTGATGTTCTATATAAGAAGCACCTTAATTCCTTATGCGAAGCGTCACTACAGATCACAAAACCTTCTTTTCAATCCGGCAATGCCACTATAGGGGCCGTCACCAATCCTTGCTTCAGTTCTTAAAAGCTGTTCTCGCATTTCTCTATCCATTCGAACTTCTCAGTCTTATGAGTAAGCCGCGTGAAAGGGCTACTATCTTTACAAACTTGAACGAACCTCTGGTAGTGACCGACCAATCCTACCTCTGGTAGTTGCCCTAACCATGGTCATCAATTCCTCAGTGGTCCTTTATTCATTCTTGTCAGGATCCTTCACGGGATCCTTCTCAGCGATAATCCCTTCTAGGATAACATCCTCAACCGCTACATCCTTAATACAAACATCATCCGGTCCCGTGTTAGGACGCTCTATCGGATCCACAATCTGATCTCCAATAACTAATAAAACATCATCGCGTTGTTGCTCCTCAACCTCAGGGTTCAGAGTCCCGCTACCATATACGATAACGAACTATACTTCTATCACGATATTTATAAGGGTTCCCATAAGGGTTTTAACTGTCAGTACTATGTTAGGTAGTCCGACTATGAACTTGGCAAGAGTTCTTATTATCTTAGTAAACTTATTATCTTAACATCACATCATCTCTGAGGTTTATAACGCTTCACTCTGATACCATTTCTGTAACACCCCCAAATCCGGGGTCGGGGATCCGGGTTGTCACGAGTTCCATTTCCCTTAACAACACCCAATCTTAATAAACAATCAACTACTCTGTACTGTGACCCCACAATGAACACACACACCACAAGTTATAGTCTCAGAGATGAATATCCAAAAATAATCACAAGTCGTTTTATTCCACAATTATATGCCAATACACCTTAAAAGGGTTTCTGAATAAATTTACATTTCTTTGCCATTATTACAATTCATAAATATACATAAATTTGGTTCATCAATAGTTGAAAACCTAGCCTATTGGTAGTTCCTACCTCAGCTACAGCGACATCAACGCCTATAGGAAACTACGGAACGTTTCCTATCCGCTCGCGAATTGGAAGCTTGGTCCTGTTCATCTTGTCTATCTGATGTTGTGTGATGAAAGAAGAAAGCAAGGGTGAGCAACAAGCCCACCGAAATAATATGTATAATAATTAACAATATATGAGCATTCTCATAGTACTCATGAAAGTCTTGGTCAAGAAGAAATGAACCAAGCTGATATCTTAACGCGACCAAGTCGCAAAATATTCAGTATATATATACATATATACTTTTCACAATCTTTGAAATCCTCTGACATGTATAATATACACAGAGTTCCAGTTTATAACTGTATAAAATATCATTGCAAGCTGATCTCCTATATTTAACCTTGTCTCAACGTTTTTCCGAAAATCTTTGACATGCACAAGATAATCATTTACTAGATATAAGTTTAAAAGATGAAGTTACAAGATACTCCAATATACTTATATCCGAATACTGCTTGAACTACCACCGTTCAAGTTATAATCAGTTTCAAAAGTTCATCACCCAGATGAGACTACAAGATAAGACTTGAATAGATTCAATCCTTGAAATATCATTATAAATAATGAAGTTACGAGATACTTCATTAAGTCCCGATATATATATATACACCTATATATATATACATTTCATACACTCCTTGAAAACCTCTGTTATGAAAATTATAAACAGAGTTGCAATATCCAATGAATTTTGGAAAGGAGAAAACATTGGCATAAACCTGATATCTTGCTGATCAGGCAAAGATACCAATAAGTAACCTTTTCTACTAGTAGACGGACGAATTCCCCACTGGTCATCACCCTGGTCGCAATAGGACCTTATGCTGGACTGCCACTCAGCCACTTACGCATTTGATGGACTCCCACTGAGCCACTTACACTTTCATGGACGCCCACTGAGCCTATGTTGCTTATGCCGACTCAAATAGATGGACTTACTTCCCGAACGTTAGGTAAGTAATCAATTCATTTACCAAAACCGCAACCTTGTTACGAATATAAAATACACCACAGAGCCGGATCCCTCTGGTTTTGAGCGAGTTTAAAAATCATTTTAAAGACTCGAAAACACTTTAAAGAGTGTTTGGAGTAATGCTGATTTAATAAAGTAAATCAGTTCTAATATATTAGAAAATATCTGAATATTATTATTTAAATAATATTCCCATAAAAAATAATCTTTAGACAAATAATTGAAGTAGAAGTTGTAAAACTTATACTTGAAATGAGTATTAAATAACCAAAGATATACTTATACGAAAGTACTATCTTTATTTGAATAATAAAAAATAAGTTTGATTATCGACACCTTATTCTTTAATAAAATAAAGAATATATTTCAGTATATAATCGGAATCATAGGTCCTCAAATGGATATTCAACTAATATTCATTAAATAATTTAAACTGAGTCATAAGTCCCCGAATGAATATTCAAATAATATTCAGTTAATAAAATAAACTGAGTCATAAGCCCTCGAATGAATATTCAAAATAATATTCATTAAATAAAATAAAAGGAGTCATAAGCCCTCGAATGAATATTCGAATAATATTCAATAAAAAAAAGGAGTCATAAGCCCCCGAATGAATATTCGAAATAATATTCATTAAATAAAATAAAAGGAGTCATAAGCCCCCGAATGAATATTCGAAATAATATTCATTAAATAAAATAAAAGGAGTCATAAGCCCCGAATGAATATTCGAAATAATATTCATTAAATAATATCAAGTTATCGAATAAACCTTATTCGATTAATAGTTTTGAATACTACATCAATATATATATATATAAATATATATATATAATATACTCGGGAACATCTACTCCTGGTTTTAGAAAATGTTCACCTTTGGGTCTCCTATACTAAGGGTATACGCAACTACTGCTTAGCTCTAGCATAGATATTATGCAACTAATAAGCATTTGAACCAACAGATATATATCAAGATTACGAAACAGACATGCATATATACCATATCACATGCTCCAATATATCGCAAGAATTTGCTAATAACAATCATGCATCTATCACAAGATAATGCATATACACATATACATCACAACAACAGTATAACGGGTAGAAAACTTGCCTGAGTGCTCCCGGATAGACTCAAGCTTAGAGTGGGTCCGATAACCTATGAACAACAGCATAAGTTGGAATTAGACCCCAGTTGCTTAAGAAACTAGACTTTAACCAATTGAACCGTAACGCTTGCTTATGGTCACTCCTACGTTTAACGAATCACCTAAGTCGTTCGAGTACCCTCAGCTCCACCATTTTTAATAAATTAACCATTAAGAGTTTTAAGGAGATTCTTTCGCGAATACCTTACCAACTGCCTAATCCACTTAACATAATTGCTTCATACCCCAATTAGTCATTTAAAGTCCTTAACCAAGGTTTCAAAGTAAGGCGACGGGTAATGGTTCGGTCGCGGAACGCCGTTACTTAAAACGGTCGTTTATCCTAAACCGTACATCGGATTCAAACGAACCACATATCAAAACGAAGCTCGTAACATGAACTATCTAAACATGGCAATGGTCAAAACCTAACAGTGAGTTCAAGGGTTCTGATGTTAAGAACAAAAACAGTCTACGGTAAATCGGGCATTACGACGGCTATGTTTACGCGATTTCCCAAATTTAAACCACTCCAAATCATCTCACAATCAACTCACAATCAACATCCCAACCAAACCTCCATCCATACTTCATCATAACAGCCCCAACAACTTCACATTATCAATTTATACTATTCTTAAACTTGAATTTAAACTACACTTAAGTTCATTAATCAATACTCCAAGAATTACAACTCCAAAACATTACAACACCAACTATCCTCTACATTCACAACAAACAAGCCTCTCATGAACTATAACAATATAACTAAACCTAATACTCAAGTAAAGTTAGGGTTTGGAGGGGTTATACCTTCCTTGGAGAGTGGATAATCAAGTAACTAGCTTGGAATCACCCTTAAAAGTCCTTATCCAAGCTTAATCTAAACAAAAACTCAAGAACAAAAATTTTAGTTCTTGAAAAACACTATTCACCATCTTCTTCCATGATTTTTAGGAAGATATTGTGAATGATTTAGGAGCTCAAACTTATAGGATATCCATAACTATGCATAAGGAGTCTTAGATAAATACCTTGCAATTTAACAAAGCTTGGAACTAGGTTTTTGATTTTTCTTTCTTTGAAAATGGAGGAAAGCCGAGAGCTTGACGAAGAAAGTGAAATATCTTTGTGTTTTTGGTGAAAATGAATTGTTGGTTGGCTTGGTTGACATTTTGATTTGTTTTGTTACCTTTTTACCATGGTAATTTTTGTGTGGTTCTAATTCAACCAACAACACACTTGCTTGTCATGCTTATGTCACCATGTGATGTCATCCTCCCTCCTTTGTCCTCTTCTCATTGGTTTGATGACATCAACCCCACTAATCTCTTTGATTAGCTTTTAATTATTTGGCTAATGACCGCTGATCTGTTATACGGTTCGCTTAACTTTCGTTTTCGTTTATCGTTTGAGGGATCATACCCGGGATCTTATTACTTAGGTTCCCTTTCCCAATACATTATATTCCTTTTATGATCCTCTATTAAAATCCTTTAATTTAATTCCTTTTTATCCTGTTACCTTATACTCAATTCTTTCGATATCTGGTGGATTTTCGGGAAAAATCAAAAGGTTCAAATTTGGATTCTGACGATCTTTACATACACTTATATATCATACAGAGTACCCATAAAATCTCAGAATATCCATAAAAGAACCCCTACATAGTGTGGCATGAAAAGTTTTCTTATTCAGCAATATCAGCAAAAACACTATTCATAAGGGTTTCAGAAAGTTCAAAATTTTGGGGTTATTACATAGTCAGCCTCCTGGTTTTGAAGACCCAAATTTTCCAGAATTTGTCTACTATCTTTTTAAAGCACTTTATGGATTGAAGCAAGCACCTAGTGCCTGGTATGATACTCTATCAAAGTTTTTCTTAGAAAATCACTTCACTAGAGGTACTGTTGATAAAACCTTATTCTTTAGAAATGTTAATGGCTCTGATATACTTGTTCAAATTTATATAGATGATATTATATTTGGTTCTACATATGAAAAACTTTGTAAAAATTTTGCCAAATTGATGCAAAGTAAGTATGAAATGAGCATGATGGGAGAACTAACTTACTTTCTTGGTTTACAAGTTAAGAAAGTTAGTGATGTAATATTCATTAGTCAAACCAAATACATTTATGATCTTTTGAAGAAGTTTGACCTAATGGATTGCACATCTGCAAAAACTCTCATGACCACTGCAACTAAACTTGAATTGAACACTACTGAAAAGTCTGTGGATATTTCAAGCTATAGAGGCATGGTTGGTTCACTTTTGTATTTAACAGCTAGTAGGCCAGATATAATATTTGCTACTTGTCTCTGTGCTAGATTTCAGGCTGATCCTAGAGAATCTCATTTAATAGCTATTAAGAGAATTTTCAGATATCTCAAGGGAACACCTAAACTTGGCATTTGGTACCCCAGAGATTCTGGTTTTGATCTAACTGGTTATTCAGATGCAGATTATGCAGGTTGTAAAATTGATAGAAAAAGTACAACAGGAACTTGTCAATTTCTAGGAAACAAGCTAGTATCCTGGTTCAGTAAAAAGCAAAATTCAGTTTCTACTTCAACAGCTAAAGCTGAATATATTACTGCTGGTAGTTGCTGTGCATAAATTTTATGGATGAAAAATCAACTGTTGGACTATGGTCTATAGGTGAATAAGATTCCTATTTTCTGTGATAACACAAGTGCTATTGTCATCACTGAGAATCCAGTCCAACATTCAAGGACCAAGCACATTGACATCAAGTACCATTTTATTAGAGAGCATGTTATGAATGGTACTGTGGAACCTCATTTTGTCCAAGTGAAAAACAACTTGCAGACATCTCTACCAAGCCACTTGATGAATTTACCTTCACGAGGTTGGTAAGTAAGTTAGGTATGCTTACTTACTCTTAATCCATTTTGAGATCTAAGCAAAACTAAAATGCAGCCAGAGTAAAAGTTGATATTTCCTTTCTTAGATAAAATTTTGACTGTCAGAATTTGTATCTCGACGGATGTTCATTATCCGTTGAAAATGAATATCTGTTGAATCAGATCATCCGTCGAAATATAAATTGTTACTCTGGGTACTTTTACCACTATCTTTCGAATTGCACTCAATCTTAGCCATTGATTTTGAGCATTATCCGTCGAATTTACTTACAACATGTATGTATATTTCAACGGAAAATCTTAGAATTTTGACAATTTTCTTTATTTTTAAATGGCTATTTTGGGCTAATTTGATTGGTTACTTTATTTCACTTTATAATTTTCGACAGTTTATTTTTGAGATAGTATAAAAGCTAATTTAATTTCTACTCTTTTCTTTTATCATTCTCAAAGCAATTTCTCTAACTCTCTTCTTCTCCAAAGCAAATACTCTCTCTCTCTGCAACTAATCTCAATCACAGCAATGGCACCCGTAGTCAAAATTATGTCCTCAACTGGGTTCGTTTATGAAAAGAACAACTTTGTGGCTCTGGTGAACAAGTAAATTCCGGCATCTGAAGATTATCACAAGATGATGGACTTCATATTGAACTGTAAATAGAGTTATTCCATGCTTGAGTCCCCAACCATCTACTGTGAAGTTGTCGAGGAAATATGGACTACAACAGTGTTCAAGTCTAAGGATAAAACTCTTACCTTCACTCTCGAAGGTAATGAACACTGTGTTAATTGTGATGTTATTGAAAATGCTTTAAATTTCCTGAAAATAACACACTTGCTCCACACACAGACACTGATATGAGTAACATGCTAGCTTCTATGGGCTATGCTCTTGATGCCACTAAGTTAGGTGATGTTAGGAGATTGGGTCTTAAAAAAATGGAGTTTTCTGTGTGATTCATTTATTAAAGTGTTTTCTGGTAAAATTAGAAATTTTGATGCAGTTTCTTACTCACTTGTTCACATGCTTTATATGTTTCTTAGTGATAAGTACTTCAATTTCAGCACCTCTGTTATCTTTGAGATAGGGAGTAAATTAGGAGACATTAAGAAGAGGTCTAAGAATATTTATTATGCTAGATTTTTCATGATGCTAGCTAATTTTGTTTCTGAGGATCTCTCTATTGAGAACCCAACAAACAAGTTGGATTGTTGGGTCCAAGAGAGGATAATTATTATTGACTTAAACAGGGAAAATCATCACAAGGATGTTACTCTTGTGTACATGCCAATCATGGAATTGCCTCAGATAAGTGAGGTAAATGTTTTTGTTCCTACTACTTCTCTACCTATCACTTCTTTGCAATCAACTGTGGCAATGGCATCTGTGAAAGTGACCAAACAGATGCCTACCCAAGCCAGAAAACTAAAAACTTCTAAATCCAAGTCAAAGAAAGCCCCCTCTAGTTTCTCTCAAAAGAAACCAGTTGCAAAATCCACTAAAAACCAAGAGGGGAGTGTGGAAGGAGGTGAGACTGGTGAGGGACAGGGTGAACATCAAAGAAGCCCTAAGAATAAGGATGGAGAGGTGAGTGCATCCCAGCCCAGCCACACTGCAGTTTCCCAATAAACTGTAGTGCTTAATAATGAAATAAGCTCATTGCTAGCTGCATCCTCCCAAAAGGATGTAACTATTGAACAAAGCTCCCAGCCAAGAGCACAGGCCAAAAGGGTTAGGGACACAAGCTCACCCCAAACTTATGCTAGAAAGAAGAAATCCAAAACCATTGGGGATACACAGGGTGCACCCACTGTGCCTACTACAGTCAAAGACTCAGTACATGCACCTTCTGAAAGTCAGGTTGATGTAGCTCCAATAAATGTGGGGTCACAGCCAAAATCTTTAATTATAGAAGCACCTCACACACCAAACTCACCCACAAATTCTCTGGATGTTGATATGATTCATACATCAATCCCTAAGTCTCCATCTCTGACTCTCATGGAGAAGCCAAAATCTATAGCAAGTGAGTGTGGCGCCCTCCAAACCCAGGTCAGAAGTTTGGGGTCCACACACACACCTTATTTATAACCTGCTTATAACAATACTAAAGATAATAATAATATGCAATGACCCTACTTACCAACTACCACGGATCGCAACAGGTTAAAGTATGCACACAAGCCAAACACACTAATATATTACATACCGATTAAATCCCAACCATTCAAACTCAAACTGAGTATTAAACATATTACAAACTTTTACAATTTACATTATTCCAAAAGAAGCCTACTAGCTCAGCTTCAACAGCCTTAATCCCTAGCTCTCGCACTGGACTGGGGATCCTTGCTACCAACTGTTCCTTTTTAACTGGAAAGAGTATAAACAACATCGCACAAATGAGCTAACTAGCTCAGCAAGTCACAATGACAAAACTGAGAATAATGATCATCAAGTGAATATGGTTACGATATCAAGTTAACAATGGATTATGATTTAGAATTGGATAATATATTTTTATTTTAAAATCAAGGTTAGGCTGCTGATCAGTCACGCATTAACCCCGAGCAAAGCACACAACATTGCTCTAACTACTGGATCCAAGGCACACATTGGCCTAACTTGACCATTATATGGTCTGACCACGAATCTGGTCCACAATTTTATAAAAACAATCCAATTCTAACATAATAACAAAATTAAACAATAATAAACAATAATCAGAATCATTAACAATAGTGAGTGTTTAACAATAAAAGTGTTTCAACCCCTGTGTGGATCAACAAGGTACTTTCAAGGCTTGGATGTTGGGTAATGAAAGAATTGGATTACAAAGGAATCAATGTTTCAGGGTTTTAAGAATTTGGTCTTTCAAAGCATAAGATACCATGGGTTAGGTATATAATAACTCAGTTCAGTGTCTGGTATTTAGTTTGTATGTATTTGTGGAGTAGTATCATAGATTTGTGGTTCGTGTTTGGGTATACAATAATCAATGGCTTAGAAAGAATATAGTTCATGGCTCAAGAACAATAACTGAAATCAGGGTTTAGGTTTTTGTGCTTCAAAGCACTTGCAATGTCAACAAGACTATCAAGTACTACAATATCTCGAGAAAGTTCAGAACACTTGCCTGGTATTAGCTTACTATCCTGCACTCGCTTCCAATCACAATCGTCTTACTCCTCAACTACCTGTTTCCCTTTCCTACGTCTTGCCTCTTCTGCTCACATATGATAAGCATCTATCAATCATCAACTCACAGGATTCTATTCAACACATACTTCTATCTACCCTTCGTTTCACCCAAATCCGATTAACGGATTGAAAGTTATGCAATAACCAAGTAAACAGCGAATATATAGACCGATAGTCAATCAACAAGTCACGTATAACACATAATACATCACGTAATCAATGACATATCATTTATAAAGAAGTCTCGGGTCATAAATATGCTTTCGGGTATTTAAAATGATTTTTAAAGTATTTTTCAGAATTAATACGGGTCGTTGGATCAATTTCGGGTTAATAAACAGGGTTCGGTTGGCTAATTCTGGCTCCGAAACAATTTTGTAATAATTATCGAGCCTTGGAAATAATTTAGAATAATATTTTAAAACTCGAAACTATTTTTCGGAATTTTTAAATCATTTTTAAATAATTAAATCTAATTAAATAATTAATTAAAATCAATTAATAATTAATTAAATTAATTAATCAATTAATTTTTTAATTAATTGACCAATTAATCAATTAAAAATCAACAGAAATTAATTAACTAATTAATTCAGATTTATTTTTGAATTAAAAATAATTTTCGAAATTAAAATACTAATTTTTATAATTTTCAGAAATTAAAAATGAATTTTTATAATAAAAATAAATAGGAAAAATGATTTTTAAACATTTTAAAAACAGGAATCCTATTTTTGAAAACTTTGCAAACTACAGGGACTAAACTTCATCATTTACAAAACTACAGGGGCCTGTTTGCAATTTTGCCAGGCTAGTCGTCGACTCGCCGGAGTGTGGCCGGAGAACACGATTCCGGCCACATCAGGCCACCAAACTGTCCAGATTAAATCTACAGGTTACCAGCAACTTATTCGTGCAATCAAAACTCAATAATCATCTCTGTTCTAGCCGGAAATTGGACAAGAACATCGCCGGTTTCCGGCGAACATCGAAAACTTTCAAAACACAACTCCCTTCGATCCATTAATCCTCTGTTAACGAGCTATATACCAATCGATTGCAAATTTCATATGGAACACAACCCACTATAAATCAACAGCTAATAACCCCTGGATCAAAAAACCCCAAATTTCAATTGAAAACATTCATACGGGCTATAAACCCTAATTTTGAAATTTGAAAATTAAACCTACTTTTGAGCATGTTATTGAACTCCAAATCAGACGTATAATATATCAAAATCATCAGGAAAACAAGCTCTACCACATACAATCATCAAATCATACAAACAATCATCCGAACAAAAATTCAAATTTTTCATAAAAATAATTCGAAAATAATTAAATTTATATAAAATCAACCTTTGATTCTGCAGTAAAACAGGTCCTGGAATCTGATAGTACTCCTTGAGACCTTCAAATTGGTTACTCCAACTTTCCAAACGGATTTCACTAACACCTTGAATTTGTGGTTTGATTCTCAGAAAGGTTTATGAATATATGATTTTTCTCTGTAAAATTATATAATTATCTGTGTGCAAATGATTTTGATATGAAATAAAATACGGTAAAAGGCTATTTATATTTACGGGAAATTAGTATCCCGTTGGATCATTCCGGATATAAAATGGTACGTTTATTTGTAAAAACTGATCCAAACGGTATCGGTTTTTGGGATAATTATCCAAATCAGTACAATTTGTATTGCGGTCTTGGATTCAGCGCCTGGTTACACGTATTACGAAGTGATAATTAATTATGATAGTTTAATAAAAAGCTCTCGTTTATCGAAAATACGGGTTTTATTGATTTACCGAAACGAATATTGTATCGAAAATGTTGCGCCGGGACCCGCGCAGGACAAACGGTACGCCGGATCGAAAAAGTCGAAACATGGAAAATGCTCGGAATATTACAATTAGGTTAGGAAGGAGTTCTCGGAAGAGTTTCGGGTTCCAAAAATGTAACAACGGTTGACGTTGGTTGGTTCCCGCTTTTATAAAATAGATTTTAAATACTCGGAAAAAGATTTTATAAATTTCATATGATTCATATATGTTAGGTCACACACACAATGTAGAGGGGGTGAATACAGTGTATAGTACACTCAAATCGAACTTTAAGAACTTAAGTAACAGAAAACAAACTTTATTGAAACAATAAACTCTGTTACAGTATGGAACTGTAACCTCTCAGTGATGAATAAATATCACGAGAGCTGCTAGGGTTACAATGAATAATCTTTTCTAACAATGATAACACTTATAGTGTAAACCCTATGTCTGTGTTTATATACTACACAGTTACAAGATAATCGCTAATTGATATGGAATATAATTCTGCTTCCTAAAATATATCAATCAGATATCTTTTCTTCCAAGTATTCCATTCTTCACGGAATTCCTTCTTCATGCATATCTCTTCTTATGTTTATCTCAATCTTCTTTCCTTTAATCAGCTACTGTCCTTATCTGATTATCCTTCAACACTTAAGTTCTGATATCTATCTTCTGATGATTATCTCCTGATAACATACGTACCGATATCCTTAAGTCCTGACTTCCTGTATAAGTACTGATCAACAGTTAAGTACTGATTTATCCTGTTCAGTAAGATCTGAAAGCTAAACATAAAACATATTAGCCATGACATTATCAAATATATCTAACAATCTCCCCCAACTTGTAAATTAACATAATATACAAGTTTAACAGATATTTGATGATGTCAAAAACATTAAGTACAAATGCATGAGAATTAGACTAGATAACTACAACTTACAGTCCTTAAAGTTTTTACCAATTTCAACTTCTGATAACAACTTCAGTCTGTATAAATATCAGAATTTAAGCAGTTGTAGATCTTCGACTTGGCTTCTTCATTTTCTGATCTCTCTGATGTCAGGAGTTGTTCTGAGATAGTTCTTCAACAAACATTTCTCAGCATATCTTAGTTCATCAATCATTCTCCTTTTAACATCTTTAAGCTCTGCAGTATCTTCACTAGTTTGAAAGATTGCAGCTCTGAGATCATTGATCTTTGCTTTTCTCAACTCCTGATCTAGTCTTATAACATAAGCTTTGTCAGACTCTAGATTGAATTCAAGTCCCTTAATACCAAGATACGTTCTGATCTGTGCAGTATTAGGCTTCATATCAACAATATCACCATTGTGATCTCTGTACTTTGGAACATATATGCTGTCAAACTTAACAGAATAAAGCCTTTTCTGTCTCTGAATCTGTTCTTTTAAGTAGTTTGCAGCAGTCACTGTTATCCTGTCATCCACTTAAAGTAAGAAAAGTACATGCTCCAATTCTTCAAAATACTTCAATGGAATGGCATTTTGTCTTATATGATAAACCCTACCATCTGTCATGAAATACAACATGATATATTCTTTCAAGTAGGTATGGTAAACCATCTGTACAGATTCCAGTTGATTCAATCTCTCAGGAGTTGCTCCAATACCTGGTTCACTCAAGGAAGTTGGATCATTGGTAGTGTTGTGTACTCTTCTTTCATCAGCACTTCCCAATCCAGTTTTATCTCTAGCTTCCTTTCCAGTAACTACTCTTGCTTCAAAACCACTTGCAGTAGTCTTCAAAGATTGAGTCTGTTTTGCTTTACTGAATCCTGGTAGGAGTGTCTTTGATCTATTTTCTGATATCAAGTTAACTTGAGCTCTGTCAGAGGTTACTTGCTTCTTTTGAATATCAGAACTTACAATTTCTTGACTCTGAACAACTTGAGCCATGTCAGAGGTTGTTTTAAGAACTTTTCTTGAAGTCAGAGCAAGATCATCTTTTTCATCAGCAATTTCTTCTTCCTCAGGAGGTACATAAACCTTGATAGGTTCACCAACCTTTTCTTTACCCTTGGATCTTGGATCTATCTGTGGTTGTGATCTAGCCAATGTTGCTTCAGTATGTGTCCTTTCTTTGATCATAATGCCTTTGAGTTTTGGAAGTGACTTATTACCAGAAGCTTCAGATTTAGATGTGACTTTCTCTGATTTAAGTCTGGCTTCTTATTCCTTTAAACTTTCCAAGTCCATTCCTGGATTTTCTTGAAGAAATAACTGTCTTGACATTTCCTCATCAAGATCTAGAAGTTCATCAGAACTTATCCTTTTACCAGCTGCAGAACTTATTCTTTTCCCAGTATCAGAACTTGTCCTGTGACTAGCTTGTCTTGATGTAAACCTTCTACCTTGACTATGACCGCTACCCATTCCAGAGTATCCTTGATCATCATTTCCATCATCCTTTCCTTGCAGTGTCTTGTTAGTGTTGCATTTGGACTTAATTACCTTCTCCCCCTTTTTTGGCATCAGCAGGTAGTAAAAGAGAGATGAGTAATTCCACTGAGGATTGGATTTCAGTAAGTTGCGATTGCTGAGAAGCTTGATTTGTCAGAATGGCATCAATCTGAGCTTGTTGTTTCTCTTGAGTTTTCTCAATATAAGCAATCCTGTCAATGGTAGGTTGAAAGAACTTTTTCTTGTCAATTTTCCAAACTTGTTCTTGTTTGATAAAGTTCTCCAGAATCTTGTGTAGCTCTGCATGAGTAATTGAATGAAGACCTTGTAGATGTTTAGTACTCAATGCAGTGACTCTAAGCTGGGTTTTAAAATCATCAGAATTTAACATTTCATCAGCTTTAGTCAAGTGCTCAGCAAGATGTATTGCAGTTGGAACACATGAAACTGAGTTCCATTCCTTAGTCCACTCCTGACCTGCAGGAGTTTCACTCCAAGGTACTGGTGCATCCCTGATAACAAACTCCTTTACCAGTTCAGACTTAGGAAGAGTCGGTTGAGGAGTATGTCCTGAAGGACCTGCTTCATCAGCATCTACAGTTGGAGCAGCTTCACCAGTATCTCCAGCATTTGCAGCATCAGAACTTAAAGAATCAGTATCTTCGGATAAGACAACAGTGTGAGTAGCAATGGAGGCTTCAGCATCCTCTAATTGCTGATCTGATACTAAGTTCTGATCAACAGCCAAATCCTGATGCTCACCTAAAGTCTGATCATCAGCATCTTGATGCAAAGAAGATGTTGTTGATAACTCTGGAGTTTGAACAGCATCAGTAACAGGTGTTGTAAAAGGATTATTTGTTGTTGGAGCTTCTAAGAAAAGTATTTCAGGCACAACCAGGTTCTGAATATCAATTTCAACACTTGTGCCTGGATCAACAAGAGACACAGATGGTGAGTTAGCCTTGTCAGATACAGCTTCCAGAGATGGAGTTGATGGAGAAGAAGTGACCGGAGCAAATTCCTTGTCTTGTGAGATCAAAGATTCCTGATCCCCTTCCTTAGCTGCTTCCTCTTCATCATCTGAAACTGGCCTTTGTGCCCTCTGTTTCTTGTACTTCCTTGTTGATGTGGATTCTTTGGGAGTTTCAGGAACTATCATTCGTCTAAGCCTCTTGAGAAGCCTAGAACCCCCAATTTCAGAATCCTTCTGAGAAACCTCTTTCTCAGCTTTAGAAACAACAGGTTCTCGAGAAGAAACCTGTTCCTCAGAATCAGATTCATCTCTCAATACAATCCTCCTTCTCTTTTGAGATGTTTGAGGAATAGTTTTTGTCCTCTTTGGCTTGGAGGATGAGGGTTGAACAGTCTGTGAAGTAGAGAGAGAGGATTTGAGATAATTCCTGAGGGTAGGTTGAGTAGAATGAGTGGTAGGTGCTGAGGATGATGGTTTTTGGGTGTTTGTGGTTGGTTGGAAATCAAAGTAAACAGATCTATAAGTATCAGGATCAGCATTTACTAGGATCTGTTTTACAGACTGAGGAATCTGTAATGGTCTAACCACTTTTTTCTTAGTATCAGCATTTACCAGATCATTAAAATATCGTTTTGCAACTCTAAAAGGTGGGGTTGAGGAACTGACTAATTGAGGTTCATCAGTACAAAAAGTATATAGAAGTTGACAGAATCTAGCAAAATAGACAATATTTCTATTCTCTGTCATCCTATCCCCAATAAAACCAATTATTCCAGTTGTAAAATCAAAATGAGTTTGATGAATAATAGCATACCCTATGTGCTGACTCAGAATTGGGATAGCATCAAAATTCAAACATTTGTTCCCAAAAGCTTTGGTGATGCAGTCAAAGAAGAAACTCCATTCTCTTCTGATATTAGCCCTTTTTAACTGCCCAAGCTTTGCCAAACTCTTTTCATATCCCAAATCAGCCATTAATTCCTGAAGTGCTGATTCCTCTGGAGTTAAAAAAGTACAATTTTCTGGGAGATGTAGAGCTTTGCGTATTGTACCAGGAGTGACTACAGAAGATGAATCACCCACTTCAAAAACAATACTGGGAGTGCCATGTTTACCACCATCATTAAAGTGCCCAGTCCGCCAAAACGTCAGAACTTGTTGACTCAAAAAGACTTCAGGCTGTGTTAATGCGTACCTAATCTCACTGTGTGCAAGAAGATCTTGCACAAAATGCAATTCAGATGGAGCTTCAGCATGATCAAGAATTGCAGCATAGTTGTTTGGAACAAACTTAGCTCCATCAATGATTAAATCCTTTGGTGCCATGTGAAAAAATATTGAGATTCAAGTATGCCTGTTAGGTGTTTGAGATAATGTCTGTATGAAAAACCAACGTGAGAAAGAAAGAGAAAGAGAGTAAAAGAAAGGAGAGAGATAAAATATAAAGAAAATAAAAGTTTAAAGAAATCTTCTCTCTGTTGTACTTATACTCTGAACAAAAATGTTACCGTTAGACACCTGTCAGACATGCAGTAATAACGGACAGTTACTGGGCTCGAGAAAACAGGAATCATTACTTACCCAGTTGCCTAGTTTCAAGGAAAAACCGTTCCATTTATCAAGAGAAACAGTTTTAATTCAAAATTTAAACCGTTAGCACTGATTGAATTATTTTTCACTACATCATTGAAATTCTGAAAATACATCACATGAAAATGACCAAGATAAATTAGATATGTAAGTGCTGAAAATGAATCAGAACTTAATATAAAACAAAAGTTATATGGTCATCAGAATATCAATCAGGATTTATCAACACAAGATAAAATAACTCAGAGACAAAATCTTGAAGTAAAAACAATTTTCATTAATATATCAAGACAATACATTTATGAAATGGAAATTACATCAATACTTATACAAGATTTTCCCTAAGCTTCGAAACCTAACATCAACAGCTTTAGTCCTAGCTAAGAAGCCTGACAAAGCTGATGATGAAGAAAAACAGGAAGAAGACGAGATTAAGTCATCTTCTTCTTCCTACTCTCGACAAACAGAATGGCGAGTCTGATGATTCGCTCTTGTTGGCGGAGAGCTTCCAGCCTTTCCTCCTCCAATCGCTCTAGATGGCGATGGTAGTCCATATAGAAGAACAGGAGGCGTGTCAGTACCTCCTGTGGGACAGAGTCCCATATCTCCTCAGGAATGGCTGTGACATGCCATATTGAAGGTATGGTAGTTCAAAAACATGTTGTATCTGACCATTGTGTTTTTGAAAGAAAAAGGAGGATAAGTGTGTGAGAAGAATGTAATGGAAAGACCGATGTGAAGTGGTTTCTTATATAGACAAGACAATGCCAGGAGACGCAAAGAAATTGAATGCTGACAGGTAGAATTAATTCTACCTCGTCGCCCTAGACTTTGAAAAAGAATAACATTCATTGGAAAGAGGAATCATGGTCTAGACCGCACAAGACACAAGAAACAGTGGACTGTTCAAGTACGAATACCATTAATCCTAATCATAGTGACTATTAATCTTCCACTTCAACATATTCAATTATTAACTGAGACTGTTATTAAATTTTATTCACAGATAAGTCAAGTAAAACATTAGACTGTAATATCAGAACTTAGACTTATATCAGAACTTAACAGTCATCAGAACATAATTTCTTAACTCGAAAAAGGAATGCCCATCTTAGTAAATACTCATACAAGTTCTGAGGTATAGACCTCAGAACTTAATCATTAGAACATGTAACTAGAACTTGTCCTCAGAATTAGTGCAAAGTGACACAATGACTGTTTATCTAAAATAACATAGACCACCACAGAAATTTTCATCATTCAGATGGAGTGATTAGTGTGTGCATTAAGCTAAATAACAGACAAAGAGTAAAGTCTGATTCACTTCAGTACATCTTAGAAATAAGGCATAATTAAAATTTTGCTAAGGAGCTGTCATTGTCCTGAAACCTACTGATGAATGAGTTTATGCTTGAGTCCACCTCAACTGTTTTGTGCTAATTTTATGCATCTTTTGCAATTCTATTTTACAGTGGCTTCTCAGTGTAAGTGAGTCACGACTGTTTATCAGAATTTATGCTATTATCAGAGTATTTCTCCAGTAATCATAGAGTGTGAAAAGTCACCAGGAAAATATTTTGCTTTTCTAATGCATATTTACTTAATACCAGCAATTCACGTGGGTCGTCCCTTCCACATTTTTACTCTAGATCTCAAAGGAGTACCTGATTTTATTCTTTGATCTTTTTGCTTTTTCTTTTGATAAGTGAGGTTTATCAGCACTTAGTACATTCAGCAGTTTTACTAGTATCAGAACTTAACATATGAGTAGCATTATTCTAATTTGTGACTTAGTAATAAGATATACAAAGTAAACTTAACTAAGCTCAATTATCAGAATTTGCTAGTGTCATAAGATTTCCACTGAAATAATTACTTCTTACATGGAATCATTTGTTTATTGAAGACTACTAGGTCAGTATCTAGCACAGTTATCCTCATAGGATTGAATAGGTACTAGAACAGACATATCACTTATCAGAGTTTAGAAACATATATCAGACAACAGTCAGTACTTAAAGACATTTATCAATTAAGCACAGAATACACAATGAGATTAATTCTGTAAATACTGAGCATAAAGTCTGATAACACATAACAAGACTAAGCAGATTTAGAGAAAGAACCTGAAACCATTCCAAGTTCATTTACCAATCTTGTAAAAGTAGCTTCACACAGTGGTTTTGTGAAGATATCTGCTAGTTGTTGATCTGTGGGAACAAAATGCAATTCCACTGTACCTTCATCCACATGTTCCCTGATGAAGTGGTACCTGATGCTGATGTGCTTTGTCATAGAGTGTTGAACTGGATTACCTGTCATAGCAATAGCACTTTGATTATCACAGTAAATAGGGATTTCGAAATATGTTAACCCATAATCCAGTAACTGATTCTTCATCCAAAGAATCTGTGCACAACAGCTTCCTGCAGTAATATACTCTGCTTCTGCAGTTGATGTGGAAATTGACTTTTGTTTCTTGCTGTACCAAGAAACCAATCTGCCTCCAAGAAATTGGCAGCTTCCACTTGTGCTTTTCCTGCAATTTTGCACCCTGCAAAATCTGCATCTGAGTAACCTATTAGTTTAAAATCTGATTCTCTAGGATACCATAATCCCAGAGCAGCTGTTCCTTTAAGATACTTAAAGATTCTTTTTACAGCTGTTAAGTGAGGTTCTCTTGGATCTGCTTGAAATGTTGCACAAAGACAGGTAGCATACATGATATCAGGTCTACTAGCAGTTAGATAGAGTAGAGAGCCAATCATACCTCTATAGTCAGTAATATCTACTGATTTACCGGTATCCTTATCCAGTTTTGTAGCAGTGGCCATTGGAGTGGATGCACTTGAACAATCTTGCATTCCAAATTTCTTCAGCAAGTTTCTGGTGTACTAGGTTTGACAAATAAAAGTGCCTTCCTCATTCTGCTTGACTTGAAGGCCCAGAAAATAGCTAAGTTCCCCCATCATACTCATCTGATATCTTGACTGCATTAGTTTGGCAAACTTCTTGCAAAGTTTGTCATTTGTAGATCCAAAAATGATATCATCAACATAAATCTGGACCAGAAGTAAGTCCTTTCCATGGTTGAGGTAGAACAATGTTTTGTCTATTGTCCCTCTGTTGAATCCACTTTCCAGAAGAAACTGAGCTAAAGTCTCATACCATGCTCTAGGAGCTTGCTTAAGTCCATAAAGTGCTTTATCAAGCCTGTAGACATAATCTGGATGTTGGGTATCTACAAAACCTGGAGGTTTTTCAGCATATACCTCTTCCTCCAATTCTCCATTGAGAAAAGCACTTTTCATATCCATTTGAAAGATAGTAAACTTTTTGTGAGCAGCATAAGCCAAAAATATCCTTATGGCTTCTAACCTATCAACTGGTGTAAATGTTTCATCAGAATCAATTCCCTCCTATTGAGAATATCCTTTTGCAACCAGCCTTGCCTTATTCCTTGTAATTATGCCATCACTGTCAGTTTTGTTTCTGAATACCCACTTTGTACCAACAACAGATCTATTCTTTGGTCTTGGCACTAGGGTCCAGACTTTGTTTCTTTCAAATTCATTCAACTCTTCCTGCATTGCTTGCACCCAATCAGCATATTGAAGAGCTTCTTCCACTTTCTTTGGCTCAGTCTGAGAGAGAAAAGAATTGTAGAGGCATTCATTTGAAGTACCTGTTCTAGTTCTGACACCTGCATCAGGATTTCCAATTACCAAATTAGGTGTATGTGATTTTGTCCACTTCCTTGCAGATGGAAGGTTTTCTCTAGAACTGGATGCTCCCCCATGATCCATGCTATCTTCATTTTCTGATGCTCCCCCTGAAACTGTGCTCTCTGAGTTGGATTCTTCAGTATTTAGATTTTCAGCACTATCAGAACTTGGCTTATCAGAACTTGACGAATCAGAACTTGAAGAGCCAGATGTATGTTCTGATGTTTCTTGAGATGTGGTAGGATCTTGAGTATGCTCCCCCTGCATAGGTGCATCTTCCTTTGACGTAGTCACCATAGTTTCAATAACATCAGAGTTTAATCCATCAGAGTTTACAGTATCAGGACTTAGACTATCAGGATTTTCTGTATCAGAATTTGAGTCTTCATTTTCAAATCTCAGCTGATCATGGTCAATGAAATCTTCAAGACCAGTAATCTTTTTGTCATCAAAAGAGACATTGATAGATTCCATGACCACTCTTGTTCTCAAATTATAGACTCTAAAGGCTTTTGTGGAAAGTGGATATCCAACAAAGATTCCTTCATCAGCTTTTAGATCAAACTTTGATAGCTGTTCAGGATGAGTCTTGAGAAAAAAACACTTGCATCCAAATACATGAAAATATTTCAGATTTGGCTTCTCTTTCTTCACCATCTCATATGGTGTTTTTCCATGCTTGTTAATGAGTGTTGCATTTTGAGTAAAACAAGCAGTCTGCACAGCTTCAGCCCAGAAATAGGTTGGAAGCTTTGCTTCTTCAAGCATTGTACGTGCAGCTTCAATGAGAGTTCTATTCTTCCTTTCAACAACTCCATTTTGCTGTGGAGTTCCAGGAGCAGAAAATTCCTGCTTTATTCCATGGCTTTTGCAGAACTCTTCCATTATCAAATTCTTGAACTCAGTGCCATTATCACTCCTTAAAACTTTCACAGAATCTTTGACCATTTTATCGAGCTGTTTGACATGATCAATCAAGATAGATGTAGTTTCACTTTTTGTGTGCAAGAAATACACCCATGTGTATCTGGTGAACTCATCCACTATGACCAACACATACTTCTTCTTTGCAATAGACATGACATTTACTGGACCAAATAAATCAACATGTATTAGATGATAAGGCTCAAGAATTGATGATTCAGTCTTGCTCTTGAATGAAGATTTTCTTTGTTTGGCTTTCTGACATGAATCACAAAGACCATCAGGAGCAAATACTGTGTTTGGCAATCCTCTCACAAGATCTTTCTTGACCAGTTCATTTATATTGTTGAAATTTAAATGAGAGAGTTTCTTATGCCAATTCCAGCTTTCTTCAATTGATGCTCTACTCATCAGACAGATTGCAGAACCATCAGTACTTGTTGAAAGCTTAGCTTCATAAATGTTACCACGCCTGTATCCTTTCAGAACAACTTTGCCTTTAGATTTACTCACTATTTCACAGTGTTCTTCAAAGAAATCAACATGATAACCTCTGTCACAGATTTGACTTATACTCAGTAGGTTGTGTTTAAGTCCTGAGACCAGAGCTACTTGTTTAATTATGACATTTCCAAGATTGATATTGCTATATCCCAATGTTTTTCCAATGTTGCCATCTCCATAAGAAACACTTGGGCCAGCTTTCTCCACAAAGTCTGATAGCAGGGCCTTATTTCCAGTCATATGTCCTGAACATCCACTGTCCAGAACTAGAATATTTTTCCTGTTGCCCTGTAATCACAAAGACCACTAATTATTAGTTTTAAGGACCCAGACTTGCTTGGATCCTTTGGCCTTATTAAGTTTGTTAACATTTACAGCGGATTTAGCATCAGAGTTTATGTTAACATTTTTCTTATCAGAACTTACACTATCAGACTTTGAATCAGAATTTACACTAGAAGGAACAATGGAAACTTTCTTCAAAGAAGGTTTTATTTGATAATAATCATAGTACAAACTATGATATTCCTTACAAGTATAAATGGAATGCCATAAACTACCACAATGAAAACAAGGATTTTGTGGTTTGTATCTAACAGACTGACTCTTAACTCCTGATTTTGAAGGTAAGGAGTTAATATTCCTATTCTTCCTGCAAAAAGAAGCCAGATGGTTAGAACTTCCACAGTTATGACATGTTTTCCTAGGAGCATCAGGAACAGGTTTATAATCATTGCTTTTATTCACACCTTCCTTTCCATTCCTATTTTTCCTAGGTGATTTTACCTTGTTTGCATTCTTAACATCTTTCAGCTTATGTTTAAGCTGCTTCTTTGTCATTAAGCCTATGTTCACTTCAGCTGTCTTTTCCTGTTTTAGTTTGTCAGAAGTTAATTCCTCTTTAACTTCTGATTTCTCATTTTCAGACTTTACTGTTACAAACTTAACAGGTTTTAACTTTGGCTTTTGCTTATCAACAGACTTAATTTCTTCAGTTCCTTTATCATTCTTATCTTCTCCATAACCTAAGCCCTCTTTCCAGTTTCCACTACTTAGCAAATTTTGAGTTATTTTGCCAGAGTTAGTCCAAGTCCTGATAATCTCTCTTTCCTTTTCTAACTCAGTTTTTAGAGATTCATTTAATTTTAGCACTTCATTCCTAACATAAAAAGTATCATCTCTATCCTTCTGAGTTTGATGGAACATGACTAACTCTTTTTCTAAGAAATCATTCCTTTTCTTAAATGCAAGATTTTCAGAAGTTAATCTTTCACATGTTAAAGTTTGATCTCTATAGCTAACAAACATGGTTTTAAGATATCTTCTCAACTCATTAATATCATCAGTATGAAAAGCATAAGTAGTCTGAGGTACCTTTGTTTCAGCAGCTTCAGAACTGCTCTCAGTACTTTCTTTATCAGCATTTACCATCAATGCATAGTTCTCCTCACTTTCAGAGTCTGAGGTGTCTTTCCAGCTTTTCTGCTTTGTGACAAGAGCCTTGCCTTTGTCACCCTTTACCTTCTTGCAGTCAGGAGATATGTGGCCTTTCTCACCACAGTTATAGCATTTAACATTGGTGTAATCTCCTCTGTCAGACTTTCCTCCTCTGCCTTCAGATCTTCTGAAATTCTTCTTATCAGAACTTATGCCTTTCCTGGAAAACTTCTTTCCCTTCCTGAACTTCCTATATGCAATCTTTGTGATTCCTTTCACCATAAGAGCACACAGCTTCATCATCTCCTCATCAGCATCAGTCTCAGGCAAGCTTTCAGAATCTGAGTCATCATTACTCTCAGAACTTGATGACTCAGTATCAGACTTTATGAAAAGAGCTTTACCCTTGTCTTTCTTTGAGGAAGCTGCTTTGGGGAATTCTTCTTCAGCCTTAAGAGCAACTGTCCTTGACTTTCCTTCTTTCCTCTTGCTTCTTTGTTCCATCTCCAGCTCATGAGTCTTGAGCATTCCATAGATTTCGTCAAGAGTTATTTCATCAAGATTGTAGTTATCTCTTATTGTCGTTGCCTTCAAATCCCAGCATTCAGGAAGAGCTAACAGGAACTTAAGGTTTGAATCTTCAATATCATACTCTTTATCAACCAATGACAAATCATTCAAAAGTTTGACAAATCTATCATATAAATCATTCAATGACTCATTAGTCTTTGAGTCAAAGTGTTCATACTCTTGAGTGAGTATTGTCTTCCTGTTCTTCTTAATTGTGTCAGTTCCCTGACACCTTGTTTCCAGAGCATCCCATATCTCCTTAGCAGTCTTGCAGTTGATTACCCTGTTTGACATTACATTATCAATGGCACTATGTAGTAAGTGTCGTACCTTAGCATCATTAGCAATTGATGCTATGTCCTCAGCAGTATAATCACTCTTCTCCTTTGGTACGGTCTTTGCTGCTTCACCTGCAACTGCAACTGCGAGTTTGGTTGGTTTGTGAGGACCTTCCTTGATTCTATCAAGGTATTCTGGATCTGTTGCTTCCAGGAACATGGTCATCCTTACCTTCCATATGGGATATTCAGATGGTCTTAGTATGGGAACTCTGATGGTCTCATACCGACTCTGAATTTGTGTCTTTGGTGGTTCCTCAGTTTTGGTAGGCTTAGTTTGAGTTTTTGTGTCCGACATGATTGTGTTTGGATCTTTAACTGTATGTATGTTAACAGATAGGCTCTGATACCAATTGTTAGGTCACAAACACACTGTAGAGGGGGTGAATACAGTGTATAGTACACTCAAATCGAACTTTAAGAACTTAAGTAACAGAAAACAAACTTTATTGAAACAATAAACTCTGTTACAGTATGGAACTGTTACCTCTCAGTGATGAATAAATATCACGAGAGCTGCTAGGGTTACAATGAATAATCTTTTCTAACAATGATAACACTTATAGTGTAAACCCTATGTCTGTGTTTATATACTACACAGTTACAAGATAATCGCTAATTGATATGGAATATAATTCTGCTTCCTAAAATATATCAATCAGATATCTTTTCTTCCAAGTATTCCATTCTTCACGGAATTCCTTCTTCATGTATATCTCTTCTTATGTTTATCTCAATCTTCTTTCCTTTAATCAGCTACTGTCCTTATCTGATTATCCTTCAGCACTTAAGTTCTGATATCTATCTTCTAATGATTATCTCCTGATAACATACGTACTGATATCCTTAAGTCCTGACTTCCACTATAAGTACTGATCAACAGTTAAGTACTGATTTATCCTGTTCAGTAAGATCTGAAAGCTAAACATAAAACATATTAGCCATGACATTATCAAATATATCTAACAATATAAATTTATAAATCAACATAATAATAATTAGGAAGATATAATAATTATCTATATTTTATTTTGGACATATAAAAATTGAAATACTCAATTAATACTATTTTTGAATATTCAAATACAAATAACACTTAACAGTTAATTCACAAAATAGATACTGAAGACACATAATAATTATTTAATAGCAAAAATAATTACACGATATATCCCGGATATTACATCCTTCCCCCCTTAAAAGGATTCTGTCCTCAGAATCTCTTAAGAAAACAAATGAGGGTATTTTTCTCTCATATCACTTTCTAATTCCCAGGTTGACTCTTCAACCTTTGGGTTTCTCCACAATACTCTTACTAACTTTACCACTTTATTCCTCAATACCTTCTCTCGCTCCTCTAGAATCTCTATCGGACTCTCTACATATGACAAATCTGCCTGAAGCTCTATTGGCTCATATTCTATTACATGCCTGGAGTCTGGATTATACTTCTTAAGCATTGATACGTGAAAAACATTGTGAATGTGCTCCATGTGCGGTGGTAACGCCAACTCATAAGCTACTTTGCGAATGTGCTTTAAAATCTCAAAAGGTCCGACATATCTTGGGCTTAGCTTCCCTTTCTTCCCAAACCTCGTTAGTCCTTTCCATGGTGATACTTTTAATAATACCAAGCTCCCTTCTTCAAATTCCATGTCCTTCCTTGATTGGTCTGCATACTTTCTCTGATGATTTTGTGTGGCTATTAATCTCTTCTGGATAATTTCAACAACTTCCTTTGTCTGCTGCACCAATTCAGGTCCGGGTATTTTGCGTTCTCCTACTTCGTCCCAATATACTGGAGATCTACATTTGCGTCCATAAAGGGCTTCATAGGGTGGCATCCCAATGCTGGCGTGATAACTGTTGTTATAAGCAAACTCTACCAGGGGTAAATGCTCGTCCCAACTTCCTTTAAAATCAATAGCACAAACACGTAACATGTCCTCGATTGTCTGGATCGTTCTTTCACTTTGGCCATCCGTCTGCGGGTGATAGGTCGTACTCATATTCAATCTTGTTCCCAAACATTCTTGAAAACTCTTCCAGAATCTTGAGTTAACCTTGGATCTCGATCAGATACGATAGACACTGGAACTCCATGACGAACTACAATTTCTTTTAGGTACATATGGACCAACTTGTCGAGTGAAAATCTTTCATTTATAGGCAGAAAATGAGCTGACTTGGTAAGTCTATCCACTATAACCCAAATGGCATCATGATTAGCCCTTGTCCTTGGTAATCCAACTATAAAATCCATGGCAATGTGTTCCCACTTCCATTCTGGAATCTCTAATGGTAGTAGCAATCCGCTTGGTCTCTGATGCTCTGCTTTAACCCTTTGACAGGTATAACATTTGCTAACCCATTCCGCAATTTCCCTCTTCATGTCTGGCCACCAATAACTCTTCTTTAAATCTCTATACATTTTGGTACTTCTTGGATGGATGGAATACCTTGAATTATGTGCCTCCTGTAGAATTTCATTCTTTAACTCCGTCATCGGTGGAATCCAAATTCTAGATGAAAACCTCAGAATACCTTGGTCATCTTGTTGCGTGCATAATTCCTCACCTACCAAACGATTTATATCTTGATCCATTACCTCTTTCTGGCATTTCTTTATTTTCTCCCATAACTCTGGTTGGAAAATCATACTATACACTTTTGCTTCCTCAGGCTTGCAAATTCTAATCTCCAATTCTAATTTCTGAAATTCTTTATATATCTCTTCAGGTACGGATAACACATTTAACTTTTCCTTCCGACTTAACGCGTCTGCTACAACATTCGCCTTACCAGGATGATAATTAATTGAGCAATCATAATCCTTGATCAATTCTAACCATCTCCTTTGCCTCATATTAAGTTCTTTTTGGGTAAATATATACTTCAAACTTTTGTGATCCATATAAATCTCACATTTCTCTCCATACAGATAATGTCTCCAAATCTTCAAAGCAAATACTATGGCTGCTAACTCCAAATCATGAGTAGGGTACTTCTGTTCGTGTGGTTTCAATTGCCTTGACGCATACGCAATCACCTTGTCGTGCTGCATAAGAACACATCCTAATCCTTTGTGAGAAGCATCACTATAAATTACGAAATTCCCTTGATCGTCCGGAAGTGACAAAACAGGTGCCGTGATTAATCGTCGCTTCAATTCCTGAAAACTTTTCTCGCATTTGTCGTTCCATATAAACTTCTCATTCTTTCGTGTAAGCTTTGTTAATGGTGTGACAATCCTTGAGAAATTTTGAACAAATCGACGATAATATCCCGCCAATCCTAGGAAACTTCTTACCTCGGTGGGTGTTCTCGGTCTTTCCCAATTCGTAATTGCCTCGATCTTTGCCGGGTCCACTTTGATCCCTTCCTTAATAACTATGTGTCCTAAGAACTGAACCTCTTGTAACCAAAATTCACACTTCGAGAATTTAGCATACAACTTCTTTTTCCTTCAAATCTCCAAAGCTGTCCTTAAATGTTCCGCATGATCATCTTCTGTCTTTGAATAGATCAAAATATCGTCTATAAATACAATAACGAACTTGTCCAAATATTCCTTGAAAATTCTGTTCATCAGGTCCATAAATGCTTCCGGGGCGTTGGTCAATCCAAAAGACATGACTAGAAATTCATAATGTCCATACCTTGTTCGAAAAATGGTCTTTGGTATATCCTCTGGCTTGATCTTCAGTTGATGATATCCCGATCTTAAATCGATTTTGGAGAAATACTTGGCTCTCTTCAATTGGTCAAACAATTCGTCAATTCTGGGCAACGGATACTTGTTCTTGATCGTAAGCTTGTTGAGCTCCCTATAGTCAATACCTAGTCTCATGCTTCCATCTTTCTTCTTAACAAATAATACCGGTGCTCCCCATGGGGATACACTGGGTCTGATTACTCTTTTCTCTAACAACTCCTGCAACTACTTCGCTAGCTCTTTCATCTCAACAGGCGCCATTCTGTACGGGGCCTTGGATACTGGTTCTGTTCCAGGTGTTAAGTCGATCGCAAATTCAATTTCTCTATCTGGAGGAAGTCCTGGCAATTCATCGGGAAACACGTCTGGAAATTCATTCACTACTGGAATATCTTCAAGTTTTGCTGGCTCCTGACTCTTGTCAATCACGAATGCTATAAAATACTCGCATCCTTGCCGTAATAACTTCTTAGCTTGAATTATTGTTAAGAACTTCTTTAATTACTTCTGTCCCTTGAACATTACTATCTTTTCATCAGGCGTCTTCACCGTTATCTTCTTATTTAGACAATCTATCTGGGCATCGTGCTTAGATAACCAATCCATCCCTAATATAACGTCAAATTCTCCTAACTTAAATGGTATCAAATCTACACAAAACTTACTACCAGAAATCTCAACCTCACAATTCCCACAAACTTGATTCACAGTTACACGTTCTTGATTTGCTAATTCCACAGTCATTATTTCATTTAAATACTCTACTGGACAATTTAACTTGCTAACAAAATCTTATGAAATAAACGATCGAGTTGCTCCCGAATCTATTAACACTTTGGCACATAAAAAAATCACATTGAGCGTACCTGCTACGACATCTGTGTCCTGGATAGCATCCTTCACTGACATGTCGAAAACTCTAGCCCTTGGAGCCTCATTTACTGCTGGGGTAGATCCCATAATCCTTAATGCATTACTGACTGGGGCTGATGTCTTGCAATCCCTGGCCATATGCCCTGGCTTTCCACATTTAAAGCACGTAAATCCAATGGCTGGAACCTTTACTGCTGGATTTCGGATAGGCTGATCCTTATTTGCTGGCTCTCTAGCTGGTTGATTTCGGCACTCCCTCGAATAGTGCCCTTTCTGGTTGCATTTGAAACATACCACATTCAACTTGTTACAAACTCCTCCATGCTTCTTTCCACAAACTTGACAATCTGGAAAAGTTAATCTCAACTGATTCGGCTGATTCACATTAGCTGGACGGTTGCCCTGGCCTCCGTCTCCTGCATTTTGTCTCCTGAAATTAAAATTTCTCCCTGGCTGGAACTTGCCCTTCTTAAAGTTTGGAAACTTCCCTGGGTGTAACTGACCCTCACTTCCCTCAACCTTCCTTTTCTTGCTCTCTTTTTCCTTCTGTGACATCTCACTTTCGGTCTCTGCAATCATAGCCTTCTGTACAACCCCTGCATATGTCTCCAACTCAAAAATAGCTACCTTCCCTCTGATCCATGGCTTCAAGCCTTGCTGGAATCTCTTAGCTTTCTTTCTATCAGTATCAACATACGACGGCACATACCTTGACAATTCTTCAAAATTTACTCTCATAATCTGCCACCGACATAGTTCCTTGCTTTAACTCTAAAAACTTCAGCTCCATCCGATCTTGAACAAACTGAGGAAAATACTTTTCTAGAAATAATTCCTTAAACCTCTCCCAAGTAATAACATCTGTACCTTCCAATATCTTCACAATCTCCTACCAGTAGGTGGCCTCATTCTTCAAATAGTAACTTGCAAACTCAACCTTCTGTTCCTCCTTCACTTTCACTAAGGCAAATGCCTTCTCTATTTCTTTTAACCACACATTTGCTTCAATCGGCTCTAGAGAACCCTTGAATTCTGGTAGGTTTACTGCCTGAAAAGTTTTGAAAGTTACCTGGGGATTGGTCTGTCTTTGTTGTTGTTGTGCCAGGTGAACTGTTTGTTGGGCCAAGATTTGGAGAATCTGGGCTATTGTTGGGTCTATGGGTCCTGGGTTCACATTTGGGTTTGTTTCATCTTGGTTGTTATTGTTTTTGGTTCCTTCATTCTGGGTGTTGGTGCGGGTATTTCTTCTGGGAGGCATTTTCTGTAAAGAATCAATCAATTTATTTAGCTTTTGAATCAAATCTTTGCATAAAGGAAAAGTTTTATAAAACAGGAGTATCTTTTTTTTTTTTTTGAAAACAGTTGTAACTAAGTAAATTGCATGCTTCTTTACATAATATAAACAGTCATGGAAAACAGGGTACATGGTATCACAGGGGTATAACTGGTGCAATAGATAAGGTAAAGTAAAATAGGTGCGATAAAGTAAATGACAGTGTTGGAAAAGAAAAGGTACTGATATATAGATCAAAAGTTTTAGGGTAGTACAACCGTAAACACGCTTCAGAAGTAAAAGCAAAAGGGTACAACAACCTACTCACTAGTCGGCATAGCTAGTCTATAAAAACAACTCAAAAGTCTACTGATACACACTACACACTACTGTCGTACTATACAATCATAACAACACTGCTTAGCATCTCCGTCTCTGGATTTCTGACTCATGGCAAGTCTGGACCTCCAATCTCCTCAAGCTCCTCTAGAACCCACTTAGCCCACTCCACTAGGAAATCAGGGGTGATGTCCTCATATGTAGCCTCAGCAATCCTCACTGCAGCTGTCAGCAGGTACGCATGATATGTAGTAACTCCTGAATCTGACCCTGAAGGAATCGCTGCTCCATAAGGCAAGCCTCAAACTGATGATATGGGACAGGATAAGAAGAGAACTGAAAAGGTACTCCTGTAACTGAATGACCAGTAAAGCCTGAATCAGCAGGTGGGGGTCCTCTAACAGGTGGCCTCATGCCTGGAGGTGGAATAGCCTGCAGTGGTACGAGCTACAACACCGGTGGAGGTAGAATAGCCAATGCTGGTGGAATAACAGGACGTGGATCCGATGCTGGTGCTCCAACTGAAGGCTCTGAGTGATCAGCTGATACGGGAATAAAAGAGTCGGCCATCGCTGCTATCTAAAATTATATTGCAATATAAGAATCTCAAACCACGACGCGAACTATACTAATACCGGTTATACCATAACACTTAACCTCTCGACGTTCTATCATCCTATGCCTTACTTCTAATCCTAACCCCCTACCCATTCCCGTCAACCTAGGCTTGTGTCAGTGACTTATAACCTGTAGCTCTGATACCAAAACTGTGGCGCCCTCCAAACCCGGGTCAGAAGTTTGGGGTCCACACACACACCTTATTTATAACCTGCTTATAACAATACTAAAGATAATAATAATATGCAATGACCCTACTTACCAACTACCACGGATCACAACAGGTTAAAGTATGCATACAAGCCAAACACACTAATATATTATATACCGATTAAATCCCAACCATTCAAACTTAAACTGAGTATTAAACATATTACAAACTTTTACAATTTACATTATTCCAAAAGAAGCCTACTAGCTCAGCTTCAACAGCCTTAATCCCTAGCTCTCGCACTGGACTGGGGATTCTTGCTACCAACTGGTTCCTTTTTAACTGGAAAGAGTATAAACAACATCGCACAAATGAGCTAACTAGCTCAGCAAGTCATAATGACAAAACTGAGAATAATGATCATCAAGTGAATATGGTTATGATATCAAGTGAACAATGGATTATGATTTAGAATTGGATACTATATTTTTATTTTAAAACCAAGGTTAGGCTGCTGATCAGTCACGCACTAACCCCGAGAAAAGCACACATCATTGCTCTAACTACTGGATCCAAGGCACACATTGGCCTAACTTGACCATTATATGGTCTGACCACGAATCTGGTCCACAATTTTATAAAAACAATCCAATTCTAACATAATAACAAAATTAAACAATAATAAACAATAATCAGAATCATTAACAATAGTGAGTGTTTAATAATAAAAGGGTTTTAACCCTTGTGTGGATTTTCAAAGCATAAGATACCATGGGTTGAGTATATAATAACTCAGTTCAGTGTCTGGTATTTAGTTTGTATGTATTTGTGGAGTAGTATCGTAGATTTGTGGTTCGTGTTTGGGTATACAATAATCAATGGCTTAGAAAGAATATGGTTCATGGCTCAAGAACAATAACTGAAATCAGGGTTTAGATTTCTGTGCTTCAAAGCACTTGCAATGTCAACAAGACTATCAAGTATTACAATATCTCGAGAAAGTTCAGAACACTTGCCTGGTATTAGCTTACTATCCTGCACTCGCTTCCAATCACAATCGTCTTACTCCTCAACTACCTATTTCCCTTTCCTACGTCTTGCCTCTTCTGCTCACATATGATAAGCATCTATCAATCATCAACTAACAGGATTCCATTCAACACATACTTCTATCTACCCTTCGTTTCACCCAAATCCGATTAACGGATTGAAAGTTATGCAATAACCAAGTAAACACCGAATATATAGACCGATAGTCAATCAATAAGTCACGTATAACACATAATACATCTCGTAATCAATGACATATCATTTATAAAGAAGTCTCGGGTCATAAATATGCTTTCGGGTCATAATTTTTAAAGTATTTTTCAGAATTAATACGTGTCGTTGGATCAATTTCGGGTTAATAAACAGGGTTCGGTTGGCCAATTCTGGCTCCGAAACAATTTTGTAATAATTATCGAGCCTTGGAAATAATTTAGAATAATATTTAAAGCTCGAAACTATTTTTCGGAATTTTAAATCATTTTTAAATAATTAAATCTAATTAAATAATTAATTAAAATCAATTAATAATTAATTAAATCAATTAATCAATTAATTTTTGAATTAATTGACCAAATAATCAATTAAAAATCAACTGAAATTAATTAACTAATTAATTCAGATTTATTTTTGAATTAAAAATAATTTTCGGAATTAAAATACTAATTTTTAGAATTTTCAGAAATTAAAAATGAATTTTATAATAAAAATAAAATGGAAAAATGATTTTTAAACATTTTATAAACTACAGGGACTAAACTTCATCATCTACAAAACTACAGGGGCCTGTTTGCAATTTTGCCAGCCCAGCTGTCGACTCGCCGGAGTGTGGCCGGAGAATACGATAACGGCCACCTCAGGCTACCAAACTGTCCAGATTAAATCTATAGGTTACCAGCAACTTATTCGTGCAATCAAAACTCAATAATCATTTCTGTTCTGGCCGGAAATTGGCCAAGAACATCGCCGGTTTCCGGCGAACATCGAAAACTTTCAAAACACAACTCCCTTCGATCCATTAATCCTCTGTTAACGAGCTATATACCAATCGATTGCAAATTTCATATGGAACACAACCCACTATAAATCAACAGCTAATAACCCCTGGATCAAAAAACCCCAAATTTCAATTGAAAACATTCATACCGGCTATAAACCCTAATTTTGAAATTTGAAAATTAAACCTACTTTTGAGCATGTTATTGAACTCCAAATCAGACGTATAATATATCAAAATCATCAGGAAAACAAGCTCTACCACATGCAATCATCAAATCATACAAATAATCATCCGAACAAAAATTCATATTTTTCATAAAAATAATTCAAAAATAATTAATTTTATATAAAATCAACCTTTGATTCTGCAGTAAAACAGGTCCTGGAATCTGATAGTACTCCTTGAGACCTTCAAATTGGTTACTCCAACTTTCCAAACGGATTTCACTAACACCTTGAATTTGTGGTTTGATTCTCAGAAAGGTTTATGAATATATGATTTTTCTCTGTAAAATTATATAATTATCTGTCTGCAAATGATTTTGATACGAAATAAAATACGGTAAAAGGCTATTTATATTTACGGGAAATTAGTATCCCGTTGGATCATTCCGGATATAAAACGGTACGTTTATTTGTAAAAACTGATCCAAACGGTATCGGTTTTCGGGATAATTATCCAAATCAGTACAATTTGTACTGCGGTCTTGGTCTCAGCGCCTGGTTACACGTATTGCGAAGTGATAATTGTGATAGTTTAATAAAAAGCTCCCGTTTATCAAAAATACGGGTTTTATTGATTTACCGAAACGAATATTGTATCGAAAATGTTGCGCCGGGACCCGCGCAGGACAAACCGTACGCCGGATCGAAAAAGTCGAAACATGAAAAATGCTCGGAATATTACAATTAGGTTAGGAAGGAGTTCTCGGAAGAGTTTCGGGTTCCAAAAACGTAACAACGGTTGACGTCGGTTGGTTCCCGCTTTTATAAAATAGATTTTAAATACTCGAAAAAAGATTTTATAAATTTCATATGATTCATATAAATTCATAAATCAACATAATAATAATTAGGAAGATATGACAATTATCTATATTTTATTTTGGACATATAAAAATTGAAATACTCAATTAATACTATTTTTGAATATTCAAATACAAATAACACTTAACAGTTAATTCACAGAATAGATACTGAACACACATAATAATTATTTAGTAGCAAAAATAATTACACGATATATCCCGGATATTATAGTGAGCATCATCTTTTAAATGATTTATTGGCTCAATTGCCATTTCTTTCAGAATCTACTGAGAATACTGTGCAAAATCTCAAATCAATCGCCACATATTCAACAATAGTCTCTACTCCAAACTCTATCATTTCTACTATCTCGACGGATATTGTTCATCTGTTGACCAGTGATTGTGTCTTGACGGATGTGCTTAACAACAGTCATCCGTTGACACTTCCAACTACTACTTCGATGGATGTTTCTCATCCATTGAATATCACTGCACAACTTTAAACTTCAACAAATGTTACAAGTGCAGATGATTTAGTGGTTGTACAGTCACTCTTAGGTTGAGGGAAGGGACTGAATAGAGTGAGAGGCTGAGTTGCTCTCAGGTAAAAGGAGAGGAAAAGAGTGAAAATTTGCAAGCTATTTCTTCCAGGTTGGAAAAAGTGAGTGAGTGAAGTTCCACCTT
Source organism: Apium graveolens (assembly GCF_009905375.1). NCBI lineage: Eukaryota > Viridiplantae > Streptophyta > Magnoliopsida > Apiales > Apiaceae > Apium > Apium graveolens. The sequence goes on from NC_133656.1 coordinate 170,621,110, forward strand.
AGTAGGTGAAGGTGAAGGTGAGGGTGGGAAGTCAAGGGGAGCCCTTGATGCAAGAAAAGAGAGATCATGAGAGAAAAGCAGGTACAGAAGAATGGGAATAGCCCATTGTAAGTGAGTTAATGGATGTCAATGAGGCTGAAAAGAAATGGCTATTTCAGCAAGAGTATCAAGCTATCTTAGACTCTATTTTTTATGACGCTGAGGCATTTACTCACCCTGTTTTAGCTTATCAAGTTTTGGCTGAACATGATAATGTAGCTGCTGAAAAAATGCTCAACTTGGTGCACACTACTGCTTCTATGCAATGGGCCAAGGATGCCATGACAGCCATGCCACCCACAACTGATGATGATGTTGACTATCAAACTGGTGGTTCGGAGGATATATTTGAGGATGAAGATGATGATGAAGGAGAGTTCATGGATATAGGGGAGAGAAGGCCCTAGCTCAAGATCCAACATTCCATCTTGGGTGTTTTCCAAAGCACGTGATGAGCACCATTTCAAATCCACTCTTTCTCACATCATTCAACAAACTCAGACAACCCTTCAAACTACTACAAATGCCAACACCAAGAGACTTCTACAAGCACATCTAAACTCTCTCTAACTATATCAAATTCAATCTCTCAAATAAAATCTAGATGTCACTGAACTGAAGACTGAAATTGATCAAGTCAAGAAGGATGTTACCGAGAGATTCGATGCTAAGTTTCCTAGCACAACCATGCTAGACATCAGTAGACAACTAAGGAAAAATTGTGATCTAGCCAGCAAGGTGGACTCCTTAGAAAAAAGGCTCAAAACCCTGGAAACATCAATTACTGAAATCTATCTCCATCAATGTAACGACCGGGAAATTTACGATTGTATTATATCATATTTATAATAAAGTATGTGTATTAATATGTCATTTATGTGAGATTATCTGTTGAACCCTAACTGTTACATGTTACGTGTATTCTGTGTCATTTCTGTATTTTACAGGTATTTTCAGATGTTTTATTTTGCATTCATCGCTTTCATTTCAAACGTTTTACGACCCAAACAATGATTTTAAAGCCAGTATTCCAAATAAAATAATGGGCCTTATTTTTCATCAAACGGCTTTACAATCGCAATATTCTGAACATCTAGATATTTTATAAATTTTCACGTTTTACGAAAAATGACTTTTTCGGGCCCCATTGGGTGTTAAAAACCCCACAAAAATCACATTTTTATTTTTATAAAATTATAGGACTTTCATTTATATTATTTCTTTGCATTTTTGCATTATTCACCATTTTTGGGAAATTTTGGCATATATATTGTATATATAAAATATTTATAAATTAAATTTTAATACCCAAAAATTATGAAAATTAGGGCCAAATATTTTTATTAAATGTATAATTAGCCCCTTAATTTTATTTAGGAGTATTAATTTTACTACTATAAATAGCCTAATTATTAATTAATTATAATTAATAAATCATTAAAATTCTGAAAATTACACAAATTCTCTGCAAACCGGGTCAAGAAGAACAGGGCCGGGTCAGGAATTAAAACGGTGATTTTGATCTGATTTCTATACCAAATCAATCAGTCCGAGTACTCAAATCACAGGTTTTGATCTGTTCTTTCCGTTTCTTCCATCAATTTCAAGTTTTGAGTTGTTATTTTTGATTTTCGATTTCTAGGGTTTATACCCGATTTGGTACTTTTTGATTCTGGGGTTATTTGTTGAAATTGATGATATATATAGCTTTGTCTGATGATTTATGATCGATTCCTGTTAATCAATTTCACAAACGATTGCTTAAACTGATAATTCGATATCTAGGGTTTATGTGTTTTTTTCCTTGAATCGTTTTTGATTTTAGGGATATCTGAGGTATATTTGGATATGGGGGTTTGATTATGGGTGTTATGAGCTTTAATTTGAGCTATAGAACGTAATTTTTGATGTGCGATTTAAGCAAATCGGATTTTGGCCGGAATCTTGTTTCCGGGATTATTGATGTGTTTTGTTCGTTGATTTGTGTTTAAAAGTAAGTTTAGAATTGATTCCCAGTAAAAACAATCACAAACGGTTCATAGTTTGGCCAGAAATTGACTTTGTCGGAAACTACAGAGGTTCACCGGAGTTCTTCGGGTTTTTGGCCGGAGAACATCACCTGGGGATGATTGAAGCCTGGAAACTTGGGGATTATGTTGCTGTGTTTGTATTGGATAAAAGCCCTATAAAAATTATGTCAAACCATCCCTGTAGTGGCCTGAATTGAAGTAGCCGGATAATTTTTCGGTGACCAGAAAGCCACCGAATTCTGGGTTCCTGGTGACCCATTTACCCGAATTCATACACGGATTAAAACCCGGTTTTGATCTGTTTTGTCAGAAACCAATTTCTGACAACTGTTTCTGAAATTTTGACTTTTATTTTATTTTTGTTAACTTTAAAAATCAGTTTTATTTATTTTATAAATCCATTACTTAATTATTTAATTAATTGATTTATATTATAAACAATTCTGAATTATTTTTTAAAAATCAGATTGAATTATTTTCTTAATTAGTTATTATTTATTTATTAGTTATTAATTATTTATTAATTATTTAAAAATGATTAATTATTTTGATAATTGATCAAATAATTTTCTATAAATCATAATAAATTCATTTTAATTCCAAAAATTATAGAAAAATCATTTTTAATTCTGATTTTTCTTAAATAATTATTTAAAAATTACTTTTGGGTTTTAAAAATTAGTAATAATTATTTATACTGAATAATAAATCGAATTAACAGTGATTAATTTTTAATAATTAAACCGTTAGTCCGATTCGAGTGGAACGAAAGCCTGTTGACTCAGAAAAATGAATTCTTTTCATTAAAAATAATATTAAAGTTTAATTTCTTTTAGAAACTAGTTGATTTTGGTACTTGTTTGATTATCAGTCAAAATGCGTGCCGAGACGAGTCCGAAAAATTCCGGAAAAATGGAAAACGAGTTAGATAATGATCAGTTGAGTGATCAGCGAGTCGATGTTGGTTCTAAAAATTATTTTAACTATAAAAATGATTATGTGCTTATGTGCCTATGTGTATTATGTGGTTAATTGAGTTTTATTTGCTAATAAATAATACATGAGTCAGTCATAAGCGCATGGGTAGATGTTAGGAACGGTGTGACGTCGATTCAAGATGCAATTGAAGTACGAAATGACTTAACCAATCTGTTTTGCTAACAGAAGCTAAGCCAGCCAGGCAAGTTGAGTCGGTATTAGTCCAAGGTGATAGACGACAGTGATCAAAATTATAGTGAGTCGCGCAGAAGGCAAGTTTTTCCCCTATTCTACTTTCAGAATAGTGATATTTATTCAAATGCTTATCACATTTGAACTCTTTTGATTCTTGTTCTTAATCACTGATACACACTTGCTATTCCTTTGTTCATATTTCATATCAATTCTTGATTTCTCCATTTCTTTGGATTTCTGATTCATATCCCGTTGATGATGCAATGAGATTGATATGTTCTGGTGTTTAGAATATATCAAAGCATACCGATTGTTCCAGTTGCTAAGCGATGAATTGGATAATGATATTTTTGGGATTGAGTGTGTCTTAATCGTGAGGACCGGGATTTGACTGGTGCCTCGACATGGGCCGTAGTGCCTGGGTACCCGACTAGATCTATATAGTGAGATATAGATCTGCATTATATTCTGACTGATCAGCAGAATATAGATGCGAACTTGTGTCCAGTTTAATTCATTTGTACTCGTCAGTAATGGCCTTCTTTCTATTCTCGTGGGGGTTATATCTTTACAGATATACCCGAGATTACAGATTCATTTAAAATGCTTTAACACTGTTTATATTTTATGGACTTGTTGAGAAATTTTTGGCTCACCCCTTTTTGTTGTTATTCACCTTATTGTTTTCAGTTAAGAAGGAATATGAAACCCATCAGGACTCGAGTGGTAAATAAGTGGGTCAAGTCTCGGGATCCTCTCATACCCAAAGTGTTGATTCCAATCCAGGAAGAAAGCTTTGAGTTGCCCGAGCAGGTGGAGTGTTGATAGATAGTGTATGTGTTTGAATAAAAGTTGAACTTAGTTTAAAATGAAATAGACAATGGTTTGTAATAAAGAGAGTTTGTGAGATTTTGAATGTTGGTTTGTAATAAAAGTAGTTAGTGGTTCTTGTTTTCATACTTCAACCTAAAAAGATCCTGGTTAGTGTTAAAGGGGTTCAGTTTCATTTCTTTATTTATTGTTAATTAGGTTTTACAGGTTTGGTGATTAGCTAGTAACCCCCAGACTTATACCCCGGGTCTGGAGGGCGTTACAATCAAGCCTAACAAACTCTGCTAATTCAGAAACTGGTGGCTGCACAAACCTCAACCTCCACTCAACTTGATGCTTACAAAAAGGGGGAGAAAGAATCTATCATTCCAGTTAGTCAGGGGGAGTCAACAAGTGAGGGGGAGAAAGTGCTCAATATTCAAGTAAGCAAAGTGATTGTTCCAGCAGTTATTTTCATAAAGCCACCAACCTTGGATAGCATTGATCTGATCAAGATAACAGCTGCTAAGTTGGATTCCAATGAAAAATTTAAAAAGCTTGATGTTGCAGCAGTTGAGCAAGAGTTGGATGCAAAATGAAAGAAAATTGATGAAGAAATTTTAAAGAAGTTTGGTCCAATTGAGAAGAAAGACAAGGTCTTTTCTCACTTCTCTCAATTGAGACAAATTTCAGCTAATGAAATGAGCCTAAGGAACATGGAAAGGGGTCAACCCTCATCAATCAAGTCTCCAAAGGCTAGTGTGATTTTTTAACCAAAAAGAAATTATCCAAAGAATTTAGACAAAAATCCACTGGACCTATCTTATTAAACCCCTAGACCAGATAAAAAGAAGCTGCTTGCAAGGTCTATTGCCTTATCCAAATATCCCAGAGACATAGTGTCAAAGAACATAATTGCTAAGATCTACAAGAATGGTAAACTAATCTGTGTAGTTGCTGGACATCCACAGTTTGCATAAGCTAAGAAAGAAGAAAAGGTGAGGCCTAAACAACAACAAAAACAAGCTACTTTAGAAGCCAAGAACCTAGCCAAGAAGCCTGCAATCACAGAATTTACATTGCCTGCTGTGACAACTGAAAATCTGGATGAAGGAAAGAAAGAATAACCAAAGCAGACAGAGAGGAAGTTTAGATACAAAATCTATACAAAGAGGAAGAAAGATTTCAATAAAGATAAGGAAGACTATATGCAACCCAATATACAATATCAAGCCAATCAGCCATACTTACTATAAAGGAGGCTGAATTCAAGGTTGATCCTAACATCACCTTTCATGGTAAACCTGTTGTTCCTAAGGATGAACCTATAGATTGGGAAAGCTTGCCTCTTCCTGATCTAAACCTTCCAATCTTTATGAAACAAAGGAAGACAAAGAAAAGAGCAGTCAAGCCTGTTAGACTTCAACCTAAGTCTTAGGCCAAACCCAAACCTACTGTCAACAAGGGAGATCAACTCTTCATATGTGACATCAAAGAATTTTTAGACATAAATCTCTATCTGGATGAGCTAGAAGAAGTCAGATCTATTGATGCCTACAAGCACCTTCTAGAGAGACTAGTCTTCAGGTACAAGGGTGGTAAAGAGATTACATGGCCACTTCACAGAATTCTCAATGAAGCTTATTCCACTTTGGTGACCATCTTCTCTGCAATCAAGAAAAACTTTGGATTTAATATAGTTACCAAGAAAATGGTACTAAACAAGATTGAAGAAATAAGGAATAGCTGGAGAGGACCAAATGCACTCCCAAGAGTATTGTCTATTCCCTTCACTAGAGATAGGGTGCATTTGAGGCCATACTGGATTATGGAGTTCAAGGATGAAAAATACATTAGAAGATTCTTCAGATTGGAGGATCAGCTAAAGATTACAAGCAATGAAACTCTCAGGGAGATGCAAGAAAAGCTGGATCTAACAAATGAGAATGAATTAGAATTTTTTAGACAACTCCAATGTCAGATTGAAGAGAATGATGTGAAGCTGGGAAAGAAGTCCAGGCAATAAAGAAAATGATCTAAATTTGCTCAGTCTAAAGGAGCACCATGAAATTGATCAGTAAGACACTCTACAAATCTCTCTTTGTGAAGAATTTTCAATAAACTACAGCACTTGTAATTTTTATCTACTCTATTGCATTCTGTATTCATAGTGTGTTTTGTTATCATCATGTTTCTCTTAATTTATGGCTACAATTCTAGTAGACATAAATTGGGGGAGATTGTTAGGAATATGTTGTATACTTGATGATAACTTGAACAAAACACTTAGTAGATTTTAGTTAAGTGATTTTGCAGCTTTTAACGGATAATCATTTCACCATCCGTTGCAAGAGTAGCTTATGTAATAATAAGATTATTAGCACATTTCTGCATACTTAAATAGCTTAGTGAACTAGATATTGTAGGATGTTTAAGTCATGTTGACTACTAGATTGATATGAAAGATAGGTTAGTTAATTGTAAATAGTTGATGCCTTGTAATCTTGTATAAATGAAATAGAGCCAACTGTCATGAAGATAGTCTCAACGGATGATTCAAAAAGCTTTAATGGATGCTCAGATAAAGCTTCAACGGATGATCTACATAGTCTCAATGGATGATCAACCAAAGTATCAATGGATGATCAACTATAGTTTCAACGGATGATTCAATGAAGCTTCAATGGATGTTCAAATTCAAAAGAGCAGTTGATAGTGACTTGACAGTCACATGCATTGATTGTATGCAAATGGAATGTGGCAGCCTATTTGCAGGGTTTAGAGAATAAAGAAGCATTTCCATTTCCATGCTAAACCGAAGATATTCAAAGATGCTGGAAAGAGAAGTGTTGCGGCATGAAATTAGACTAGAAATAGTTTGTCTTATTATCTTGTCTTTTTATCATTTAACTTGGTGATATATAAACCAAGGGTAGCAAGTTGAATAAAAAAGAAGTTAGAAAGCAATTACAAGAGAAACAAATAAGGGAAAATATGTAAAGAATTTCTCTATTCTTGTTCTTCAACTTGTGAGCAGCTGTGTACATTTTTTATAACACAAAGTTCTCTAGTTAATATATATCTCTGGTGGAAAAGTTCAATCCACCAGAAAGTTTTTAAATACTTGTATTTAAATACTTTGTGATTTGATTTCTATTTTACTTTCATTTCGCAATACTGCAAAATCAAACACAGTTATTTATTTATAGAAGAACTGTTCTTGAAATCTAAAAGAAGCCAGAATTCCATTCAACCCCCCCTTCTGTAATTCTTGTCTAGATTATTTGAGAATAACAAGATTTTAAAACCGGTTTCTTTTAAGAGAAACTAGAGTGGGTTTTCTTTGACTTGGATTTGGAAATGTATGATTTTGTGGCTTGGGTAGGCACCTGTTTGGTCACTGTAACAGATGCCATAGCCACAGTTGTTGGCAAATAAACTTGTGATAGAGAAGTAGCTGGGATAGAAGTGTTTACCTCACTTACCTGAGGCTGCTCCATAATTGGCATGTAGATAAGGGGGACCTCCTTATGGTGATTAGTCCTGTTAAGGTCAGCAATAACTTTTCTCTCTTGAACCCAACAATCCAACTTGTTTGTTGGGTTCTCAATTGGGAGATCTTCAGAAACAAAGTTAGATATCATCATACTAGCATAATAGATGTTCTTAGACCTCTTCTTAATATCTCATAATTTACTCCCTAATTCATACATCACAGAGGTGCTGAAATTAAAATACTTATCACTGAGAAGCATATAAAGCATGTTAACAAGTGAATAAGTTACAACATCAAAATTGCTAACTTTTCCAGGAAACACTTTAAAAAAAGAATCACATAGGAAGCTCCATTCTTTTCTAAAGCCTAGTCTCCTAACTTCACCTAACTCGGTGGCAGTAAGAGCATAACCCATAGAAATAAGCATGTTACTCACATCAATGTCTGTGTGTGGAGCAAGAGTGTTATTTTCAGGAAATTTAAAGCATTTTTCAAGTGCTTCACAGTTAATACAGTGTTCATCACCTTTGAGAGAGAAGGTAATGGTCTTATCTTTATAGTTGAACACATCAGTAGTCCAACTCTCCACAACAACTTCATAGTAGATGATTGGAGACTAAAGCATAGCATAACTTAGTTTGCAGCTTTGAATGAAGTCCATCATTTTGTGATAGTCTTCAGATACAGGAATTTTCTTATTCACCAAAGCCATGAAGTTGTTCTTTTCATATACATACCCAGTTTGAGACATGATTTTGACTACGGGTGCCATGACTGTGATTGAAACTGGTTGCAGAGAAAGGGTTTTTACTTTAGAGACGAAGAGAGATTTGAGATAGCTTGAGAAAGATAAAAGTAAAAATGAAAATGAAATTGGCTTTTATACTTTCTCAAAAATAAATGATTTAAAAATAAAAAGTAAAAGCAAAAATAAAGTAACCAATCAAATTATCCCAAAATAGCCGTTTAAAAATAAAAAAAACTGTCATAATTCTAATGATTATCCATCGAAGTAAACTTACAGGCTGTAAGTAAATTCGACGGAGAATATCTAAAATTAACGGCTAAGATTGAGTGCAATTCGACGGATAAGAATTAAAGGTACCCAGAATAATATTTGATACTTCAACGGATGATAAGATTCAACAGATATTCATTTTCAACGGATATTCATTTTCAACAGATAATGAACATCTGTCGAGATGCAAATTCTGACTTAGCCAAAATTTCATCTCTAACAAGAAATATCAATTTTTATTAAGCATACCTAACTCACTTACCAACCTAGTAAAGGTGGATTCATCAAGTGGCTTGGTGAAGATGTCTACAAGTTGCTTCTTACTTGGAACAAAATGAAGTTCCGCTGTACCATTCATGATATGTTCCCTAATGAAGTAGTACTTGATGTCAATAGTCTAGGTCTTTGAATGTTGTACTGGATTTTCAGTGTTAGGTCACACACACTGCAGAAGGGGGGTTGAATACAGTGTATACTACAATCAAATCGAATTAAGAACACAAGTATGAACCACAGAATAATCTTATTAATAAAACAGTATTGCAATGAAACCGTTCTCTCTCAATGATGAACAAATATCACGAGAGCTGCTAGGCTTACAATAAATAAAATTCTCGATTATAATAACACTTATAGTGTAAACCCTATGCTGTGTTTATATACCACACAGTTACAAGATAATCTTCTAATTGATATCGAATTTAAGTTTGCATCCTAAAATATATCAATTAGTTATGTTTTCCTTCAAGTCTTCTATTCTTCATAGAATTCTTCTCCATGCATATATCTTCTTATTTTAGTCTTGATCTTCTTTCCTTACAATCAGCCGCCTGCCTTATCTGAATGTCTTCTTAAGTCCTGATATTATCTCCTGATGAATATCTTCTGATATCTTAAGTTCTGATAACTTAAGTTCTGATATCTTAAGCTCTGACTTCAGTATAAGTACTAATTTCCAGTTAAGTCCTGATTTGTCCTGTTAGTCAAGATCTGAAAACTAAACACACATCATTATTAGACATGACATCACAAATATATCTAACAATCTCCCCCAATTTGTAAATTAGCATAATATACAAGTTCAATAGATATTTGATGATGTCAAAAACATTAAGTACAAATGCATATAAGAATTTGACTAGATAACTACAACTCACAATCCTTGTAGCTTTTACCATCCTTAAAGTCTGATATCAGTTTTAGCCTGTATATACTTCAAAATTTAACAGTTGTAGTCCTTGACTTGGCTTCAGTATGTGATCTCTCGAATATCAGGAGTTGTTCTGAGATAGTTCTTTAAAAGAGTTCTCTCAGCATATTCAAGTTCATTTATCATCCTCCTTTTAGCATCTTTAACTTCAACTGTATCTCTACTGTATGAAAGATAGCAGCCCTGGGATCATTAATCTTTGCTTTCCTTATTTCCTGATCCAGTCTGATCAGATAAGCTTTGTCAGACTCCAGATTAAATTCCAGTCCCTTAATACCCAAAAATGTAGTGATTTTGGCAGTATTAGGCTTCATCTCAACTAGTTCTCCATTGTGAGCTCTGTACTTAGGATAGTATGGCATGTCAGACTTTACAGAGTATAATTTCTTCTGTCTTTCAATATCAGACCTTATGTATTTGGCAGCACCATCTGTTGATCTGTTCTTCACTTGAAGTAGAAATAACACATGTTGCAATTCTTCAAAGTACTTCAAAGGAATAACATCCTTAATTATCTGGAATACCCTCCCATCTGTCATGAAATATAACATGATATCTTCTTTTAGCACAGAGTGGTAGACCATTTGTACAGACTCCAATTGATTCAACCTTTCAAGAATTGTTCCTACTCCTGGTGCACTTAAGGAAGTTGGATCATTAGTAGTGTTGTGTATTCTTCTTTCATTAGAATTACCCAATCCTGATTTTTCTTTAGCTTCATATCCTAGAATAACTCTTGCTTCAAAACCACTTGATGTAGTCTTCAAAGGTTGAGTAGATTGTTGAGCTTTAGTGAACCTAGGTGGTAGAATTTTTGAAGGTTTAACATGAGCAATGTCAGAGGTTTCCTTTTCTTCTGATGTCAAGACAACTTGAGCTCTGTCAGAGGTTGTTTGCTTCATTGTAATATCAGAATTTGCTAAGTCCTGATTTTGAACAACATGAGCTCTGTTAGAGGTTGTTTGAATATTCTTCTTCTTCTTCAAAATCAGACTAGTATCTTCATCAGAATTTACTTATTCATCCATGGTTGGCAGATAGATTTTTACAGAATTATCAACTTTAGCTTTGCCCTTGAACCTTGGATCTACCTCCACTTGTGATTTGGCTTTGGATGTGGATTTGATTGCCTCAGAGTTAGTCTTCTCTTTAATCACAGTGCCCTTAGGATTTGAAGGTTTCTTTGCAGTAATATAAGCTTTAGACTTGGATTTGACATTTTCTGCTTTAAGTCTGGTTTCTTCTTCCTTCAGACTTTCAAAGTCCATTCCTGGATTGTCTTTGAGAAATAATCTTTTTGAAATTTCTTCATCCAGCTTCTGTATCTTGGGGTCTTGATAGTAGACTATTGTTTCCTTCCCCTTGAGCTTCAGTGTCTGCATAAACTTCTGTGATTCTTGACTTTCACCTCATATCAGAACATCAGGCTTAGTCAGAACTTGTTTATCAGAACTTATTCTTTTATCAGCATCAAAGTTTGATCTCTGTGTAGAAGTTCCTGCTTTCTTAGATGAAGAGCCTTTGCCTTGACCATGACCTCTACCCTTTTCAGAGTTTCCCTGGTCATCATTTCCATCATCCTTTTTTTCAGTGCTAAATCAGTAGAGCATTTGGACTTAACCACCTTCTCCCCCTTTTTGGCATCATCAGGTAGTAGGAGAGAGAGAAGTAGTTCCACTGAAGATTGGATTTCATTTAGTTGAACTTGTTGAGAAGCTTGATTCTTTAGTACTTCAGCAATCTGAGCTTGCTGTTTCTCGTGAGCTTTCTCAATAGCCTCAACTCTGTTAAAGGCAGGCTTGAAAAATCTGTTCTTATCCATTTTAAAGTTCATGTCTTGCGGAATCAGTGTTTCTTGAATTTTGTTCACCTTGGCTTGAGTTATCGAGTTTTGACCATGAAGGTTCCTTGTACTCAATGCAGTAACTCTGAGCTGTGCTTTAAAGTCATCATTCATCAGCATCTCATCAGCTTTAGCCAGGTGCTCAGCAAGAATATTTGCAGTAGGAACAAAATCAACTTTGTTCCAATCCTTGATCCATTCTCTTCCTTTGGAGGTTTCACTCCAAGGTACTGGTGCATCCTCTCTTACAAACTTCTTAATCAAATCAGCTTTACAAACTATTTGTGGAGGTGCATGTCCTGAAGGACCAGCTGCATCAGCATTTTCATTTGTAGCAGCTTCACCAGTATTTTAAGCATTTATTTCAACAGAACTTGCAGAATCTTCAGTATCAGCATCTTGTGATAGAATAATTATATGTGAAGAAATAGAAGATTCATCTGCATGGACATCAGCATCTAGCAGTGGAATTGTTGGTGGAGTTTGCTGAGGAATGGTTAGAGCTTCCAAGTACAGAACCTCAGGGACATTCAAGTTATGAATATATATTTCAGCACTTGTACCTAGATTATCAGCATGTACCGGAGAGTGAATAGGAGACAGAGGAGGTGTATGCATTGGTGATGTAGCAGTATCTGGCTCTTGAAGTGGAGATTGTGGAGCTTCAGTAAGTTCTGGTTCAGCACTGGGAAGTGATTCAATCACAACTGGTTCTTTTGAGATCAGAGATTCCTGACCTCCTTCCTCAGCTGCTGCTTCCATTCCTTCTTCAGAGATTGATGATTCTACAGCTCTCCTTGCTCTTTGTCTTTTAAGTCTCTTAGCTGATGGAGAGACTCTGGGAGCTTCATCATCAGAGTTTAGCTTTCTAAGCCTTTTTAGGGGCCTAGAACTCCCAGTTTCTTGAGCTTTCTAAGAAAAGACCTTCTCAGCTACTTTAGCAACAGGTTCTGATTGTTGAACCTGTGCTTCATCTTCTGATTCATCTCTCAGAATCATCTTCCTTCTTTTCTGTTGTGACTGAGGAACTGTCTTAGTCCTCTTTGCTCTAAAAGAAGAAGGTTGCACTGTAGGTGCTGATGGTCGATTAGTATGTGCTGATGTTTGTGGTTGTTGTGTTTGGGTGGTGGTTGGTTCTAATGGCTGTTGTGTGTTGCCTTCAGATGTCGGTTTTATATCAAAACGACCCTATATTTGCTATAATGATCTTGATGAGCATTTCTTTCGCTCATACTTGCCTGTTTTTAAATTTAACCTCCAGTAAGGATTAGCTTGCACTGTTTAGCTGCGTAATTCGAGGAAGCAAAGAAGAAGCTTTTGGAAGGTGGTTGGTCCAGGGTTTGCGGGCTAGTGTAAGTTTTATTGTGTAAAGTTATTATATTATATTATATTATAGTTGTATATTTTATTTGGGCCTAGTGTACTTCAATTCAAAGTTATACTAGTGGGTTTAGTTTTGAGTTGGAATTTATTGAAAAGAGTTTTAAAAGAAAGCGAAAAATTTATGGGTGGAATTTGGATATCTTGTTTCTAGAACTGTAATCTTAAAAGATCTTGGATTAGTTTGGGGTCATTTATGATAAATATCTTCCGCTGACATTTGTTTATTAATTAAACAGGTTAATTTGGATTGAGGTTTTATAATGACGACCAAAATCCTCTGACCCCGGATTTGGGGGCGTTACAGGTTGGTATCAGAGCTGAGGTTATAGTAAACTAGAAATGAGAGTATGTAGGAGCGTGTATAGCTATGTGAGGACGATTGAGCTCATATCGAGTTCCTGTTGGACTATTGGGTATAGTACGAACAAATAAGTTAAGGTAGGTGCATTCGTTTGAGATGGTTGTGCTGAGCTGTATGGAACTCCGGGAAGCTGCAAACTTCTATGGTGGAATCTTCCAAGGCCACTACGATTCGACGACGATGAAGATTATCGATATCCTTGGAATATGAAGAAGTGTCTAGAATTAGATGGCGAGTCAACTGAAGAGTTCAAACAGAAGATAAGTATTAAGACCTTGGCAATACCTTCTCCTTTTATAATTCATTTTTACATCTTTCAAAAAGAAATAATTGTTAGAGGATATATTCCCTAACACTCATTTTCAATTATAACTGTGTTTTAAATGTGCCAGAGGCTGTCATAAAGCCTATTTTTCAGGTTTTGATAGCTCTGCCAAGTGATGATAATTTAACTTCCACTTTTCTTATAGGCGGATAGTTTATTGGGATGTGACACCGCTTGCTCATTTAGTGTCAGAATTTTGTTCTCTGGATTCTATTCCTTCAGAAATATCAGCTTTGAAATCTTTTCAGTTTTATTCATTTGATTTTGGATTCCTTTGATATTCTTTTATTCTGACTGGGATGAACAACCCTAACTATAGGGGACACAAGGTATACCTGTCTGTGTGATAGGAGTTGGATGGGACGCCATCACTTGTGTGTGTTGTGACTACAAGAAGGTTAACAACCTTTACTAGTGTCTTATTTTGGGCACGCAACACCAAGTTCGTTTGATCATATTGACCTCTCAGTTATTCTTTCAGTTATTCTTTTATTTCAACAATACCTTCTCAAAAAATTCAGATTTTGGTAACCACAATGGTGGGACACCCGTTATGATATGAAATTATTTTCTCTTTGAAATTTCATGATGTTATTATCTCAAATATACGAAGGTATGCCAACCGAGTATGAACAAGCCACTTTGGTCAATGTAAAGTACGACTCCGTGTTAGAGATACCCTGAACGGAAGTGGATTGCAATGTGATTAAAATATCAGCGCTATGTAGTAAAATCAGTCGGTTTCTCTATATATTCCTATCTCTCTTTCTTTCTCTTTTTTTTATCTCCCTATCTTTCTTTTTCTCTAACGGTGAAACAGATTATACTGAAAAGTTGGTCAAATTCTAAAAGGAAGAAATAATAGTGTGAAGTGAGGCCCTCATGATAATTATGTCATACAAGGAATGCAGGGTGCTAATTGATATTTCAGAGAAGTGATATTATTAGAAATTGGAAAGTTGGTCAGGAGATTCCTAGTGCTCTATTCTGCTGATTCCGAGGACGGAATCCTTATAAGGGGAGTAGATTGTGATATCCAGTAATTTTAGGAATTTATATTATTAATATCTGGATGATTTTATGTGATTATTTCAAATTGGGAGGGAATAAAGTTGTGGATATTTTTTTCCTTTTTGATGAATTCATATTTCTAAATGATTAATGTGTTAACTGATAATTGTGATATTGATTCTTGTCATTGATGTGAGAGTATTTAATTACTTTTACTATTTTCAAAATATACTTGGTTTTATCTAAATTCTCCCTCGTAGCAGGTGAATTGTGAAAATATTCGAAAATAGTATATAACGACTATTTTGTTATGTGTTAAATGAATAATATTATATGAGTTATTTGAATTTTATGATATTTATGTGAATTGGTGAATAAATATTTAAAAATAGATTATTCCAGTTTGGCGAGTCAGTAAAAGGTTTGAAGTGTGATCAGTGATTATACAAAAGGAATTATAAATAAAGGATTAAATATAAAATTGGTGAATATGAGATTTTATTATTTGAGAGATGTGATTATGTGTTATTTGATTAATATGTGAGTGACATTGTGGTCAAAATGTTTTTTAAGATATTTTTATGATTTATTATGTGAAAAATGGGGTTTAGTGGATCTTTAAATATTTTTATTAAATCTTATGCATATGATTAAATCATGAAATTTGTTTTATTATCTCTAGAATACCCTCAGAAATATTTTAAAAATAATAGTTGGATTTATTTTGAGGTTGGAGTATTTTAAAATGATTTTATGAGCTTTATTTCTATTTTTGAGCATTACCTTGTAAAATTGTATAAAATAAATCGTTCGCTCAAAAATTATTTTAAAAATATGGGGACGAAGATAATTTCGTGCTCTATATTTTAAAAATGAGTTTCATTTAATTCGCACTCTTTACAGTATAGCGAAATAATATTTAAATTCGTTTTTATGTATTCTAGTATAAAGAAAGTGATAAATAGAAAGAAGGAAAATAACAGTTTTGCCCCTGGGCTTACTTCTCTTAAACCCAGCAGACCTCCCCTTATTTCTTCTTCATTATCGATCTTTCTCTCCATCTCTCTGATCTCTTCCTCTCTCCCTTCTCCCATCTCTTCATTTTCCGGCTAAATCTCCGTTTTGATACCGAATTTATGCTCCTGTTGTCTCCTGACTGATGCTCGGGGTATGTATGCGTGTATTTTATCGATTTCGTTGAAAACCCAATTCGGGTAAGTTAGAAAATTCAAACCTTTGATTCGGTTTTGATGAAATTGTGTTGAGTTCTTTCTTGGATTTGAATATGTACATTATTTAAAGCTTTAATTGGAGTTAAGCATGATTGGAGACCTATCTGTGCACCTCCGTTCGACTCCACCGCCGGTGATGAACTCCGGTGAGCCGGCGGAGTGGACTATGATGCTCGTTGAGTCTGAAAATAACAATAACAATTCGTTTTAATTCAAAATTTGATATGTAAGTGTGTTCCTAAATTTTATCAGATTTTTAAGATTTAAATTTTAATTTTTGGTTCGAATTTGATATAAATTGATGTATGATTATTTGGTTGTGAAATTACTTGCTACGAATGTTGATGCGTGCTAAAGTTATAAAATTTCAGATTTGTATAAACTCGATTTATTGGATTTTATTCCGAGTCTTAGAAATTTTAGTTGTTTATGTATAAAAAATTGGTTATAGTAGTTGGGCATAAATTTTGAGAATTCGATAATGGCTGGTTGTGATGTTGTTAATTAGTGATACTAAATTACTAATGGTGTATGTATATATATGTTGGTTTTGGTTAGCATTCGGAAATAGATTAGTTGATTGAGGTTTTAATCCGAAATTAATGTGTAATTTATTGTAGATGATTGGTTAAGGTATTAACGAACGAGTCATGGCAAATTTTCTCTAGAATTATAAGTGTAAAAGAGAGTCTAATGTATCATTGAAATTGTAATATGAACTATTAATGTTTGCATGCTAAGTGTTTGATTATTTGTATAATAGAGATTATGGGTTTAGTTAATTATTAAGAATTGATTAAAGTTGTTAATGAAGTTTAAGTCCAGAAAATTCAGCATTTTCCAGGAAACTATCCTGTTTTGGATGACTGTTTTGAGACAATTTGAGACCTAATTGCTTGATGGTTAAAAAATAAGAATTGTAGGTTTATGATTTAATTATATGTCTGTAAAATTTGGTTACTACCAGACTTGTACAAATTGAGATACAATTTATTTAGTGCAAGGTGCGCAGAATTTCTGGACAGGGTTTGTTGGCCATATTGACGACTCTGTTCAGGGGCCCTAAACACCTTGCTTTCATCTGAAATTTTTATGGTAGTTAAATATGTGAGTCAGTTAAGTCTCCACCAAATTTCACTACAACAGACCTATTTATCAATTTATTAAAAATCCAGAGGCAAACTTAGTTTCTGTGAAATCGAGCAGCCAAGATACTTGTTATGTGTTTTTATATGTTTAATTATTTACAAAGCTTTTGTTTGCAACTTGATGTTAAATGAGAATATATAGCGATGTGTTTTATGGAAATACATGTTAGTATATGCCTATTTGAGATTGAGTTTAGTTGCTAATTATTAGAGTGTGATTTGAATATGTGTATAGTTACTAGTCTATGTGATATATGTGCAAGGTGATTTATTTAAGTGTTTACTCAAGTTGAATTGGTGATGCTAAATTATATAACTGTAAGTTCAAATATTATAAATTATTAAGTATACTTAATTGTTTAGGTGCCGCAAGTCTGGGCGGGTAATTTTCCTTAATTGTTTAGGTGACGCAAGTCTGGGCGGGTACTTTTCTTGCTTGTTTACTTTTATGTTGCTGCAAGTTGAGGCAACTTTATTTTGTTTGGTTATAAGATTAAATTGTGGAATTGAAAAACAGGTGGATAGTCCTAATTACGAATACTTCATGCCAAAATTTTCTAAAATTCCCCTGTATTTAAATCTATTTGACTTATTTGATTTCAATGATTTGAAAGCATGTTATGATTGTTAGTCGTAACACGTATAGGATATGTCTGGGTAAGAACATTGAAATGACTTGTGGGTTGTATTTGGGGTGTGGTTATTCAGGGTATTGTCCATATTACGAATAGGTCATGCCGAATTTTCCGTAGAAATATTATCATAAGTTACGCGTTCTCGTGTTAAATAATATTCTGAGTTGGTAGTAAGTTTTAAACTATAATGTGTGCTACTTGTTATATGCTATATAATGTGCCATATGTATATATACATATATATCGCGAAAGGGTAGAAATAAGATAATCGTTTCAGAAGGATACTAAAGTAGTATCTTTTTGCTTATGCTAGTGATCGGGCATTAAGGGCATGAGACCAAGCAAAAGAAAAGATAAAGGGAGAGTTGCATAGTGGTTCAGTAGTTACGGATGGTTCATGACGAACAAACCAGACGTTGGGGATCAAGACTAAAGTTGGATAAGATTTCGTATCAGACCGCAGTAACCGCATTAGCGGCATATCAAAGAATTAAGAATAAGAAATTGTGACGTCTTGAGAAAGCATCATGAGATATTTGTGTTATTGCGAGTGTGCTAACTGCTAAAAACCCAAAGGCAAGTATCCCTATAATCACTTATTGTTCAAGTGATATTTATTTTAAATCTTCTTATGCAAGTATTGCTTTTCCTATTCTCAAGTTCAAATAGATAATATTTTTACATATCGATGATAAATGCTTATT